>NC_090395.1:77049492-77374492 GCF_036365525.1 Heterodontus francisci | reverse complement strand
TCACACACACTCACACACTCTCACACACACACTCACACACATGCACTCTCACACACACACTCACAGACACACACACTCACACACACTCACTCGCCCCTCCCCACCGCCACATGCAGTAGGTTCTCAAGCCAGGATTCACTGAACAAATGCTGGAAGTAATTACACCAAATGACCACATGAGGGCAGTGGGCAGCCATTAATGGCATCTGCTCCACATTGGGTTTGGGATTTGGGGAAAACTCCCAACAACATTCCTGCCGGGAACCCTCCAGACAGGCTTGTCTGGCTTCTATCCTGCAGAGGAGACCTGGGGCTCAGGAGCAGGACAAGCACAGGACCAGTATTGGCTGAGGTGATGGGGAAATCTGAAAGCTGCCCCACACAATGAGAGAAAAGAGTGGCTGATTGGCTTCGGATGACGTTTAGGACATTTCAGGAGGTAAAAGTCTGTTTAGTTAATTTCTATACAAGAATCAGCAGCAAAACAAAAGTCTGAATTCAATCCCTGTTCTCATTCTCTGTCACTCGCCTGATTTTGCCCCCATAGGCTGCTGATCCCTTCCACTAACAGCTCAGGAATGATCTTCACGAGGGCACTAAGACATGGGCAATAAATGTGGCCTCACCCTCCCTAACTCTGTAATCTCCTCCAGACTCAGAACCCACTGAGAAGATGTGTTCCTCTAATTCTGGCTTGTTAAATATCCTCGATTTTAATTGCTCCACCACTGGCAGCAGCTCCTTTAGCTGCCTGGGCTCTGAGCTCTGGAACTCCCTCCCTGCACCTCTCCACCTCTCCGTCTCTCCACCTATCTGCCTCTCCGCCTCTCCGTCTCTCCGTCTCTCTGCCTCTCCGTCACTCCACCTCTCTGCCTCTCCGCCTCTCCGTCTCTCTGCCTCTCCGTCGCTCCACCTCTCTGCCTCTCTGCCTCTCCATCTCTCTGCCTCACCGCCTCTCTGCCTCTCCGCCTCTACGTCGCTCCACCTCTCTGCCTCTCCGCCTCTCTGTCTCTCCGCCTCTCTGCCTCTCCGCCTCTCCGTCGCTCCACCTCTCTGCCTCTCCGCCTCTCTGCCTCTCCGCCTCTCCACCTCACCGCCTCTCCGTCTCTCTGCCTCACCGCCTCTCTGCCTCTCCGTCTCTCTGCCTCTCCGCCTCTACGTCGCTCCACCTCTCTGCCTCTCCGCCTCTCTGTCTCTCCGCCTCTCTGCCTCTCCGCCTCTCCGTCGCTCCACCTCTCTGCCTCTCCGCCTCTCTGCCTCTCCGCCTCTCCACCTCACCGCCTCTCCGTCTCTCTGCCTCACCGCCTCTCTGCCTCTCCGTCTCTCTGCCTCTCTGCCTCACCGCCTCTCTGCCTCACCGTCGCTCCACCTCTCTGCCTCTCCGCCTCTCCGTCTCTCCGCCTCTCCGCCTCTCCGTCTCTCTGTCTCACCACCTCTCTGCCTCTCCGTCTCTCGCCTCCCTGCCTCACCGCCTCTCCACGTCTCCGCCTCTCTGCCTCTCCGCCTCACCACCTCTCTGCCTCTCTGGCTCTCCGTCTCCGTATCTCTGCCTCTCCGTCTCTCCACCTCTCCTTCTCTCCACCTCTCCTTTTCTCCGTCTCTCCGTCTCTTGCCTCTCTGCCTCTCCGCCTCTCTGTCTCTCTGCCTCTCCGTCGCTCTGCCTCTCTGCCTCACCGCCTCTCTGCCTCTCCGTCTCTCTGCCTCTCCGTCTCTCTGCCTCACCGCCTCTCTGCCTCTCCGCCTCACCGCCTCTCTGCCTCTCCGTTGCTCCACCTCTCTGCCTCTCCGCCTCTCCGTCTCTCCGCCTCTCTGCCTCTCTGCCTCTCCGCCTCTACGTCGCTCCACCTCTCTGCCTCTCCGCCTCTCTGTCTCTCCGCCTCTCTGCCTCTCCGCCTCTCCGTCGCTCCACCTCTCTGCCTCTCCGCCTCTCTGCCTCTCCGCCTCTCCACCTCACCGCCTCTCCGTCTCTCTGCCTCACCGCCTCTCTGCCTCTCCGTCTCTCTGCCTCTCTGCCTCACCGCCTCTCTGCCTCTCCGTCGCTCCACCTCTCTGCCTCTCCGCCTCTCCGTCTCTCCGCCTCTCCGTCTCTCTGTCTCACCACCTCTCTGCCTCTCCGTCTCTCGCCTCCCTGCCTCACCGCCTCTCCACGTCTCCGCCTCTCTGCCTCTCCGCCTCACCACCTCTCTGCCTCTCTGGCTCTCCGTCTCCGTATCTCTGCCTCTCCGTCTCTCCACCTCTCCTTCTCTCCACTTCTCCTTTTCTCCGTCTCTCCGTCTCTTGCCTCTCTGCCTCTCCGCCTCTCTGTCTCTCTGCCTCTCCGTCGCTCTGCCTCTCTGCCTCACCGCCTCTCTGCCTCTCCGTCTCTCTGCCTCACCGCCTCTCTGTCTCTCTGCCTCTCTGCCTCTCTGCCTCTCCGCCTCACCGCCTCTCTGCCTCTCCGTTGCTCCACCTCTCTGCCTCTCCGCCTCTCCGTCTCTCCGCCTCTCTGCCTCTCTGCCTCTCCGCCTCTCCGTCTCTCTGCCTCACCGCCTCTCTGCCTCTCCGTCTCTCTGCCTCACCGCCTCTCTGCCTCTCCGTCTCTCGCCTCTCTGCCTCACCGCCTCTCCACGTCTCCGCCTCTCTGCCTCTCCGCCTCACCGCCTCTCTGCCTCTCTGGCTCTCTGGCTCTCCGTCTCACCGCCTCTCTGCCTCTCTGGCTCTCCGTCTCCGTCTCTCTGCCTCTCCGTCTCTCCACCTCTCCTTCTCTCCACCTCTCCTTTTCTCCGTCTCTCCGTCTCTTGCCTCTCTGCCTCTCCGCCTCTCCGCCTCTCTGCCTCTCCGTCGCTCCGCCTCTCCGCCTCTCTGCCTCTCTGCCTCTCCTTCTCTCCGTCTCTCCGTCTCTTGCCTCTCTGCCTCTCCGCCTCTCCGTCTCTCTGCCTCACCGTCTCTCTGCCTCTCCGTCGCTCCACCTCTCTGCCTCTCCACTTCTCTGCCTCTCCGCCTCTCCACCTCACCGCCTCTCTGCCTCTCTGCCTCTACGTCTCTCTGCCTCACCGCCTCTCTGCCTCTCCGCCTCACCGCCTCTCTGCCTCTCCGTCTCTCGCCTCTCTGCCTCTCCGTCTCTCCACCTCTCCTAGTCTCTGCCTCACCGCCTCTCCACGTCCCCGCCTCTCTGCCTCTCCGCCTCTCCACCTCACCGCCTCTCTGCCTCTCTGGCTCTCCGTCTCCGTCTCTCTGCCTCTCCATCTCTCCACCTCTCCTTCTCTCCACCTCTCCTTCTCTCCGTCTCTCCGTCTCTTGCCTCTCCGCCTCTCCGCCTCTCCGTCTCTCCACCTCTCCTTCTCTCCGTCTCTTGCCTCTCTGCCTCTCCGTCTCTCGCCTCTCTGCCTCTCCGCCTCTCCGTCTCTCGCCTCTCTGCCACTCCGTCTCTCCGACTCTCCGCCTCTCCGTTTCTTGCCTCTCTGCCTCTCCGCCTCTCCGTCTCTCTGCCTCTCTGCCTCTCCGCCTCTCCGTCTCTCGCCCCTCTGCCTCTCTGCCTCTCTGCCTCTCCGCCTCTCCGTCTCTTGCCTCTCTGCCTCTCCGCCTCTCCGTCTCTCGCCTCTTGCCTCTCTGCCTCTCCGCCTCTCCGTCTCTCGCCTCTTGCCTCTCTGCCTCTCCGCCTCTCCGTCTCTCTGCCTCTCTGCCTCTCCGCCTCTCCGTCTCTCGCCCCTCTGCCTCTCTGCCTCTCCGCCTCTCCGTCTCTTGCCTCTCTGCCTCTCCGCCTCTCCGTCTCTCGCCTCTTGCCTCTCTGCCTCTCCGCCTCTCCGTCTCTCGCCTCTTGCCTCTCTGCCTCTCCGCCTCTCCGTCTCTCCGCCTCTCCGCCTCTCCGTCTCTTGCCTCTCTGCCTCTCCACCTCTCCGTCTCTTGCCTCTCTGCCTCTCCATCTCTCCGTCTCTCCGCCTCTCCGCCTCTCCGTCTCTTGCCTCTCTGCCTCTCCGTCTCTCGCCTCTCTGCCTCTCTGCCTCTCCGTCTCTCTGCCTCACCGCCTCTCTGCCTCTCCGCCTCTCCGTCGCTCCACCTCTCTGCCTCTCTGCCTCTCCGTCTCTCTGCCTCACCGCCTCTCTGCCTCTCCGCCTCACCGCCTCTCTGCCTCTCCGTCGCTCCACCTCTCTGCCTCTCTGCCTCTCTGCCTCTCCGCCTCTCCGCCTCTCTGCCTCTCCGCCTCTCCGCCTCTCCGTCGCTCCACCTCTCTGCCTCTCCGCCTCTCTGCCTCTCTGCCTCTCCGTCTCTCTGCCTCACCGCCTCTCTGCCTCTCCGTCGCTCTGCCTCACCGCCTCTCTGCCTCTCCGCCTCTCCGTCTCTCTGCCTCACCGCCTCACCGCCTCTCCGTCTCGACACGTCTCCGCCTCTCTGCCTCTCTGCCTCTCCACCTCACTGCCTCTCTGCCTCTCTGGCTCTCCGTCTCTACACGTCTCCGTCTCTCGCCTCTCTGCCTCACCGCCTCTACACGTCTCCGCCTCTCTGCCACTCTGCCTCTCCACCTCACCGCCTCTCTGCCTCTCTGGCTCTCCGTCTCCGTCTCTCTGCCTCTCCGTCTCTGCACCTCTCCTTCTCTCCACCTCTCCTTCTCTCCGTCTCTCCGTCTCTTGCCTCTCCGCCTCTCCGCCTCTCCATCTCACCACCTCTCCTTCTCTCCATCTCTCCGTCTCTTGCCTCTCTGCCTCCGTCTCTCGCCTCTCTGCCTCTCTGCCTCTCCGTCTCTCCGCCTCTCCGCCTCTCCGTCTCTCGCCTCTCTGCCACTCCGTCTCTCCGCCTCTCCGTCTCTCCGCCTCTCCGTCTCTCGCCTCTCTGCCTCTCCGCCTCTCCGTCTCTCGCCTCTTGCCTCTCTGCCTCTCCGCCTCTCCGCCTCTCCGTCTCTTGCCTCTCTGCCTCTCTGCCTCTCCGCCTCTCCGCCTCTCCGTCTCTCCGCCTCTCCGTCTCTTGCCTCTCTGCCTCTCTGCCTCTCTGCCTCTCCGTCTCTTGCCTCTCTGCCTCTCCGCCACTCCGTCTCTCGCCTCTTGCCTCTCTGCCTCTCCGCCTCTCCGTCTCTCGCCTCTTGCCTCTCTGCCTCTCCGCCTCTCCGTCTCTCCGCCTCTCCGCCTCTCCGTCTCTTGCCTCTCTGCCTCTCCACCTCTCCGTCTCTTGCCTCTCTGCCTCTCCGCCTCTCCGTCTCTCCGCCTGTCCGCCTCTCCATCTCTTGCCTCTCTGCCTCTCCGCCTCTCCGTCTCTCGCCTCTCTGCCTCTCTGCCTCTCTGCCTCTCCGTCTCTCTGCCTCACCGCCTCTCTGCCTCTCCGCCTCTCCGTCGCTCCACCTCTCTGCCTCTCTGCCTCTCCGTCTCTCTGCCTCACCGCCTCTCTGCCTCTCCGCCTCACCGCCTCTCTGCCTCTCCGTCGCTCCACCTCTCTGCCTCTCTGCCTCTCTGCCTCTCCGCCTCTCCACCTCACCGCCTCTCTGCCTCTCTGCCTCTCCGTCTCACTGCCTCACCGCCTCTCTGCCTCTCCGTCTCACTGCCTCACCGCCTCTCTGCCTCTCCGTCTCTCTGCCTCACCGCCTCTCTGCCTCTCCGTCTCTCGCCTCTCTGCCTCACCGCCTCTCCACGTCTCCGCCTCTCTGCCTCTCTGCCTCTCTGCCTCTCCGCCTCACCGCCTCTCTGCCTCTCTGGCTCTCCATCTCCGCCTCTCTGCCTCTCCGCCTCTCCGTCGCTCCACCTCTCTGCCTCTCCGCCTCTCTGCCTCTCCGCCTCTCCACCTCACCGCCTCTCTGCCTCTCTGCCTCTCCGTCTCACTGCCTCACCGCCTCTCTGCCTCTCCGTCTCTCTGCCTCACCGCCTCTCTGCCTCTCCGTCTCTCGCCTCTCTGCCTCACCGCCTCTCCACGTCTCCGCCTCTCTGCCTCTCTGCCTCTCCGCCTCACCGCCTCTCTGCCTCTCTGGCTCTCCGTCTCCGTCTCTCTGCCTCTCCGTCTCTCCACCTCTCCTTCTCTCCACCTCTCCTATTCTCCGTCTCTCCGTCTCTTGCCTCTCTGCCTCTCCGCCTCTCCGCCTCTCTGCCTCTCTGCCTCTCCGTCGCTCCGCCTCTCCACCTCACTGCCTCTCTGCCTCTCTGCCTCTCCGTCTCTCTGCCTCACCGCCTCTCTGCCTCTCCGTCTCTCTGCCTCACCGCCTCTCTGCCTCTCCTTCTCTCCGTCTCTCTGCCTCACCGCCTCTCTGCCTCTCCGTCGCTCCACCTCTCTGCCTCTCCACGTCTCTGCCTCTCCGTCTCTCTGCCTCACCGCCTCTCTGCCTCTCCGTCTCTCGCCTCTCTGCCTCACCGCCTCTCCACGTCTCCGCCTCTCTGCCTCTCCGCCTCACCGCCTCTCTGCCTCTCTGGCTCTCTGGCTCTCCGTCTCACCGCCTCTCTGCCTCTCTGGCTCTCCGTCTCCGTCTCTCTGCCTCTCCGTCTCTCCACCTCTCCTTCTCTCCACCTCTCCTTTTCTCCTTCTCTCCGTCTCTTGCCTCTCTGCCTCTCCGCCTCTCTGCCTCTCTGCCTCTCCGTCGCTCCGCCTCTCCGCCTCTCTGCCTCTCTGCCTCTCCTTCTCTCCGTCTCTCCGTCTCTTGCCTCTCTGCCTCTCCGCCTCTCCGTCTCTCTGCCTCACCGTCTCTCTGCCTCTCCGTCGCTCCACCTCTCTGCCTCTCCACTTCTCTGCCTCTCCGCCTCTCCACCTCACCGCCTCTCTGCCTCTCTGCCTCTACGTCTCTCTGCCTCACCGCCTCTCTGCCTCTCCGCCTCACCGCCTCTCTGCCTCTCCGTCTCTCGCCTCTCTGCCTCTCCGTCTCTCCACCTCTCCTAGTCTCTGCCTCACCGCCTCTCCACGTCCCCGCCTCTCTGCCTCTCCGCCTCTCCACCTCACCGCCTCTCTGCCTCTCTGGCTCTCCGTCTCCGTCTCTCTGCCTCTCCATCTCTCCACCTCTCCTTCTCTCCACCTCTCCTTCTCTCCGTCTCTCCGTCTCTTGCCTCTCCGCCTCTCCGCCTCTCCGTCTCTCCACCTCTCCTTCTCTCCGTCTCTTGCCTCTCTGCCTCTCCGTCTCTCGCCTCTCTGCCTCTCCGCCTCTCCGTCTCTCGCCTCTCTGCCACTCCGTCTCTCCGACTCTCCGCCTCTCCGTTTCTTGCCTCTCTGCCTCTCCGCCTCTCCGTCTCTCTGCCTCTCTGCCTCTCCGCCTCTCCGTCTCTCGCCCCTCTGCCTCTCTGCCTCTCTGCCTCTCCGCCTCTCCGTCTCTTGCCTCTCTGCCTCTCCGCCTCTCCGTCTCTCGCCTCTTGCCTCTCTGCCTCTCCGCCTCTCCGTCTCTCGCCTCTTGCCTCTCTGCCTCTCCGCCTCTCCGTCTCTCTGCCTCTCTGCCTCTCCGCCTCTCCGTCTCTCGCCCCTCTGCCTCTCTGCCTCTCCGCCTCTCCGTCTCTTGCCTCTCTGCCTCTCCGCCTCTCCGTCTCTCGCCTCTTGCCTCTCTGCCTCTCCGCCTCTCCGTCTCTCGCCTCTTGCCTCTCTGCCTCTCCGCCTCTCCGTCTCTCCGCCTCTCCGCCTCTCCGTCTCTTGCCTCTCTGCCTCTCCACCTCTCCGTCTCTTGCCTCTCTGCCTCTCCATCTCTCCGTCTCTCCGCCTCTCCGCCTCTCCGTCTCTTGCCTCTCTGCCTCTCCGCCTCTCCGTCTCTCGCCTCTCTGCCTCTCTGCCTCTCCGTCTCTCTGCCTCACCGCCTCTCTGCCTCTCCGCCTCTCCGTCGCTCCACCTCTCTGCCTCTCTGCCTCTCCGTCTCTCTGCCTCACCGCCTCTCTGCCTCTCCGCCTCACCGCCTCTCTGCCTCTCCGTCGCTCCACCTCTCTGCCTCTCTGCCTCTCTGCCTCTCCGCCTCTCCGCCTCTCTGCCTCTCCGCCTCTCCGCCTCTCCGTCGCTCCACCTCTCTGCCTCTCCGCCTCTCTGCCTCTCTGCCTCTCCGTCTCTCTGCCTCACCGCCTCTCTGCCTCTCCGTCGCTCTGCCTCACCGCCTCTCTGCCTCTCCGCCTCTCCGTCTCTCTGCCTCACCGCCTCACCGCCTCTCCGTCTCGACACGTCTCCGCCTCTCTGCCTCTCTGCCTCTCCACCTCACTGCCTCTCTGCCTCTCTGGCTCTCCGTCTCTACACGTCTCCGTCTCTCGCCTCTCTGCCTCACCGCCTCTACACGTCTCCGCCTCTCTGCCACTCTGCCTCTCCACCTCACCGCCTCTCTGCCTCTCTGGCTCTCCGTCTCCGTCTCTCTGCCTCTCCGTCTCTGCACCTCTCCTTCTCTCCACCTCTCCTTCTCTCCGTCTCTCCGTCTCTTGCCTCTCCGCCTCTCCGCCTCTCCATCTCACCACCTCTCCTTCTTTCCATCTCTCCGTCTCTTGCCTCTCTGCCTCCGTCTCTCGCCTCTCTGCCTCTCTGCCTCTCCGTCTCTCCGCCTCTCCGCCTCTCCGTCTCTCGCCTCTCTGCCACTCCGTCTCTCCGCCTCTCCGTCTCTCCGCCTCTCCGTCTCTCGCCTCTCTGCCTCTCCGCCTCTCCGTCTCTCGCCTCTTGCCTCTCTGCCTCTCCGCCTCTCCGCCTCTCCGTCTCTTGCCTCTCTGCCTCTCTGCCTCTCCGCCTCTCCGCCTCTCCGTCTCTCCGCCTCTCCGTCTCTTGCCTCTCTGCCTCTCTGCCTCTCTGCCTCTCCGTCTCTTGCCTCTCTGCCTCTCCGCCTCTCCGTCTCTCGCCTCTTGCCTCTCTGCCTCTCCGCCTCTCCGTCTCTCGCCTCTTGCCTCTCTGCCTCTCCGCCTCTCCGTCTCTCCGCCTCTCCGCCTCTCCGTCTCTTGCCTCTCTGCCTCTCCACCTCTCCGTCTCTTGCCTCTCTGCCTCTCCGCCTCTCCGTCTCTCCGCCTGTCCGCCTCTCCATCTCTTGCCTCTCTGCCTCTCCGCCTCTCCGTCTCTCGCCTCTCTGCCTCTCTGCCTCTCCGTCTCTCTGCCTCACCGCCTCTCTGCCTCTCCGCCTCTCCGTCGCTCCACCTCTCTGCCTCTCTGCCTCTCCGTCTCTCTGCCTCACCGCCTCTCTGCCTCTCCGCCTCACCGCCTCTCTGCCTCTCCGTCGCTCCACCTCTCTGCCTCTCTGCCTCTCTGCCTCTCCGCCTCTCCACCTCACCGCCTCTCTGCCTCTCTGCCTCTCCGTCTCACTGCCTCACCGCCTCTCTGCCTCTCCGTCTCACTGCCTCACCGCCTCTCTGCCTCTCCGTCTCTCTGCCTCACCGCCTCTCTGCCTCTCCGTCTCTCGCCTCTCTGCCTCACCGCCTCTCCACGTCTCCGCCTCTCTGCCTCTCCGCCTCACCGCCTCTCTGCCTCTCTGGCTCTCCATCTCCGCCTCTCTGCCTCTCCGCCTCTCCGTCGCTCCACCTCTCTGCCTCTCCGCCTCTCTGCCTCTCCGCCTCTCCACCTCACCGCCTCTCTGCCTCTCTGCCTCTCCGTCTCACTGCCTCACCGCCTCTCTGCCTCTCCGTCTCTCTGCCTCACCGCCTCTCTGCCTCTCCGTCTCTCGCCTCTCTGCCTCACCGCCTCTCCACGTCTCCGCCTCTCTGCCTCTCTGCCTCTCCGCCTCACCGCCTCTCTGCCTCTCTGCCTCTCTGGCTCTCCGTCTCCGTCTCTCTGCCTCTCCGTCTCTCCACCTCTCCTTCTCTCCACCTCTCCTATTCTCCGTCTCTCCGTCTCTTGCCTCTCTGCCTCTCCGCCTCTCCGCCTCTCTGCCTCTCTGCCTCTCCGTCGCTCCGCCTCTCCACCTCACTGCCTCTCTGCCTCTCTGCCTCTCTGCCTCTCCGTCTCTCTGCCTCACCGCCTCTCTGCCTCTCCGTCTCTCTGCCTCACCGCCTCTCTGCCTCTCCTTCTCTCCGTCTCTCCGTCTCTTGCCTCTCTGCCTCTCCGCCTCTCCGTCTCTCTGCCTCACCGCCTCTCTGCCTCTCCGTCGCTCCACCTCTCTGCCTCTCCACGTCTCTGCCTCTCCGTCTCTCTGCCTCACCGCCTCTCTGCCTCTCCGTCTCTCGCCTCTCTGCCTCACCGCCTCTCCACGTCTCCGCCTCTCTGCCTCTCCGCCTCACCGCCTCTCTGCCTCTCTGGCTCTCTGGCTCTCCGTCTCACCGCCTCTCTGCCTCTCTGGCTCTCCGTCTCCGTCTCTCTGCCTCTCCGTCTCTCCACCTCTCCTTCTCTCCACCTCTCCTTTTCTCCGTCTCTCCGTCTCTTGCCTCTCTGCCTCTCCGCCTCTCCGCCTCTCTGCCTCTCTGCCTCTCCGTCTCTTGCCTCTCTGCCTCTCCGCCTCTCCGTCTCTCGCCTCTTGCCTCTCTGCCTCTCCGCCTCTCCGTCTCTCGCCTCTTGCCTCTCTGCCTCTCCGCCTCTCCGTCTCTCCGCCTCTCCGCCTCTCCGTCTCTTGCCTCTCTGCCTCTCCACCTCTCCGTCTCTTGCCTCTCTGCCTCTCCGCCTCTCCGTCTCTCCGCCTGTCCGCCTCTCCATCTCTTGCCTCTCTGCCTCTCCGCCTCTCCGTCTCTCGCCTCTCTGCCTCTCTGCCTCTCCGTCTCTCTGCCTCACCGCCTCTCTGCCTCTCCGCCTCTCCGTCGCTCCACCTCTCTGCCTCTCTGCCTCTCCGTCTCTCTGCCTCACCGCCTCTCTGCCTCTCCGCCTCACCGCCTCTCTGCCTCTCCGTCGCTCCACCTCTCTGCCTCTCTGCCTCTCTGCCTCTCCGCCTCTCCACCTCACCGCCTCTCTGCCTCTCTGCCTCTCCGTCTCACTGCCTCACCGCCTCTCTGCCTCTCCGTCTCACTGCCTCACCGCCTCTCTGCCTCTCCGTCTCTCTGCCTCACCGCCTCTCTGCCTCTCCGTCTCTCGCCTCTCTGCCTCACCGCCTCTCCACGTCTCCGCCTCTCTGCCTCTCCGCCTCACCGCCTCTCTGCCTCTCTGGCTCTCCATCTCCGCCTCTCTGCCTCTCCGCCTCTCCGTCGCTCCACCTCTCTGCCTCTCCGCCTCTCTGCCTCTCCGCCTCTCCACCTCACCGCCTCTCTGCCTCTCTGCCTCTCCGTCTCACTGCCTCACCGCCTCTCTGCCTCTCCGTCTCTCTGCCTCACCGCCTCTCTGCCTCTCCGTCTCTCGCCTCTCTGCCTCACCGCCTCTCCACGTCTCCGCCTCTCTGCCTCTCTGCCTCTCCGCCTCACCGCCTCTCTGCCTCTCTGCCTCTCTGGCTCTCCGTCTCCGTCTCTCTGCCTCTCCGTCTCTCCACCTCTCCTTCTCTCCACCTCTCCTATTCTCCGTCTCTCCGTCTCTTGCCTCTCTGCCTCTCCGCCTCTCCGCCTCTCTGCCTCTCTGCCTCTCCGTCGCTCCGCCTCTCCACCTCACTGCCTCTCTGCCTCTCTGCCTCTCTGCCTCTCCGTCTCTCTGCCTCACCGCCTCTCTGCCTCTCCGTCTCTCTGCCTCACCGCCTCTCTGCCTCTCCTTCTCTCCGTCTCTCCGTCTCTTGCCTCTCTGCCTCTCCGCCTCTCCGTCTCTCTGCCTCACCGCCTCTCTGCCTCTCCGTCGCTCCACCTCTCTGCCTCTCCACGTCTCTGCCTCTCCGTCTCTCTGCCTCACCGCCTCTCTGCCTCTCCGTCTCTCGCCTCTCTGCCTCACCGCCTCTCCACGTCTCCGCCTCTCTGCCTCTCCGCCTCACCGCCTCTCTGCCTCTCTGGCTCTCTGGCTCTCCGTCTCACCGCCTCTCTGCCTCTCTGGCTCTCCGTCTCCGTCTCTCTGCCTCTCCGTCTCTCCACCTCTCCTTCTCTCCACCTCTCCTTTTCTCCGTCTCTCCGTCTCTTGCCTCTCTGCCTCTCCGCCTCTCCGCCTCTCTGCCTCTCTGCCTCTCCGTCGCTCCGCCTCTCCGCCTCTCTGCCTCTCTGCCTCTCCTTCTCTCCGTCTCTCCGTCTCTTGCCTCTCTGCCTCTCCGCCTCTCCGCCTCTCTGCCTCTCTGCCTCTCCGCCTCTCCGCCTCTCTGCCTCTCTGCCTCTCCTTCTCTCTGCCTTTCCGTCTCACTGCCTCACCGCCTCTCTGCCTCTCCGTCTCTCTGCCTCACCGCCTCTCTGCCTCTCCATCTCCGCCTCTCTGCCTCTCCGCCTCTCCGTCGCTCCACCTCTCTGCCTCTCCGCCTCTCTGCCTCTCCGCCTCTCCACCTCACCGCCTCTCTGCCTCTCTGCCTCTCCGTCTCACTGCCTCACCGCCTCTCTGCCTCTCCGTCTCTCTGCCTCACCGCCTCTCTGCCTCTCCGTCTCTCGCCTCTCTGCCTCACCGCCTCTCCACGTCTCCGCCTCTCTGCCTCTCTGCCTCTCCGCCTCACCGCCTCTCTGCCTCTCTGGCTCTCCGTCTCCGTCTCTCTGCCTCTCCGTCTCTCCACCTCTCCTTCTCTCCACCTCTCCTATTCTCCGTCTCTCCGTCTCTTGCCTCTCTGCCTCTCCGCCTCTCCGCCTCTCTGCCTCTCTGCCTCTCCGTCGCTCCGCCTCTCCACCTCACTGCCTCTCTGCCTCTCTGCCTCTCTGCCTCTCCGTCTCTCTGCCTCACCGCCTCTCTGCCTCTCCGTCTCTCTGCCTCACCGCCTCTCTGCCTCTCCTTCTCTCCGTCTCTCCGTCTCTTGCCTCTCTGCCTCTCCGCCTCTCCGTCTCTCTGCCTCACCGCCTCTCTGCCTCTCCGTCGCTCCACCTCTCTGCCTCTCCACGTCTCTGCCTCTCCGCCTCTCCACCTCACCGCCTCTCTGCCTCTCTGCCTCTCTGCCTCTACGTCTCTCTGCCTCACCGCCTCTCTGCCTCTCCGCCTCACCGCCTCTCTGCCTCTCCGTCTCTCGCCTCTCTGCCTCTCCGTCTCTCCACCTCTCCTAGTCTCTGCCTCACCGCCTCTCCACGTCCCCGCCTCTCTGCCTCTCCGCCTCTCCACCTCACCGCCTCTCTGCCTCTCTGGCTCTCCGTCTCCGTCTTTTGCTTCTCCGCCTCTCTGCCTCTCCGTCTCTCGCCTCTTCTGCCACTCCGTCTCTCCGACTCTCCGCCTCTCCGTTTCTTGCCTCTCTGCCTCTCCGCCTCTCCGTCTCTCTGCCTCTCCGCCTCTCCGTCTCTCGCCCCTCTGCCTCTCTGCCTCTCCGCCTCTCCGTCTCTTGCCTCTCTGCCTCTCCGCCACTCCGTCTCTCGCCTCTCTGCCTCTCCGCCTCTCCGTCTCTCGCCTCTTGCCTCTCCGCCTCTCTGCCTCTCCGTCTCTCCGCCTCTCCGCCTCTCCGCCTCTCCGCCTCTCCGTCTCTTGCCTCTCTGCCTCTCCACCTCTCCGTCTCTTGCCTCTCTGCCTCTCCACCTCTCCGTCTCTCCGCCTCTCCGTCTCTCCGTCTCTTGCCTCTCTGCCTCTCCGCCTCTCCGCCTCTCCGTCTCTCGCCTCTCTGCCTCTCTGCCTCTCCGTCTCTCTGCCTCACCGCCTCTCTGCCTCTCCGCCTCTCCGTCGCTCCACCTCTCTGCCTCTCTGCCTCTCTGCCTCTCCACCTCACTGCCTCTCTGCCTCTCTGGCTCTCCGTCTCTACACGTCTCCGTCTCTCGCCTCTCTGCCTCACCGCCTCTACACGTCTCCGCCTCTCTGCCTCTCTGCCTCTCCACCTCACCGCCTCTCTGGCTCTCCGTCTCCGTCTCTCTGCCTCTCCGTCTCTGCACCTCTCCTTCTCTCCACCTCTCCTTCTCTCCGTCTCTCCGTCTCTTGCCTCTCCGCCTCTCCGCCTCTCCGTCTCACCACCTCTCCTTCTCTCCATCTCTCCGTCTCTTGCCTCTCTGCCTCCGTCTCTCGCCTCTCTGCCTCTCTGCCTCTCCGTCTCTCCGCCTCTCCGCCTCTCCGTCTCTCGCCTCTCTGCCTCCGTCTCTTGCCTCTCCGCCTCTCCGCCTCTCCGTCTCACCACCTCTCCTTCTCTCCATCTCTCCGTCTCTTGCCTCTCTGCCTCCGTCTCTCGCCTCTCTGCCTCTCTGCCTCTCCGTCTCTCCTTCTCTCCATCTCTCCGTCTCTTGCCTCTCTGCCTCCGTCTCTCGCCTCTCTGCCTCTCTGCCTCTCCGTCTCTCCGTCTCTCCGCCTCTCCGTCTCTCCGCCTCTCCGTCTCTCGCCTCTCTGCCTCTCCGCCTCTCCGTCTCTCGCCTCTTGCCTCTCTGCCTCTCCGCCTCTCCGCCTCTCCGTCTCTTGCCTCTCTGCCTCTCTGCCTCTCCGCCTCTCCGCCTCTCCGTCTCTCCGCCTCTCCGTCTCTCGCCTCTCTGCCTCTCTGCCTCTCCGTCTCTTGCCTCTCTGCCTCTCCGCCTCTCCGTCTCTCGCCTCTTGCCTCTCTGCCTCTCCGCCTCTCCGTCTCTCGCCTCTCTGCCTCTCCGCCTCTCCGCCTCTCCGCCTCTCCGTCTCTTGCCTCTCTGCCTCTCCACCTCTCCGTCTCTTGCCTCTCTGCCTCTCCGCCTCTCCGCCTCTCCGTCTCTCCGCCTCTCCGCCTCTCCATCTCTTGCCTCTCTGCCTCTCCGCCTCTCCGTCTCTCGCCTCTCTGCCTCTCTGCCTCTCTGCCTCTCTGCCTCTCCGTCTCTCTGCCTCTCCGCCTCTCCGTCGCTCCACCTCTCTGCCTCTCTGCCTCTCCGCCTCACCGCCTCTCTGCCTCTCCGTCGCTCCACCTCTCTGCCTCTCTGCCTCTCCGTCTCTCCGCCTCTCTGCCTCTCTGCCTCTCCGCCTCTCCGTCGCTCCACCTCTCTGCCTCTCCGCCTCTCTGCCTCTCCGCCTCTCCACCTCACCGCCTCTCTGCCCCTCCGTCTCACTGCCTCACCGCCTCTCTGTCTCTCCGTCGCTCTGCCTCACCGCCTCTCTGCCTCTCCGCCTCTCCGTCTCTCTGCCTCACTGCCTCTCTGCCTCTCCGTCTCTACACGTCTCCACCTCACTGCCTCTCTGCCTCTCTGGCTCTCCGTCTCTCGCCTCTCTGCCTCACCGCCTCTACACGTCTCCGCCTCTCTGCCTCTCTGCCTCTCCATCTCACCGCCTCTCTGCCTCTCTGGCTCTCCGTCTCCGTCTCTCTGCCTCTCCGTCTCTGCACCTCTCCTTCTCTCCACCTCTCCTTCTCTCCGTCTCTCCGTCTCTTGCCTCTCCGCCTCTCCGCCTCTCCGTCTCACCAACTCTCCTTCTCTCCATCTCTCCGTCTCTTGCCTCTCTGCCTCCGTCTCTCGCCTCTCTGCCTCTCCGTCTCTCCGCCTCTCCGTCTCTCGCCTCTCTGCCACTCCGTCTCTCCGCCTCTCCGTCTCTCCGCCTCTCCGTCTCTCTGCCTCTCTGCCTCTCCGTCTCTTGCCTCTCTGCCTCTCTGCCTCTCCGCCTCTCCGTCTCTCGCCTCTTGCCTCTCTGCCTCTCCGCCTCTCCGCCTCTCCGCCTCTCCGTCTCTTGCCTCTCTGCCTCTCCGCCTCTCTGTCTCTCACCTCTCTGCCTCTCTGCCTCTCCGTCTCTTGCCTCTCTGCCTCTCCGCCTCTCCGTCTCTTGCCTCTCTGCCTCTCCGCCTCTCCGTCTCTCCACCTCTCCGCCTCTCCGTTTCTTGCCTCTCTGCCTCTCCGCCTCTCCGTCTCTCGCCTCTCTGCCTCTCCGCCACTCCGTCTCTCCGCCTCTCCGCCTCTCCGTCTCTCCGTCTCTCCGCCTCTCCGTCTCTTGCCTCTCCGCCTCTCCGCCTCTCCGCCTCTCTGCCTCTCCGTCTCTCCGCCTCTCCGCCTCTCTGCCTCTCTGCCTCTCCGTTTCTTGCCTCGCTGCCTCTCTGCCTCTCCGCCTCTCTGCCTCTCCGTCTCTCCGCCTCTCCGTCTCTTGCCTCTCCGACTCTCCGCCTCTCCGTCTCTCCGCCACTCTGCCTCTCCGCCTCTCCGTCTCTCCGCCTCTCCGTCTCTCGCCTCTCTGCCTCTCCGTCTCTCGCCTCTCTGCCTCTCCGCCTCTCCGTCTCTCCGTCTCTTGCCTCCCTGCCTCTCCGCCTCTCCGTCTCTCTGCCTCTCCGCCACTCCGTCTCTCCGCCTCTCCGCCTCTCCGTCTCTCCGCCTCTCCGTCTCTTGCCTCTCTGCCTCTCTGCCTCTCCGCCTCTCCGCCTCTCCGCCTCTCTGCCTCTCCGCCTCTCCGTCTCTCCGCCTCTCCGCCTCTCTGCCTCTCCGCCTCTCCGTCTCTTGCCTCCCTGCCTCTCCGCCTCTCCGTCTCTCGCCTCTCTGCCTCTCCGCCACTCCGTCTCTCCGCCTCTCCGCCTCTCCGTCTCTCCGCCTCTCCGTCTCTTGCCTCTCTGCCTCTCCGCCTCTCCGCCTCTCCGCCTCTCTGCATCTCCGCCTCTCCGTCTCTCCGCCTCTCCGCCTCTCTGCCTCTCCGCCTCTCTGCCTCTCCGCCTCTCCGTCTCTCCGCCTCTCCGTCTCTTGCCTCTCTGCCTCTCCACCTCTCCGTCTCTCCGCCTCTCCGTCTCTTGCCTCTCCGTCTCTCCGTCTCTCCGCCTCTCTGCCTCTCCGCCTCTCCGTCTCTCGCCTGTCTGCCTCTCCGTTTCTTGCCTCTCTGCCTCTCTGCCTCTCCGCCTCTCCGTCTCTCCGCCTCTCTGCCTCCGCCTCTCCGCCTCTCCGTCTCTTGCCTCTCTGCCTCTCCGCCTCTCCGTCTCTCACCTCTCTGCCTCTCTGCCTCTCCGCCTCTCCGTCTCTCCGCCTCTCCGCCTCTCCGTTTCTTGCCTCTCTGCCTCTCCGCCTCTCCGTCTCTCAGTCTCTCCGCCTCTCTGCCTCTCCGTCTCTCCGCCTCTCCGTCTCTCTTCCTCTCCGCCTCACCGCCTCTCTGCCTCTCCGTCGCTCCACCTCTCTGCCTCTCTGCCTCTCTGCCTCTCCGTCTCTCCGCCTCTCTGCCTCTCCGCCTCTCCGTCGCTCCACCTCTCTGCCTCTCCGCCTCTCTGCCTCTCCGCCTCTCCACCTCACCGCCTCTCTGCCTCTCTGCCTCTCCGTCTCTCTGCCTCACCGCCTCTCTGCCTCTCCGTCGCTCTGCCTCACCGCCTCTCTGCCTCTCCGCCTCTCCGTCTCTCTGCCTCACCGCCTCTCCGCCTCTCCGTCTCTACACGTCTCCGCCTCTCTGCCTCTCTGCCTCTCCACCTCACTGCCTCACTGCCTCTCTGCCTCTCCGACTCCGCCTCTCCGCCTCTCCGTCTCCATCTCTCTGCCTCTCCGTCTCTCCGCCTCTCCGTCTCTTGCCTCTCCGTCTCTCCGTCTCTCCGCCTCTCTGCCTCTCCGCCTCTCCGTCTCTCCGCCTCTCCACCTCTCCGTCTCTTGCCTCTCCGCCTCTCCATCTCTCCGCCTCTCCGTCTCTTGCCTCTCTGCCTCTCCGTCTCCGTTTCTCCGCCTCTCCGCCTCTCCGTCTCTTGCCTCTCTGCCTCTCCGCCTCTCCGTCTCTCGCCTGTCTGCCTCTCCGTTTCTTGCCTCTCTGCCTCTCTGCCTCTCCGCCTCTCCGTCTCTCCGCCTCTCTGCCTCCGCCTCTCCGCCTCTCCGTCTCTTGCCTCTCTGCCTCTCCGCCTCTCCGTCTCTCACCTCTCTGCCTCTCTGCCTCTCCGCCTCTCCGTCTCTCCGCCTCTCCGCCTCTCCGTTTCTTGCCTCTCTGCCTCTCCGCCTCTCCGTCTCTCAGTCTCTCCGCCTCTCTGCCTCTCCGTCTCTCCGCCTCTCCGTCTCTCTTCCTCTCCGCCTCACCGCCTCTCTGCCTCTCCGTCGCTCCACCTCTCTGCCTCTCTGCCTCTCTGCCTCTCCGTCTCTCCGCCTCTCTGCCTCTCCGCCTCTCCGTCGCTCCACCTCTCTGCCTCTCCGCCTCTCTGCCTCTCCGCCTCTCCACCTCACCGCCTCTCTGCCTCTCTGCCTCTCCGTCTCTCTGCCTCACCGCCTCTCTGCCTCTCCGTCGCTCTGCCTCACCGCCTCTCTGCCTCTCCGCCTCTCCGTCTCTCTGCCTCACCGCCTCTCCGCCTCTCCGTCTCTACACGTCTCCGCCTCTCTGCCTCTCTGCCTCTCCACCTCACTGCCTCACTGCCTCTCTGCCTCTCCGCCTCTCCGACTCCGCCTCTCCGCCTCTCCGTCTCCGTCTCTCTGCCTCTCCGTCTTTCCGCCTCTCCACCTCTCCGTCTCCGTCTCTCCGCCTCTCCGTCTTTCCGCCTCTCCACCTCTCCGTCTCCGCCTCTCTGCCTCTCTGTCTCCGCCTCTCCGTCTCTCCGCCTCTCCGCCTCTCCGTCTCTTGCCTCTCTGCCTCTCTGCCTCTCCACCTGTCCGCCTCTCCGTCTCTTACCTCTCTGCCTCTCTGCCTCTCCGTCTCTCCGTCTCTTGCCTCTCTGCCTCTCCGCCTCTCCGCCTCTCCATCTCTCCGCCTCTCTATCCCACTTTCCTTCTTAAAGACACTCCTTAAAACATACGGCTTTGACCCTGCTTTTGGTCACGTGCCCTAATATCTTCTTATGTGGTTCTGTGTCATATTTTGTTTTATAATGTAAAGCACCTTGAGCTGTTTCATGACATGAAAGGTGCTATATAAATATAAGTTGTTGTTTTAAGTGACACCAATATCACATGAATGAATTATAAAAAGCATCAGCGGGGTCTCTGAAGCCTGTCAGCCTCTTTATTATTTATAAAAGCAAAATACTGCGGATGCTGGAAATCTGAAATAAAAACAAGAAATGCTGGAATCACTCAGCAGGTCTGGCAGCATCTGTGGAAAGAGAAGCAGAGTTAACGTTTCGGGTCAGTGACCCTTCTTCGGAACTGACAAATATTAGAAAAGTCACAGATTATAAACAAGTGAGGTGGGGGTGGGGCAAGAGATAACAAAGGAGAAGGTGCAGATTGGACCAGGCCACATAGCTGACCAAAAGGTCACGGAGAAAAGGCAAACAATATGTTAATGGTGTGTTGAAAGACAAAGCATTAGTACAGATTAGGTGTGAATACACTGAATATTGAACAGCAGCAAGTGCAAACCTGAAGAAAAACAACCTGAAAAAAACAGTGGGTAAGCAAACTGAACAAACTAAGATGAAATGAAATAAATGCAAAAAAAGATTGTAAAAAATGTAAAAAGGAATGTAAAAATAAAAGGAAGAAAAAATAACTAAAAATGAAAGTAAAATGGGGGGCTGTCATGCTCTGAAATGATTGAACTCAATGTTCAGTCCGGCAGGCTGTAGTGTGCTGAATCGGTAGATGAGATGCTGTTCCTCGAGCTTGCGTTGATGTTCACTGGAACACTGCAGCAATCCCAGGACAGAGATGTGAGCATGAGAGCAGGGGGGGGGTGTTGAAATGGCAAGCAACCGGAAGCTCAGGGTCCTGCTTGCGGACTGAGCGGAGATGTTCCGCAAAGCGGTCACCCAGTCTGCGCTTGGTCTCCCCAATGTAGAGGAGACCACACTGTGAGCAGCGAATACAGTATACTACATTGAAAGAAGTACAAGTAAATCGCTGCTTCACCTGAAAGGAGTGTTTGGGGCCTGGGATAGTGAGGAGAGAGGAGGTAAATGGGCAGGTATTACACCTCCTGCGATTGCAGGGGAAGGTGCCCTGGGACGGGGACGAGGTGGTGGGGGTAATGGAGGAGTGGACCAGGGTGTCGCGGAGGGAACGATCCCTTCGGAATGCTGACAGGGGAAGGGAGGGGAAGATGCGACTGGTAGTGGCATCACGCTGGAGGTGGCGGAAATGGCGGAGGATGATCCTTTGGATATGGAGGCTGGTGGGATGAAAAGTGAGGACAAGGGGAACCCTGTCACGGTTCTGGGAGGGAGGGGAAGGGGTGAGGGTAGAGGTGCGGGGAATGGTCGGACACAGTTGAGGGCCCTGTCAACCACAGTGGGGGGAAATCCTCGGTTGAGGAAAAAGGAGGTCATATCAGAAGCACCGTCATGGAAGGTAGCATCATCAGAGCAGATGCATCGGAGACGGAGAAACTGGGAGAATGGAATGGAGTCCTTACTCTGCTCTTCTCTCCGACGGGATTTTCGTTTGTCTCTTTTACCTTGTTAAACACTTCTTCACACCCTACCTCCTGTAAGGACTCCATTCCATAAGGACCCTGGTCCACTCCTGCATTACCCCCACCACCTCGTCCCCGTCCCAGGGCACCTTCCCCTGCAATCGCAGGAGGTGTAATACCTGCCCATTTACCTCCTCTCTCCTCACTATCCCAGGCCCCAAACACTCCTTTCAGGCGAAGCAGCGATTTACTTGTACTTCTTTCAATGTAGTATACTGTATTCGCTGCTCACAGTGTGGTCTCCTCTACATTGGGGAGACCAAGCGCAGACTGGGTGACCGCTTTGCGGAACATCTCCGCTCAGTCCGCAAGCAGGACCCTGAGCTTCCGGTTGCTTGCCATTTCAACACTCCCCCCTGCTCTCATGCTCACATCTCTGTCCTGGGATTGCTGCAGTGTTCCAGTGAACATCAACGCAAGCTCGAGGAACAGCATCTCATCTATCGATTAGGCACACTACAGCCTGCCGGACTGAACATTGAGTTCAATAATTTCAGAGCATGACAGCCCCCCATTTTACTTTCATTTTTAGTTATTTTTTCTTCCTTTTATTTTTACATTCCTTTTTACATTTTTTACAATCTTTTTTTGCATTTATTTCATTTCATCTTAGTTTGTTCAGTTTGCTTACCCACTGTTTTTTTCAGGTTGTTTTTCTTCAGGTTTGCACTTGCTGCTGTTCAATATTCAGTGTATTCACACCTAATCAGTACTAATGTTTTGTCTTTCAACACACCATTAACATATTGTTTGCCTTTGCTCCGTGACCTTTTGGTCAGCTATGTGGCCTGGTCCAATCTGCACCTTCTCCTTTGTTATCTCTTGCCCCACCCCCACCTCACTTGTTTATAATCTGTGACTTTTCTAATATTTGTCAGTTCCGAAGAAGGGTCACTGACCCGAAACGTTAACTCTGCTTCTCTTTCCACAGATGCTGCCAGACCTGCTGAGTGAATCCAGCATTTCTTGTTTTTGTTTCTTTATTATTTATTCCTGATTTTCCGGTTTGTCCTGTTTGAATGGTGTGGGCCTGGAGTTCTGTGAACAGTTTATTCTTGCTGTCACATCATAGATGGAGGAAACATAAATCAGAGAGAAAAGGACTTGAAATTATAAAACCGGGAAAGCTGGATCGAATACAGTCAAGTGAGATGGCGTCCGTCTCATCTAAAAGACTGTCCTCCCAACAGTGCAGCACTCCCTCAGTACTGTCCCTCCAAAAGTGCAGAGCTCCCTCAGCACTGTCTCTGCAACAGTGCGGTGCTCCCTCAGTACTGTCTCTGCAACAGTGCAGAGCTCCCTCAGTACTGTCCCTCCAACAGTGCAGAGCTCCCTCAGTACTGTCTCTGCAACAGTACAGAGCTCCCTCAGTACTGTCCCTCCAACAGTGCAGAGCTCACTCAGTACTGTCCCTCCAACAGTGCAGAGCTCACTCAGTACTGTCTCTGCAACAGAGCAGAATTCCCTCAGTACAATCCCTCCAACAGTGCAGAGCTCCCTCAGTACTGTCCCTCCAACAGTGCAGAGCTCCCTCAGTACTGTCCCTCCAACAGTGCAGAGCTCCCTCAGTACTGTCCCTCCAACAGTGCAGAGCTCCCTCAGTACTGTCCCTCCAACAGTGCAGAGCTCACTCAGTACTGTCCCTCCAACAGTGCAGAGCTCACTCAGTACTGTCCCTCCAACAGTGCAGAGCTCGCTCAGTACTGTCCCTCCAACAGTGCAGAGCTCCCTCAGTACTGTCCCTCCAACAGTGCAGAGCTCACTCAGTACTGTCCCTCCAACAGTGCAGAGCTCCCTCAGTACTGTCCCTCCAACAGTGCAGAGCTCACTCAGTACTGTCCCTCCAACAGTGCAGAGCTCACTCAGTACTGTCCCTCCAACAGTGCAGAGCTCCCTCAGTACTGTCTCTCCAACAGTGCAGAGCTGCCTCAGTACTGTCCCTCCAACAGTGCAGAGCTCCCTCAGTACTGTCTCTGCAACAGTGCAGAGCTCCGTCAGTACTGTCTCTGCAACAGTGCAGAGCTCCCTCAGTACTGTCTCTGCAACATTGCAGAACTCCCTCAGAACTTTCCCTCCAACAGTGCAGAGCTCCCTTAGTACTGTCTCTGCAACAGTACAGAGCTCCCTCAGTACTGTCGCTGCAACAGTGCAGAGCTCCCTCATTACTGTCCCTCCAACAGTGCAGAGCTCCCTCAGTACTGTCCCTCCAACAGTGCGGCACTCCCGCAGTACTGACCCTCCAACAGTGCAGAGCTCACTCAGTACTGTCCCTCCAACAGTGCAGAGCTCCCTCAGTACTGTCTCTGCAACAGTGCAGAGCTCCCTCAGTACTGTCCCTCCAACAGTGCGGCGCTCCCTAAGTACTGTCTCTGCAACAGTGCAGAGCTCCCTCAGTACTGTCTCTGCAACAGTGCAGAGCTCCCTCAGTACTGTGTCTGCAACAGTGCAGAGCTCCCTCAGTACTGTCTCTGCAACAGTGCAGAGCTCACTCAGTACTGTCTCTGCAACAGTGCAGAGCTCCCTCAGTACTGTCCGTCCAACAGTGCAGAGCTCCCTCAGGACTGTCCCTCCAACAGTGCAGAGCTCCCTCAGTACTGTCCCTCCAACAGTGCGCTGCTCCCTCAGTACTGTCTCTCCAACAGGGCGACGCTCCCTCAGTACTGCCCCTCCGACAGTGCGGCACTCCCTCAGTACTGTTCCTCCAACAGTGCAGAGCTCCCTCAGTACTGCCCCACTGACAGTGCAGCACTTCCTAAATATTGAGCCTCCGACAGTGCAGAGCTCGCTCAGTACTGTCCCTCCAACAGTGCAGAGCTCCCTCAGTACAGTCCCTCCAACAGTGCAGAGCTCCCTCAGTACTATCCCTTCCACTGGGCAGAGCTCCCTCAGCACTGTCCCTCCAACAGTGCAGAGCTCCCTCAGTACTGTCCCTCCAACAGTGCAGAGCTCCCTCAGTACAGTCCCTCCAACAGTGCAGAGCTGCCTCAGTACTATCCCTCCAACAGTGCAGAGCTCCCTCAGTACTGTCCCTCCAACAGTGCAGAGCTCCCTCAGTACAGTCCCTCCAACAGTGCAGAGCTCCCTCAGTACTATCCCTCCAACAGTGCAGAGCTCCCTCAGTACTGTCTCTCCAACAGTGCAGAGCTCACTCAGTACTGTCCCTCCAACAGTGCAGAGCTCCCTCAGTACTGTCCCTCCAACAGTGCGGCGGTCCCTCAGTACTGTCTCTGCAACAGTGCAGAGCTCCCTCAGTACTGTCTCTGCAACAGTGCAGAGCTCCCTCAGGACTGTATCTGCAACAGTGCAGAGCTCCCTCAGTACTATCCCTCCAACAGTGCAGATCTCCCTCAGTACTGTCCCTCCAACAGTGCAGAGCTCCCTCAGTACTGTCCCCCCAACAGCGCAGAGCTCACTCAGTACTGTCCCTCCAACAGTGCAGAGCTCACTCAGTACTGACCCTCCAACAGTGCAGAGCTCCCTCAGTACTGTCTCTGCAACAGTGCAGAGTTCCCTCAGTACTGTCTCTGCGACAGTGCAGAGCTCGCTCAGTACTGTCCCTCCAACAGTGCGGCGCTCCCACAGTACTGTCTCTGCAACAGGGCAGAGCTCCCTCAGTACTGTCCCTCCAACAGTGCAGAGCTCCCTCAGTACTGTCACTCCAACAGTGCAGAGCTCCCTCAGTACTGTCTCTCCAACAGTGCAGAGCTCCCTCACTGCTGTCTCTGAAACAGTGCAGAGCTCCCTCAGGACTGTATCTGCAACAGTGCAGAGCTCCCTCAGTGCTATCCCTCCAACAGTGCAGAGCTCCCTCAGTACTGTCCCTCCAACAGTGCAGAGCTCCCTCAGTACTGTCCCTCCAACAGCGCAGAGCTCACTCAGTACTGTCCTCCAACAGTGCAGAGCTCACAAAGTACTGACCCTCCAACAGTGCAGAGCTCCCTCAGTACTGTCTCTGCAACAGTGCAGAGTTCCCTCAGTACTGTCTCTGCAACAGTGCAGAGCTCCCTCAGTACTGTCCCTCCAACAGTGCGGCGCTCCCTCAGTACTGTCTCTGCAACAGTGCAGAGCTCCCTCAGTACTGTCCCTCCAACAGTGCAGAGCTCCCTCAGTACTGTCCCTCCAACAGCGCAGAGCTCACTCAGTACTGTCCCTCCAACAGTGCGGCACTCCCGCAGTACTGACCCTCCAACAGTGCAGAGCTCACTCAGTACTGTCCCTCCAACAGTGCAGAGCTCCCTCAGTACTGTCTCTGCAACAGTGCAGAGCTCCCTCAGTACTGTCCCTCCAACAGTGCGGCGCTCCCTCAGTACTGTCTCTGCAACAGTGCAGAGCTCCCTCAGTACTGTCTCTGCAACAGTGCAGAGCTCCCTCAGTACTGTCCGTCCAACAGTGCAGAGCTCCCTCAGTACTGTGTCTGCAACAGTGCAGAGCTCCCTCAGTACTGTCTCTGCAACAGTGCAGAGCTCACTCAGTACTGTCTCTGCAACAGTGCAGAGCTCCCTCAGTACTGTCCGTCCAACAGTGCAGAGCTCCCTCAGTACTGTCCCTCCAACAGTGCAGAGCTCCCTCAGTACTGTCCCTCCAACAGTGCGCTGCTCCCTCAGTACTGTCTCTCCAACAGGGCGACGCTCCCTCAGTGCTGCCCCTCCGACAGTGCGGCACTCCCTCAGTACTGTTCCTGCAACAGTGCAGAGCTCCCTCAGTACTGCCCCACTGACAGTGCAGCACTTCCTCAATATTGAGCCTCCGACAGTGCAGAGCTCCCTCAGTACTGTCCCTCCAACAGTGCAGAGCTCCCTCAGTACAGTCCCTCCAACAGTGCAGAGCTCCCTCAGTACTATCCCTTCCACTGGGCAGAGCTCCCTCAGCACTGTCCCTCCAACAGTGCAGAGCTCCCTCAGTACTGACCCTCCAACAGTGCAGAGCTCCCTCAGTACAGTCCCTCCAACAGTGCAGAGCTGCCTCAGTACTATCCCTCCAACAGTGCAGAGCTCCCTCAGTACTGTCCCTCCAACAGTGCAGAGCTCCCTCAGTACAGTCCCTCCAACAGTGCAGAGCTCCCTCAGTGCTATCCCTCCAACAGTGCAGAGCTCCCTCAGTACTGTCTCTCCAACAGTGCAGAGCTCACTCAGTACTGTCCCTCCAACAGTGCAGAGCTCCCTCAGTACTGTCCCTCCAACAGTGTGGCGCTCCCTCAGTACTGTCTCTGCAACAGTGCAGAGCTCCCTCAGTACTGTCTCTGCAACAGTGCAGAGCTCCCTCAGGACTGTATCTGCAACAGTGCAGAGCTCCCTCAGTACTATCCCTCCAACAGTGCAGATCTCCCTCAGTAGTGTCCCTCCAACAGTGCAGAGCTCCCTCAGTACTGTCCCCCCAACAGCGCAGAGCTCACTCAGTACTGTCCCTCCAACACTGCAGAGCTCACTCAGTACTGACCCTCCAACAGTGCAGAGCTCCCTCAGAAGTGTCTCTGCAACAGTGCAGAGTTCCCTCAGTACTGTCTCTGCAACAGTGCAGATCTCGCTCAGTACTGTCCCTCCAACAGTGCGGCGCTCCCACAGTACTGTCACTGCAACAGGGCAGAGCTCCCTCAGTACTGTCCCTCCAACAGTGCAGAGCTCCCTCAGTACTGTCACTCCAACAGTGCAGAGCTCCCTCAGTACTGTCTCTCCAACAGTGCAGAGCTCCCTCACTGCTGTCTCTGAAACAGTGCAGAGCTCCCTCAGGACTGTATCAGCAACAGTGCAGAGCTCCCTCAGTACTATCCCTCCAACAGTGCAGAGCTCCCTCAGTACTGTCCCTCCAACAGTGCAGAGCTCCCTCAGTACTGTCCCTCCAACAGCGCAGAGCTCACTCAGTACTGTCCCTCCAACAGTGCAGAGCTCACTCAGTACTGACCCTCCAACAGTGCAGAGCTCCCTCAGTACTGTCTCTGCAACAGTGCAGAGTTCCCTCAGTACTGTCTCTGCAACAGCGCAGAGCTCCCTCAGTACTGTCCCTCCAACAGTGCGGCGCTCCCTCAGTACTGTCTCTGCAACAGTGCAGAGCTCCCTCAGTACTGTCCCTCCAACAGTGCAGAGCTCCCTCAGTACTGTCCCTCCAACAGCGCAGAGCTCACTCAGTACTGTCCCTCCAACAGTGCAGAGCTCACTCAGTACTGACCCTCCAACAGTGCAGAGCTCCCTCAGTACTGTCTCTGCAACAGTGCTGAGTTCCCTCAGTACTGTCTCTGCAACAGTGCAGAGCTCCCTCAGTACTGTCCCTCCAACAGTGCGGCGCTCCCTCAGTACTGTCTCTGCAACAGTGAAGAGCTCCCTCAGTACTGTCCTTCCAACAGTGCAGAGCTCCCTCAGTACTGTCTCTCCAACAGTGCAGTGCTCCCTCAGTACTGTCTCTGCAACAGTGCAGAGCTCCCTCAGTACTGTCTCTGCAACAGTGCAGAGCTCCCTCAGTACTGTCTCTGCAACAGTGCAGAGCTCCCTCAGTACTGTCTCTGCAACAGTGCAGAGCTCCCTCAGTACTATCCCTCCAACAGTGCAGAGCTCCCTCAGTACTGTCTCTGCAACAGTGCAGAGCTCCCTCAGTAGTCTCTGCAAAAGTGCCGAGCTCCCTCAGTGCTGTCCCTCCAACAGTGCAGAGCTCCCTCAGTACTGTCCATCCAACAGTGCAGCACTCCCCCAGTACTGACCCTCCAACAGTGCAGAGCTCCCTCAGTACTGTCCCTCCAACAGTGCAGAGTTCACTCAGTACTATCCCTCCAACAGTGCAGAGCTCCCTCAGTACTATCCCTGCAACAGTGCAGAGCTCCCTCAGTACTGTCTCTGCAACAGTGCAGAGCTCCCTCAGTACTGTCTCTGCAACAGTGCTGAGCTCCCTCAGTAATGTCTCTGCAACAGGGCAGAGCTCCCTCAGTACTATACCTCCAACAGTGCAGAGATCCCTCAGTACTGTCTCTGCAACAGTGCAGAGCTCCCTCACTGCTGTCTCTGCAACAGTGCAGAGCTCCCTCAGTACTGTCTCTGCAACAGTGCAGAGCTCGCTCAGTTCTGTCCCTCCAACAGTGCGGCGCTCCCTCAGTACTGTCTTGGCAACAGTGCAGAGCTCCCACAGTACTGTCCCTCCAACAGTGCAGAGCTCCCTCAGTACTGTCTCTCCAACAGTGCAGAGCTCCCTCAGTACTGTCTCTGCAACAGTGCAGAGCTCCCTCAGGAATGTATCTGCAACAGTGCAGAGCTCCCTCAGTACTATCCCTCCAACAGTGCAGAGCTCCCTCAGTACTGTCCCTCCAACAGCGCAGAGCTCACTCAGTACTGTCCCTCCAACAGTGCAGAGCTCACTCAGTACTGACCCTCCAACAGTGCAGAG
This sequence comes from Heterodontus francisci, assembly GCF_036365525.1. Classification (NCBI taxonomy): domain Eukaryota; kingdom Metazoa; phylum Chordata; class Chondrichthyes; order Heterodontiformes; family Heterodontidae; genus Heterodontus; species Heterodontus francisci. The sequence continues at coordinate 77,347,099 of NC_090395.1, read as the reverse complement.
CTCCCTCAGTACTGTCTCTGCAACAGTGCAGAGTTCCCTCAGTACTGTCTCTGCAACAGTGCAGAGCCCCCTCAGTATTGTCCCTCCAACAGTGCGGCGCTCCCTCAGTACTGTCTCGGCAACAGTGCAGAGCTCCCTCAGTACTGTCCCTCCAACAGTGCAGAGCTCCCTCAGTACTGTCTCTCCAACAGTGCAGAGCTCCCTCAGTACTGTCTCTGCAACAGTGCAGAGCTCCCTCAGTACTGTCTCTGCAACAGTGCAGAGCTCCCTCAGTACTGTCTCTGCAACAGTGCAGAGCTCCCTCAGTACTGTCCCTCCAACAGTGCAGAGCTCACTCAGTACTGTCTCTCCAACAGTGCAGTGCTCCCTCAGTACTGTCCCTCCAACAGTGCAGAGCTCACTCAGTACTGTCCCTCCAACAGTGCAGAGCTCACTCAGTACTGTCCCTCCAACAGTGCAGAGCTCCCTCAGTACTGTCCCTCCAACAGTGCAGAGCTCCCTCAGTGCTGTCCCTCCAACAGTGCAGAGCTCACTCAGTACTGTCCCTCCAACAGTGCAGAGCTCCCTCAGTACTGTCCCTCCAACAGTGCAGAGCTCACTCAATACTGTCCCTCCAACAGTGCAGAGCTCACTCAGTACTGTCCCTCCAACAGTGCAGAGCTCCCTCAGTACTGACCCTCCAACAGTGCGGCGCTCCCTCAGTACTGTCTCTGCAACAGTGCAGAGCTCCCTCAGTACTGTCTCTGCAACAGTGCAGAGCTCACTCAGTACTGTCTCTGCAACAGTGCAGAGCTCCCTCAGTACTGTCTCTGCAACAGTGCAGAGCTCCCTCAGTACTGTCCCTCCAACAGTGCAGCACTCCCTCAGTACTGTCCCTCCAACAGTGCAGAGCTCCCTCAGTACTGTCCCTCCAACAGTGCAGAGCTCCCTCAGTACTGTCCCTCCAACAGTGCGGCGCTCCCTCAGTACTGTCTCTCCAACAGTGCAGAGCTCCCTCAGTACTATCCCTTCTACTGTGCAGAGCTCCCTCAGTACTGACCCTCCAACAGTGCAGAGCTCCCTCAGTACTGACCCTCCAACAGTGCAGAGCTCCCTCAGTACTGTCTCTGCAACAGTGCAGAGCTCCCTCAGTACTATCTCTGCAACAGTGCAGAGCTCACTCAGTACTGTCTCTGCAACAGTGCAGAGCTCCCTCAGTACTGTCCCTCCAACAGTGCGGCGCTCCCTCAGTACTGTCTCTCCAACAGTGCGACGCTCCCTCAGTACTGCCCCTCCGACAGTGCGGCACTCCCTCAGTACTGACCCTCCAACAGTGCAGAGCTCCCTCAGTACTGTTTCTGCAACAGTGCAGAGCTCCCTCAGTACTATCCCTGCAACAGTGCAGAGCTCCCTCAGTACTGTCCCTCCAACAGTGCAGAGCTCCCTCAGTACTGTCTCTGCAACAGTGCAGCGCTCCCTCAGTACTGTCCCTGCAACAGGGCAGAGCTCCCTCAGTACTATCCCTCCAACAGTGCAGAGCTCCCTCAGTACTGTCTCTGCAACAGTGCAGAGCTCTCTCACTGCTGTCTCTGCAACTGTGCAGAGCTCCCTCAGTACTGTCTCTGCAACAGTGCAGAGCTCACTCAGTACTGTCTCTGCAAAAGTGCAGAGCTGCCTCAGTACTGTCTCTGCAACAGTGCAGAGCTCCCTCAGTACTATCCCTCCAACAGTGCAGAGCTCCCTCAGTACTGTCTCTGCAACAGTGCAGAGCTCACTCAGTACTGTTTCTGCAACAGTGCAGAGCTCCCTCAGTACAGTCTCTGCAACAGTGCAGAGCTCCCTCAGTACGGTCCCTCCAACATTGCAGCACTCCCTCTGTACTGTCCCTCCAACAGTGCAGAGCTCCCTCAGTACTGTCCCTCCAACAGTGCGGCGCTCCCTCAGTACTGTCTCTGCAACAGTGCAGAGCTCCCTCAGCACTGTCTCTGCAACAGTGCAGAGCTCCCTCAGTACTGTCTCTGCAACAGTGCAGAGCTCCCTCAGTACTGTCCCTCCAACAGTGCAGAGCTCACTCAGTACTGTCTCTCCAACAGTGCAGTGCTCCCTCAGTACTGTCCCTCCAACTGTGCAGAGCTCACTCAGTACTGTCCCTCCAACAGTGCAGAGCTCACTCAGTACTGTCCCTCCAACAGTGCAGAGCTCCCTCAGTACTGTCCCTCCAACAGTGCAGAGCTCCCTCAGTACTGTCCCTCCAACAGTGCAGAGCTCACTCAGTACTGTCCCTCCAACAGTGCAGAGCTCCCTCAGTACTGTCCCTCCAACAGTGCAGAGCTCACTCAATACTGTCCCTCCAACAGTGCAGAGCTCACTCAGTACTGTCCCTCCAACAGTGCAGAGCTCCCTCAGTACTGACCCTCCAACAGTGCGGCGCTCCCTCAGTACTGTCTCTGCAACAGTGCAGAGCTCCCTCAGTACTATCTCTGCAACAGTGCAGAGCTCACTCAGTACTGTCTCTGCAACAGTGCAGAGCTCCCTCAGTACTGTCCCTCCAACAGTGCGGCGCTCCCTCAGTACTTTCTCTCCAAAAGTGCGACGCTCCCTCAGTACTGCCCCTCCGACAGTGCGGCACTCCCTCAGTACTGACCCTCCAACAGTGCAGAGCTCCCTCAGTACTGTTTCTGCAACAGTGCAGAGCTCCCTCAGTACTATCCCTGCAACAGTGCAGAGCTCCCTCAGTACTGTCCCTCCAACAGTGCAGAGCTCCCTCAGTACTGTCTCTGCAACAGTGCAGTGCTCCCTCAGTACTGTCCCTGCAACAGGGCAGAGCTCCCTCAGTACTATCCCTCCAACAGTGCAGAGCTCCCTCAGTACTGTCTCTGCAACAGTGCAGAGCTCTCTCACTGCTGTCTCTGCAACTGTGCAGAGCTCCCTCAATACTGTCTCTGCAACAGTGCAGAGCTCACTCAGTACTGTCTCTGCAACAGTGCAGAGCTGCCTCAGTACTGTCTCTGCAACAGTGCAGAGCTCCCTCAGTACTATCCCTCCAACAGTGCAGAGCTCCCTCAGTACTGTCTCTGCAACAGTGCAGAGCTCCCTCAGTACTGTCCCTCCAACAGTGCAGAGCTCCCTCAGCACTGTCTCTGCAACAGTGCAGAGCTCACTCAGTACTGTCTCTGCAACAGTGCAGAGCTCCCTCAGTACAGTCTCTGCAACAGTGCAGAGCTCCCTCAGTACGGTCCCTCCAACATTGCAGCACTCCCTCTGTACTGTCCCTCCAACAGTGCAGAGCTCCCTCAGTACTGTCCCTCCAACAGTGCGGCGCTCCCTCAGTACTGTCTCTGCAACAGTGCAGAGCTCCCTCAGCACTGTCTCTGCAACAGTGCAGAGCTCCCTCAGTACTGTCTCTGCAACAGTGCAGAGCTCCCTCAGTACTGTCCCTCCAACAGTGCAGAGCTCACTCAGTACTGTCTCTCCAACAGTGCAGTGCTCCCTCAGTACTGTCCCTCCAACAGTGCAGAGCTCACTCAGTACTGTCCCTCCAACAGTGCAGAGCTCACTCAGTACTGTCCCTCCAACAGTGCAGAGCGCCCTCAGTACTGTCCCTCCAACAGTGCAGAGCTCACTCAATACTGTCCCTCCAACAGTGCAGAGCTCACTCAGTACTGTCCCTCCAACAGTGCAGAGCTCCCTCAGTTCTGACCCTCCAACAGTGCAGAGCTCCCTCAGTACTGTCTCTGCAACAGTGCAGAGTTCCCTCAGTACTGTCTGTGCAACAGTGCAGAGCTCCCTCAGTACTGTCCCTCCAACAGTGCGGCGGTCCCTCAGTACTGTCTCTGCAACAGTGCAGAGCTCCCTCAGTACTGTCTCTCCAACAGTGCAGAGCTCCCTCAGTACTGTCTCTGCAACAGTGCAGAGCTCCCTCAGTACTGTCTCTGCAACAGTGCAGAGCTCCCTCAGTACTGTCTCTGCAACAGTGCAGAGCTCACTCAGTACTGTCCCTCCAACAGAGCAGAGCTCACTCAGTACTGTCCCTCCAACAGTGCAGTGCTCCCTCAGTACTGTCCCTCCAACAGTGCAAAGCTCACTCAGTACTGTCCCTCCAACAGTGCAGAGCTCCCTCAGTACTGTCCCTCCAACAGTGCAGAGCTCCCTCAGTACTGTCCCTCCAACAGTGCAGAGCTCACACAGTACTGTCCCTCCAACAGTGCGGCACTCCCTCAGTACTGACCCTCCAACCGTGCAGAGCTCCCTCAGTACTTTCTCTGCAACAGTGCAGAGTTCCCTCAGTACTGTCCCTCCAACAGTGCGGCGCTCCCTCAGTACTGTCTCTGCAACAGTGCAGAGCTCCCTCAGTACTGTCTCTGCAACAGTGCAGAGCTCCCTCAGTACTGTCTCTGCAACAGTGCAGAGCTCCCTCAGTACTGTCTCTGCAACAGTGCAGAGCTCCCTCAGTACTGTCCCTCCAACAGTGCAGAGCTCACTCAGTACTGTCCCTCCAACAGTGCAGTGCTCCCTCAGTACTGTCCCTCCAACAGTGCAGAGCTCACTCAGTACTGTCCCTCCAACAGTGCAGAGCTCACTCAGTACTGTACTTCCAACAGTGCAGAGCTCCCTCAGTACTGTCTCTGCAACAGTGCAGAGCTCCCTCAGTACTGTCCCTCCAACAGTGCAGCACTCCCTCAGTACTGTGCCTCCAACAGTGCAGAGCTCCCTCAGTACTGTCCCTCCAACAGTGCGGCGCTCCCTCAGTACTGTCTCTCCAACAGTGCAGAGCTCCCTCAGTACTATCCCTTCAACGGTGCAGAGCTCCCTCAGTACTGTCCCTCCAACAGTGCAGAGCTCCCTCAGTACTGTCCCTCCAACAGTGCAGAGCTCCCTCAGTACTATCCCTCCAACAGTGCAGAGCTCCCTCAGTACTGTCCCTCCAACAGTGCAGAGCTCCCTCAGTACAGTCCCTCCAACAGTGCAGAGCTCCCTCAGTATTATCCCTCCAACAGTGCAGAGCTCCCTCAGTACTGTCTCTGCAACAGTACAGAGCTCGCTCAGGACTGTATCTGCAACAGTGCAGAGCTCCCTCAGTACTATCCCTCCAACAGTGCAGAGCTCCCTCAGTACTATCCCTCCAACAGTGCAGAGCTCCCTCAGTACTGTCCCTCCAACAGCGCAGAGCTCACTTAGTACTGTCCCTCCAACAGTGCAGAGCTCACTCAGTACTGAGCCTGCAACAGTGCAGAGCTCCCTCAGTACTGTCTCTGCAACAGTGCAGAGTTCCCACAGTACTGTCTCTGCAACAGTGCAGAGCTCCCTCAGTACTGTCCCTCCAACAGTGCGGCGCTCCCTCAGTACTGTCTCGGCAACAGTGCAGAGCTCCCACAGTACTGTCCCTCCAACAGTGCAGAGCTCCCTCAGTACTGTCTCTCCAACAGTGAAGAGATCCCTCAGTACTGTCTCTGCAACAGTGCAGAGCTCCCTCAGGACTGTATCTGCAACAGTGCAGAGCTCCCTCAGTACTATCCCTCCAACAGTGCAGAGCTCCCTCAGTACTGTCCCTCCAACAGCGCAGAGCTCACTCAGTACTGTCCCTCCAACAGTGCAGAGCTCACTCAGTACTGACCCTCCAACAGTGCAGAGCTCCCTCAGTACTGTCTCTGCAACAGTGCAGAGTTCCCTCAGTACTGTCTCTCCAACAGTGCGGCGCTCCCTCAGTACTGTCTCTCCAACAGTGCAGAGCTCCCTCAGTACTATCCCTTCTACTGTGCAGAGCTCCCTCAGTACTGTCCCTCCAACTGTGCAGAGCTCACTCAGTACTGTCCCTCCAACAGTGCAGAGCTCACTCAGTACTGTCCCTCCAACAGTGCAGAGCTCCCTCAGTACTGTCCCTCCAACAGTGCAGAGCTCCCTCAGTACTGTCCCTCCAACAGTGCAGAGCTCACTCAGTACTGTCCCTCCAACAGTGCAGAGCTCCCTCAGTACTGTCCCTCCAACAGTGCAGAGCTCACTCAATACTGTCCCTCCAACAGTGCAGAGCTCACTCAGTACTGTCCCTCCAACAGTGCAGAGCTCCCTCAGTACTGACCCTCCAACAGTGCGGCGCTCCCTCAGTACTGTCTCTGCAACAGTGCAGAGCTCCCTCAGTACTATCTCTGCAACAGTGCAGAGCTCACTCAGTACTGACCCTCCAACAGTGCAGAGCTCCCTCAGTACTGTCTCTGCAACAGTGCAGAGTTCCCTCAGTACTGTCTCTCCAACAGTGCGGCGCTCCCTCAGTACTGTCTCTCCAACAGTGCAGAGCTCCCTCAGTACTGTCTCTCCAACAGTGCAGTGCTCCCTCAGTACTGTCCCTCCAACTGTGCAGAGCTCACTCAGTACTGTCCCTCCAACAGTGCAGAGCTCACTCAGTACTGTCCCTCCAACAGTGCAGAGCTCCCTCAGTACTGTCCCTCCAACAGTGCAGAGCTCCCTCAGTACTGTCCCTCCAACAGTGCAGAGCTCACTCAGTACTGTCCCTCCAACAGTGCAGAGCTCCCTCAGTACTGTCCCTCCAACAGTGCAGAGCTCACTCAATACTGTCCCTCCAACAGTGCAGAGCTCACTCAGTACTGTCCCTCCAACAGTGCAGAGCTCCCTCAGTACTGACCCTCCAACAGTGCGGCGCTCCCTCAGTACTGTCTCTGCAACAGTGCAGAGCTCCCTCAGTACTATCTCTGCAACAGTGCAGAGCTCACTCAGTACTGTCTCTGCAACAGTGCAGAGCTCCCTCAGTACTGTCCCTCCAACAGTGCGGCGCTCCCTCAGTACTTTCTCTCCAACAGTGCGACGCTCCCTCAGTACTGCCCCTCCGACAGTGCGGCACTCCCTCAGTACTGACCCTCCAACAGTGCAGAGCTCCCTCAGTACTGTTTCTGCAACAGTGCAGAGCTCCCTCAGTACTATCCCTGCAACAGTGCAGAGCTCCCTCAGTACTGTCCCTCCAACAGTGCAGAGCTCCCTCAGTACTGTCTCTGCAACAGTGCAGTGCTCCCTCAGTACTGTCCCTGCAACAGGGCAGAGCTCCCTCAGTACTATCCCTCCAACAGTGCAGAGCTCCCTCAGTACTGTCTCTGCAACAGTGCAGAGCTCTCTCACTGCTGTCTCTGCAACTGTGCAGAGCTCCCTCAATACTGTCTCTGCAACAGTGCAGAGCTCACTTAGTACTGTCTCTGCAACAGTGCAGAGCTGCCTCAGTACTGTCTCTGCAACAGTGCAGAGCTCCCTCCGTAATATCCCTCCAACAGTGCAGAGCTCCCTCAGTACTGTCTCTGCAACAGTGCAGAGCTCCCTCAGTACTGTCCCTCCAACAGTGCAGAGCTCCCTCAGTACTGTCTCTGCAACAGTGCAGAGCTCACTCAGTACTGTCTCTGCAACAGTGCAGAGCTCCCTCAGTACAGTCTCTGCAACAGTGCAGAGCTCCCTCAGTACGGTCCCTCCAACATTGCAGCACTCCCTCTGTACTGTCCCTCCAACAGTGCAGAGCTCCCTCAGTACTGTCCCTCCAACAGTGCGGCGCTCCCTCAGTACTGTCTCTGCAACAGTGCAGAGCTCCCTCAGCACTGTCTCTGCAACAGTGCAGAGCTCCCTCAGTACTGTCTCTGCAACAGTGCAGAGCTCCCTCAGTACTGTCCCTCCAACAGTGCAGAGCTCACTCAGTACTGTCTCTCCAACAGTGCAGTGCTCCCTCAGTACTGTCCCTCCAACAGTGCAGAGCTCACTCAGTACTGTCCCTCCAACAGTGCAGAGCTCACTCAGTACTGTCCCTCCAACAGTGCAGAGCTCCCTCAGTACTGTCCCTCCAACAGTGCAGAGCTCACTCAATACTGTCCCTCCAACAGTGCAGAGCTCACTCAGTACTGTCCCTCCAACAGTGCAGAGCTCCCTCAGTTCTGACCCTCCAACAGTGCAGAGCTCCCTCAGTACTGTCTCTGCAACAGTGCAGAGTTCCCTCAGTACTGTCTGTGCAACAGTGCAGTGCTCCCTCAGTACTGTCCCTCCAACAGTGCGGCGGTCCCTCAGTACTGTCTCTGCAACAGTGCAGAGCTCCCTCAGTACTGTCTCTCCAACAGTGCAGAGCTCCCTCAGTACTGTCTCTGCAACAGTGCAGAGCTCCCTCAGTACTGTCTCTGCAACAGTGCAGAGCTCCCTCAGTACTGTCTCTGCAACAGTGCAGAGCTCACTCAGTACTGTCCCTCCAACAGTGCAGAGCTCACTCAGTACTGTCCCTCCAACAGTGCAGTGCTCCCTCAGTACTGTCCCTCCAACAGTGCAGAGCTCACTCAGTACTGTCCCTCCAACAGTGCAGAGCTCCCTCAGTACTGTCCCTCCAACAGTGCAGAGCTCCCTCAGTACTGTCCCTCCAACAGTGCAGAGCTCACACAGTACTGTCCCTCCAACAGTGCGGCACTCCCTCAGTACTGACCCTCCAACCGTGCAGAGCTCCCTCAGTACTTTCTCTGCAACAGTGCAGAGTTCCCTCAGTACTGTCCCTCCAACAGTGCGGCGCTCCCTCAGTACTGTCTCTGCAACAGTGCAGAGCTCCCTCAGTACTGTCTCTGCAACAGTGCAGAGCTCCCTCAGTACTGTCTCTGCAACAGTGCAGAGCTCCCTCAGTACTGTCTCTGCAACAGTGCAGAGCTCCCTCAGTACTGTCCCTCCAACAGTGCAGAGCTCACTCAGTACTGTCCCTCCAACAGTGCAGTGCTCCCTCAGTACTGTCCCTCCAACAGTGCAGAGCTCACTCAGTACTGTCCCTCCAACAGTGCAGAGCTCACTCAGTACTGTACTTCCAACAGTGCAGAGCTCCCTCAGTACTGTCTCTGCAACAGTGCAGAGCTCCCTCAGTACTGTCCCTCCAACAGTGCAGCACTCCCTCAGTACTGTGCCTCCAACAGTGCAGAGCTCCCTCAGTACTGTCCCTCCAACAGTGCGGCGCTCCCTCAGTACTGTCTCTCCAACAGTGCAGAGCTCCCTCAGTACTATCCTTTCAACGGTGCAGAGCTCCCTCAGTACTGTCCCTCCAAAAGTGCAGAGCTCCCTCAGTACTGTCCCTCCAACAGTGCAGAGCTCCCTCAGTACTATCCCTCCAACAGTGCAGAGCTCCCTCAGTACTGTCCCTCCAACAGTGCAGAGCTCCCTCAGTACAGTCCCTCCAACAGTGCAGAGCTCCCTCAGTATTATCCCTCCAACAGTGCAGAGCTCCCTCAGTACTGTCTCTGCAACAGTACAGAGCTCGCTCAGGACTGTATCTGCAACAGTGCAGAGCTCCCTCAGTACTATCCCTCCAACAGTGCAGAGCTCCCTCAGTACTGTCCCTCCAACAGCGCAGAGCTCACTTAGTACTGTCCCTCCAACAGTGCAGAGCTCACTCAGTACTGAGCCTGCAACAGTGCAGAGCTCCCTCAGTACTGTCTCTGCAACAGTGCAGAGTTCCCACAGTACTGTCTCTGCAACAGTGCAGAGCTCCCTCAGTACTGTCCCTCCAACAGTGCGGCGCTCCCTCAGTACTGTCTCGGCAACAGTGCAGAGCTCCCACAGTACTGTCCCTCCAACAGTGCAGAGCTCCCTCAGTACTGTCTCTCCAACAGTGAAGAGCTCCCTCAGTACTGTCTCTGCAACAGTGCAGAGCTCCCTCAGGACTGTATCTGCAACAGTGCAGAGCTCCCTCAGTACTATCCCTCCAACAGTGCAGAGCTCCCTCAGTACTGTCCCTCCAACAGCGCAGAGCTCACTCAGTACTGTCCCTCCAACAGTGCAGAGCTCACTCAGTACTGACCCTCCAACAGTGCAGAGCTCCCTCAGTACTGTCTCTGCAACAGTGCAGAGTTCCCTCAGTACTGTCTCTCCAACAGTGCGGCGCTCCCTCAGTACTGTCTCTCCAACAGTGCAGAGCTCCCTCAGTACTATCCCTTCTACTGTGCAGAGCTCCCTCAGTACTGACCCTCCAACAGTGCGGCGCTCCCTCAGTACTGTCTCTGCAACAGTGCAGAGCTCCCTCAGTACTATCTCTGCAACAGTGCAGAGCTCACTCAGTACTGTCTCTGCAACAGTGCAGAGCTCCCTCAGAACTGTCTCTGCAACAGTGCAGAGCTCCCTCAGTACTGTCCCTCCAACATTGCAGCACTCCCTCAGTACTGTCCCTCCAACAGGGCAGAGCTCCCTCAGTACTGTCCCTCCAACAGTGCAGAGCTCCCTCAGTACTGTCCCTCCAACAGTGCGGCGCTCCCTCAGTACTGTCTCTCCAACAGTGCGACGCTCCCTCAGTACTGCCCCTCCGACAGTGCGGCACTCCCTCAGTACTGACCCTCCAACAGTGCAGAGCTCCCTCAGTACTGTTTCTGCAACAGTGCAGAGCTCCCTCAGTACTATCCCTGCAACAGTGCAGAGCTCCCTCAGTACTGTCCCTCCAACAGTGCAGAGCTCCCTCAGTACTGTCTCTGCAACAGTGCAGAGCTCCCTCAGTACTGTCCCTGCAACAGGGCAGAGCTCCCTCAGTACTATCCCTCCAACAGTGCAGAGCTTCCTCAGTACTGTCTCTGCAACAGTGCAGAGCTCTCTCACTGCTGTCTCTGCAACTGTGCAGAGCTCCCTCAGTACTGTCTCTGCAACAGTGCAGAGCTCACTCAGTACTGTCTCTGCAACAGTGCAGAGCTGCCTCAGTACTGTCTCTGCAACAGTGCAGAGCTCCCTCAGTACTATCCCTCTAACAGTGCAGAGCTCCCTCAGTACTGTCTCTGCAACAGTGCAGAGCTCCCTCAGTACTGTCCCTCCAACAGTGCAGAGCTCCCTCAGTACTGTCTCTGCAACAGTGCAGAGCTCACTCAGTACTGTCTCTGCAACAGTGCAGAGCTCCCTCAGTACAGTCTCTGCAACAGTGCAGAGCTCCCTCAGTACGGTCCCTCCAACATTGCAGCACTCCCTCTGTACTGTCCCTCCAACAGTGCAGAGCTCCCTCAGTACTGTCCCTCCAACAGTGCGGCGCTCCCTCAGTACTGTCTCTGCAACAGTGCAGAGCTCCCTCAGCACTGTCTCTGCAACAGTGCAGAGCTCCCTCAGTACTGTCTCTGCAACAGTGCAGAGCTCCCTCAGTACTGTCCCTCCAACAGTGCAGAGCTCACTCAGTACTGTCTCTCCAAAAGTGCAGTGCTCCCTCAGTACTGTCCCTCCAACAGTGCAGAGCTCACTCAGTACTGTCCCTCCAACAGTGCAGAGCTCACTCAGTACTGTCCCTCCAACAGTGCAGAGCTCCCTCAGTACTGTCCCTCCAGCAGTGCAGAGCTCCCTCAGTACTGTTCCTCCAACATTGCAGAGCTCACTCAGTACTGTCCCTCCAACAGTGCAGAGCTCCCTCAGTACTGTCCCTCCAACAGTGCAGAGCTCACTCAATACTGTCCCTCCAACAGTGCAGAGCTCACTCAGTACTGTCCCTCCAACAGTGCAGAGCTCCCTCAGTACTGACCCTCCAACAGTGCAGAGCTCCCTCAGTTCTGTCTCTGCAACAGTGCAGAGTTCCCTCAGTACTGTCTCTGCAACAGTGCAGAGCTCCCTCAGTACTGTCTCTGCAACAGTGCAGAGCTCCCTCAGTACTGTTCTCCAACAGTGCAGAGTTCCCTCAGTACTGTCTCTGCAACAGTGCAGAGCTCCCTCAGTACTGTCTCTGCAACAGTGCAGAGCTCCCTCAGTACTGTCTCTGCAACAGTGCAGAGCTCACTCAGTACTGTCCCTCCAACAGTGCAGAGCTCACTCAGTACTGTCCCTCCAACAGTGCAGTGCTCCCTCAGTACTGTCCCTCCAACAGTGCAGAGCTCACTCAGTACTGTCCCTCCAACAGTGCAGAGCTCCCTCAGTACTGTCCCACCAACAGTGCAGAGCTCCCTCAGTACTGTCCCTCCAACAGTGCAGAGCTCACACAGTACTGTCCCTCCAACAGTGCGGCGCTCCCTCAGTACTGACCCTCCAACAGTGCAGAGCTCCCTCAGTACTTTCTCTGCAACAGTGCAGATTTCCCTCAGTACTGTCCCTCCAACAGTGCGGCGCTCCCTCAGTACTGTCTCTGCAACAGTGCAGAGCTCCCTCAGTACTGTCTCTGCAACAGTGCAGAGCTCCCTCAGTACTGTCTCTGCAACAGTGCAGAGCTCCCTCAGTACTGTCTCTGCAACAGTGCAGAGCTCCCTCAGTACTGTCCCTCCAACAGTGCAGAGCTCACTCAGTACTGTCCCTCCAACAGTGCAGTGCTCCCTCAGTACTGTCCCTCCAACAGTGCAGAGCTCACTCAGTACTGTCCCTCCAACAGTGCAGAGCTCACTCAGTACTGTACTTCCAACAGTGCAGAGCTCCCTCAGTACTGTCTCTGCAACAGTGCAGAGCTCCCTCAGTACTGTCCCTCCAACAGTGCAGCACTCCCTCAGTACTGTCCCTCCAACAGTGCAGAGCTCCCTCAGTACTGTCCCTCCAACAGTGCGGCGCTCCCTCAGTACTGTCTCTCCAACAGTGCAGAGCTCCCTCAGTACTATCCCTTCAACGGTGCATAGCTCCCTCAGTACTGTCCCTCCAACAGTGCAGAGCTCCCTCAGTACTGTCCCTCCAACAGTGCAGAGCTCCCTCAGTACTATCCCTCCAACAGTGCAGAGCCCCCTCAGTACTGTCCCTCCAACAGTGCAGAGCTCCCTCAGTACAGTCCCTCCAACAGTGCAGAGCTCCCTCAGTATTATCCCTCCAACAGTGCAGAGCTCCCTCAGTACTGTCTCTGCAACAGTACAGAGCTCGCTCAGGACTGTATCTGCAACAGTGCAGAGCTCCCTCAGTACTATCCCTCCAACAGTGCAGAGCTCCCTCAGTACTGTCCCTCCAACAGCGCAGAGCTCACTCAGTACTGTCCCTCCAACAGTGCAGAGCTCACTCAGTACTGAGCCTGCAACAGTGCAGAGCTCCCTCAGTACTGTCTCTGCAACAGTGTAGAGTTCCCACAGTACTGTCTCTGCAACAGTGCAGAGCTCCCTCAGTACTGTCCCTCCAACAGTGCGGCGCTCCCTCAGTACTGTCTCGGCAACAGTGCAGAGCTCCCACAGTACTGTCCCTCCAACAGTGCAGAGCTCCCTCAGTACTGTCTCTCCAACAGTGCAGAGCTCCCTCAGTACTGTCTCTGCAACAGTGCAGAGCTCCCTCAGGACTGTATCTGCAACAGTACAGAGCTCCCTCAGTACTATCCCTCCAACAGTGCAGAGCTCCCTCAGTACTGTCCCTCCAACAGCGCAGAGCTCACTCAGTACTGTCCCTCCAACAGTGCAGAGCACACTCAGTACTGACCATCCAACAGTGCAGAGCTCCCTCAGTACTGTCTCTGCAACAGTGCAGAGTTCCCTCAGTACTGTCTCTGCAACAGTGCAGAGCCCCCTCAGTATTGTCCCTCCAACAGTGCGGCGCTCCCTCAGTACTGTCTCGGCAACAGTGCAGAGCTCCCTCAGTACTGTCCCTCCAACAGTGCAGAGCTCCCTCAGTACTGTCTCTCCAACAGTGCAGAGCTCCCTCAGTACTGTCTCTGCAACAGTGCAGAGCTCCCTCAGTACTGTCTCTGCAACAGTGCAGAGCTCCCTCAGTACTGTCTCTGCAACAGTGCAGAGCTCCCTCAGTACTGTCCCTCCAACAGTGCAGAGCTCACTCAGTACTGTCTCTCCAACAGTGCAGTGCTCCCTCAGTACTGTCCCTCCAACAGTGCAGAGCTCACTCAGTACTGTCCCTCCAACAGTGCAGAGCTCACTCAGTACTGTCCCTCCAACAGTGCAGAGCTCCCTCAGTACTGTCCCTCCAACAGTGCAGAGCTCCCTCAGTACTGTCCCTCCAACAGTGCAGAGCTCACTCAGTACTGTCCCTCCAACAGTGCAGAGCTCCCTCAGTACTGTCCCTCCAACAGTGCAGAGCTCACTCAATACTGTCCCTCCAACAGTGCAGAGCTCACTCAGTACTGTCCCTCCAACAGTGCAGAGCTCCCTCAGTACTGACCCTCCAACAGTGCGGCGCTCCCTCAGTACTGTCTCTGCAACAGTGCAGAGCTCCCTCAGTACTGTCTCTGCAACAGTGCAGAGCTCACTCAGTACTGTCTCTGCAACAGTGCAGAGCTCCCTCAGTACTGTCTCTGCAACAGTGCAGAGCTCCCTCAGTACTGTCCCTCCAACAGTGCAGCACTCCCTCAGTACTGTCCCTCCAACAGTGCAGAGCTCCCTCAGTACTGTCCCTCCAACAGTGCAGAGCTCCCTCAGTACTGTCCCTCCAACAGTGCGGCGCTCCCTCAGTACTGTCTCTCCAACAGTGCAGAGCTCCCTCAGTACTATCCCTTCTACTGTGCAGAGCTCCCTCAGTACTGTCCCTCCAACAGTGCAGAGCTCCCTCAGTACTGTCCCTCCAACAGTGCAGAGCTCCCTCAGTACTATCCCTCCAACAGTGCAGAGCTCCCTCAGTACTGTCCCTCCAACAGTGCAGAGCTCCCTCAGTACTGTCCATCCAACAGTGCTGAGCTCCCTCAGTACTATCCCTCCAACAGTGCAGAGCTCCCTCAGTACTGTCTCTGCAACAGTGCAGAGCTCCCTCAGGACTGTATCTGCAACAGTGCAGAGCTCCCTCAGTACTATCCCTCCAACAGTGCAGAGCTCCCTCAGTACTGTCCCTCCAACAGCGCAGAGCTCACTCAGTACTGTCCCTCCAACAGTGCAGAGCTCACTCAGTACTGCCCCTCCAACAGTGCAGAGCTCCCTCAGTACTGTCTCTGCAACAGTGCAGAGTTCCCTCAGTACTGTCTCTGCAACAGTGCAGAGCTCCCTCAGTACTGTCCCTCCAACAGTGCGGCGCTCCCTCAGTACTGTCTCGGCAACAGTGCAGAGCTCCCTCAGTATTGTCCCTGCAACAGTGCAGAGCTCCCTCAGTACTATCTCTCCAACAGTGCAGAGCTCCCGAAGTACTGTCTCTGCAACAGTGCAGAGCTCCCTCAGTACTGTCTCTGCAAAAGTGCAGAGCTCCCTCAGTACTGTCTCTGCAACAGTGCAGAGCTCCCTCAGTACTGTCCCTCCAACAGTGCAGAGCTCACTCAGTACTGTCCCTCCAACAGTGCAGTGCTCCCTCAGTACTGTACCTCCAACAGTGCAGAGCTCACTCAGTACTGTCCCTCCAACAGTGCAGAGCTCACTCAGTACTGTCCCTCCAACAGTGCAGAGCTCCCTCAGTATTGTCCATCCAACAGTGCAGAGCTCCCTCAGTACTGTCCCTCCAACAGTGCAGAGCTCACTCAGTACTGTCCCTCCAACAGTGCAGAGCTCCCTCAGTACTGTCCCTCCAACAGTGCAGAGCTCACTCAGTACTGTCCCTCCAACAGTGCAGAGCTCACTCAGCACTGTCCCTCCAACAGTCCAGAGCTCCCTCAGTACTGTCTCTCCAACAGTGCAGAGCTCCCTCAGTACTATCTCTGCAACAGTGCAGAGCTCCCTCAGTACTGTCTCTGCAACAGTGCAGAGCTCCCTCAGTACTATCCCTCCAACAGTGCAGAGCTCCCTCAGTACTGTCTCTGCAACAGTGCAGAGCTCCCTCAGTACTGTCCCTCCAACAGTGCAGAGCTCACTCAGTACTGTCCCTCCAACAGTGCAGAGCTCCCTCAGTATTGTCCCTCCAACAGTGCAGAGCTCACTCAGTACTGTCCCTCCAACTGTGCAGAGCTCACTCAATAATGTCCCTCCAACAGTGCAGAGCTCCCTCAGTACTGTCCCTCCAACAGTGCAGAGCTCCCTCAGTACTGTCCCTCCAACAGTGCAGAGCTCACTCAATACTGTCCCTCCAACAGTGCAGAGCTCACTCAGTACTGTCCCTCCAACAGTGCAGAGCTCCCTCAGTACTGACCCTCCAACAGTGCAGAGCTCCCTCAGTTCTGTCTCTGCAACAGTGCAGAGTTCCCTCAGTACTGTCTCTGCAACAGTGCAGAGCTCCCTCAGTACTGTCTCTGCAACAGTGCAGAGCTCCCTCAGTACTGTCTCTCCAACAGTGCAGAGTTCCCTCAGTACTGTCTCTGCAACAGTGCAGAGCTCCCTCAGTACTGTCTCTGCAACAGTGCAGAGCTCCCTCAGTACTGTCTCTGCAACAGTGCAGAGCTCACTCAGTACTGTCCCTCCAACAGTGCAGAGCTCACTCAGTACTGTCCCTCCAACAGTGCAGTGCTCCCTCAGTACTGTCCCTCCAACAGTGCAAGGCTCACTCAGTACTGTCCCTCCAACAGTGCAGAGCTCCCTCAGTACTGTCCCACCAACAGTGCAGAGCTCCCTCAGTACTGTCCCTCCAACAGTGCAGAGCTCACACAGTACTGTCCCTCCAACAGTGCGGCGCTCCCTCAGTACTGACCCTCCAACAGTGCAGAGCTCCCTCAGTACTTTCTCTGCAACAGTGCAGAGTTCCCTCAGTACTGTCCCTCCAACAGTGCGGCGCTCCCTCAGTACTGTCTCTGCAACAGTGCAGAGCTCCCTCAGTACTGTCTCTGCAACAGTGCAGAGCTCCCTCAGTACTGTCTCTGCAACAGTGCAGAGCTCCCTCAGTACTGTCTCTGCAACAGTGCAGAGCTCCCTCAGTACTGTCCCTCCAACAGTGCAGAGCTCACTCAGTACTGTCCCTCCAACAGTGCAGTGCTCCCTCAGTACTGTCCCTCCAACAGTGCAGAGCTCACTCAGTACTGTCCCTCCAACAGTGCAGAGCTCACTCAGTACTGTACTTCCAACAGTGCAGAGCTCCCTCAGTACTGTCTCTGCAACAGTGCAGAGCTCCCTCAGTACTGTCCCTCCAACAGTGCAGCACTCCCTCAGTACTGTCCCTCCAACAGTGCAGAGCTCCCTCAGTACTGTCCCTCCAACAGTGCGGCGCTCCCTCAGTACTGTCTCTCCAACAGTGCAGAGCTCCCTCAGTACTATCCCTTCAACGGTGCATAGCTCCCTCAGTACTGTCCCTCCAACAGTGCAGAGCTCCCTCAGTACTGTCCCTCCAACAGTGCAGAGCTCCCTCAGTACTATCCCTCCAACAGTGCAGAGCCCCCTCAGTACTGTCCCTCCAACAGTGCAGAGCTCCCTCAGTACAGTCCCTCCAACAGTGCAGAGCTCCCTCAGTATTATCCCTCCAACAGTGCAGAGCTCCCTCAGTACTGTCTCTGCAACAGTACAGAGCTCGCTCAGGACTGTATCTGCAACAGTGCAGAGCTCCCTCAGTACTATCCCTCCAACAGTGCAGAGCTCCCTCAGTACTGTCCCTCCAACAGCGCAGAGCTCACTCAGTACTGTCCCTCCAACAGTGCAGAGCTCACTCAGTACTGAGCCTGCAACAGTGCAGAGCTCCCTCAGTACTGTCTCTGCAACAGTGTAGAGTTCCCACAGTACTGTCTCTGCAACAGTGCAGAGCTCCCTCAGTACTGTCCCTCCAACAGTGCGGCGCTCCCTCAGTACTGTCTCGGCAACAGTGCAGAGCTCCCACAGTACTGTCCCTCCAACAGTGCAGAGCTCCCTCAGTACTGTCTCTCCAACAGTGCAGAGCTCCCTCAGTACTGTCTCTGCAACAGTGCAGAGCTCCCTCAGGACTGTATCTGCAACAGTACAGAGCTCCCTCAGTACTATCCCTCCAACAGTGCAGAGCTCCCTCAGTACTGTCCCTCCAACAGCGCAGAGCTCACTCAGTACTGTCCCTCCAACAGTGCAGAGCACACTCAGTACTGACCATCCAACAGTGCAGAGCTCCCTCAGTACTGTCTCTGCAACAGTGCAGAGTTCCCTCAGTACTGTCTCTGCAACAGTGCAGAGCCCCCTCAGTATTGTCCCTCCAACAGTGCGGCGCTCCCTCAGTACTGTCTCGGCAACAGTGCAGAGCTCCCTCAGTACTGTCCCTCCAACAGTGCAGAGCTCCCTCAGTACTGTCTCTCCAACAGTGCAGAGCTCCCTCAGTACTGTCTCTGCAACAGTGCAGAGCTCCCTCAGTACTGTCTCTGCAACAGTGCAGAGCTCCCTCAGTACTGTCTCTGCAACAGTGCAGAGCTCCCTCAGTACTGTCCCTCCAACAGTGCAGAGCTCACTCAGTACTGTCTCTCCAACAGTGCAGTGCTCCCTCAGTACTGTCCCTCCAACAGTGCAGAGCTCACTCAGTACTGTCCCTCCAACAGTGCAGAGCTCACTCAGTACTGTCCCTCCAACAGTGCAGAGCTCCCTCAGTACTGTCCCTCCAACAGTGCAGAGCTCCCTCAGTACTGTCCCTCCAACAGTGCAGAGCTCACTCAGTACTGTCCCTCCAACAGTGCAGAGCTCCCTCAGTACTGTCCCTCCAACAGTGCAGAGCTCACTCAATACTGTCCCTCCAACAGTGCAGAGCTCACTCAGTACTGTCCCTCCAACAGTGCAGAGCTCCCTCAGTACTGACCCTCCAACAGTGCGGCGCTCCCTCAGTACTGTCTCTGCAACAGTGCAGAGCTCCCTCAGTACTGTCTCTGCAACAGTGCAGAGCTCCCTCAGTACTGTCTCTGCAACAGTGCAGAGCTCCCTCAGTACTGTCCCTCCAACAGTGCAGCACTCCCTCAGTACTGTCCCTCCAACAGTGCAGAGCTCCCTCAGTACTGTCCCTCCAACAGTGCAGAGCTCCCTCAGTACTGTCCCTCCAACAGTGCGGCGCTCCCTCAGTACTGTCTCTCCAACAGTGCAGAGCTCCCTCAGTACTATCCCTTCTACTGTGCAGAGCTCCCT
The DNA here is from genome assembly GCF_036365525.1 of Heterodontus francisci. Classification (NCBI taxonomy): domain Eukaryota; kingdom Metazoa; phylum Chordata; class Chondrichthyes; order Heterodontiformes; family Heterodontidae; genus Heterodontus; species Heterodontus francisci. The sequence goes on along the minus strand of NC_090395.1, from coordinate 77,328,350 downwards.
CAGTACTGTCCCTCCAACAGTGCAGAGCTCCCTCAGTACTGTCCCTCCAACAGTGCAGAGCTCCCTCAGTACTATCCCTCCAACAGTGCAGAGCTCCCTCAGTACTGTCCCTCCAACAGTGCAGAGCTCCCTCAGTACTGTCCATCCAACAGTGCTGAGCTCCCTCAGTACTATCCCTCCAACAGTGCAGAGCTCCCTCAGTACTGTCTCTGCAACAGTGCAGAGCTCCCTCAGGACTGTATCTGCAACAGTGCAGAGCTCCCTCAGTACTATCCCTCCAACAGTGCAGAGCTCCCTCAGTACTGTCCCTCCAACAGCGCAGAGCTCACTCAGTACTGTCCCTCCAACAGTGCAGAGCTCACTCAGTACTGCCCCTCCAACAGTGCAGAGCTCCCTCAGTACTGTCTCTGCAACAGTGCAGAGTTCCCTCAGTACTGTCTCTGCAACAGTGCAGAGCTCCCTCAGTACTGTCCCTCCAACAGTGCGGCGCTCCCTCAGTACTGTCTCGGCAACAGTGCAGAGCTCCCTCAGTATTGTCCCTGCAACAGTGCAGAGCTCCCTCAGTACTATCTCTCCAACAGTGCAGAGCTCCCGAAGTACTGTCTCTGCAACAGTGCAGAGCTCCCTCAGTACTGTCTCTGCAAAAGTGCAGAGCTCCCTCAGTACTGTCTCTGCAACAGTGCAGAGCTCCCTCAGTACTGTCCCTCCAACAGTGCAGAGCTCACTCAGTACTGTCCCTCCAACAGTGCAGTGCTCCCTCAGTACTGTCCCTCCAACAGTGCAGAGCTCACTCAGTACTGTCCCTCCAACAGTGCAGAGCTCACTCAGTACTGTCCCTCCAACAGTGCAGAGCTCCCTCAGTATTGTCCATCCAACAGTGCAGAGCTCCCTCAGTACTGTCCCTCCAACAGTGCAGAGCTCACTCAGTACTGTCCCTCCAACAGTGCAGAGCTCCCTCAGTACTGTCCCTCCAACAGTGCAGAGCTCACTCAGTACTATCCCTCCAACAGTGCAGAGCTCACTCAGCACTGTCCCTCCAACAGTCCAGAGCTCCCTCAGTACTGTCTCTCCAACAGTGCAGAGCTCCCTCAGTACTATCTCTGCAACAGTGCAGAGCTCCCTCAGTACTGTCTCTGCAACAGTGCAGAGCTCCCTCAGTACTATCCCTCCAACAGTGCAGAGCTCCCTCAGTACTGTCTCTGCAACAGTGCAGAGCTCCCTCAGTACTGTCCCTCCAACAGTGCAGAGCTCACTCAGTACTGTCCCTCCAACAGTGCAGAGCTCCCTCAGTATTGTCCCTCCAACAGTGCAGAGCTCACTCAGTACTGTCCCTCCAACTGTGCAGAGCTCACTCAATAATGTCCCTCCAACAGTGCAGAGCTCCCTCAGTACTGTCCCTCCAACAGTGCAGAGCTCCCTCAGTACTGTCCCTCCAACAGTGCAGAGCTCCCTCAGTACTGCCCCACTGACAGTGCAGCACTTCCTGAATATTGACCCTCCGACAGTGCAGAGCTCCCTCAGTACTGTCCCTCCAACAGTGCAGAGCTCCCTCAGTACAGTCCCTCCAACAGTGCAGAGATCCCTCAGTACTATCCCTTCAACTGTGCAGAGCTCCCTCAGTACTGTCCCTCCAACAGTGCAGAGCTCCCTCAGTACTGTCCCTCCAACAGTGCAGAGCTCCCTCAGTACTATCCCTCCAACAGTGCAGAGCTCCCTCAGTACTGTCCCTCCAACAGTGCAGAGCTCCCTCAGTACAGTCCCTCCAACAGTGCAGAGCTCCCTCAGTACTATCCCTCCAACAGTGCAGAGCTCCCTCAGTACTGTCCCTCCAACAGTGCAGAGCTCACTCAGTACTGTCCCTCCAACAGTGCAGAGCTCCCTCAGTACTGTCCCTCCAACAGTGCGGCGCTCCCTCAGTATTGTCTCTGCAACAGTGCAGAACTCCCTCAGTACTGTCTCTGCAACAGTGCAGAGCTCCCTCAGGACTGTATCTGCAACAGTGCAGAGCTCCCTCAGTACTATCCCTCCAACAGTGCAGAGCTCCCTCAGTAGTGTCCCTCCAACAGCGCAGAGCTCAATCAGTACTTTCCCTCCAACAGTGCAGAGCTCCCTCAGTACTGTCTCTGCAACAGTGCAGAGTTCCCTCAGTATTGTCCCTGCAACAGTGCAGAGCTCCCTCAGTACTGTCCCTGCAACAGTGCAGAGTTCCCTCAGTACTGTCCCTCCAACAGTGCAGAGCTCCCTCAGTACTGTCTCTCCAACAGTGCAGAGCACCCTCAGTACTGTCTCTGCAACAGTGCAGAGCTCCCTCAGTACTGTCTCTGCAACAGTGCAGAGCTCCCTCAGTACTGTCCCTCCAACAGTGCAGAGCTCACTCATTGCTGTCCCTCCAACAGTGCAGTGCTCCCTCAGTACTGTCCCTCCAACAGTGCAGAGCTCACTCAGTACTGTCCCTCCAACAGGGCAGAGCTCACTCAGTACTGTCCCTCCAACAGTGCAGAGCTCCCTCAGTGCTGTCCATCCAACAGTGCAGAGCTCCCTCAGTACTGTCCCTCCAACAGTGCAGAGCTCACTCAGTACTGTCCCTCCAACAGTGCAGAGCTCCCTCAGTACTGTCCCTCCAACAGTGCAGAGCTCACTCAGTACTGTCCCTCCAACAGTGCAGAGCTCACTCAGCACTGTCCCTCCAACAGTGCAGAGCTCCCTCAGTACTGTCTCTCCAACAGTACAGAGCTCCCTCAGTACTATCTCTGCAACAGTGCAGAGCTCCCTCAGTACTGTCTCTGCAACAGTGCAGAGCTCCCTCAGTACTATCCCTCCAACAGTGCAGAGCTCCCTCAGTACTGTCTCTGCAACAGTGCAGAGCTCCCTCAGTACTGTCCCTCCAACAGTGCAGAGCTCACTCAGTACTGTCCCTCCAACAGTGCAGAGCTCCCTCAGTACTGTCCCTCCAACAGTGCGGCGCTCCCTCAGTATTGTCTCTGCAACAGTGCAGAACTCCCTCAGTACTGTCTCTGCAACAGTGCAGAGCTCCCTCAGGACTGTATCTGCAACAGTGCAGAGCTCCCTCAGTACTATCCCTCCAACAGTGCAGAGCTCCCTCAGTAGTGTCCCTCCAACAGCGCAGAGCTCAATCAGTACTTTCCCTCCAACAGTGCAGAGCTCCCTCAGTACTGTCTCTGCAACAGTGCAGAGTTCCCTCAGTATTGTCCCTGCAACAGTGCAGAGCTCCCTCAGTACTGTCCCTGCAACAGTGCAGAGTTCCCTCAGTACTGTCCCTCCAACAGTGCAGAGCTCCCTCAGTACTGTCTCTCCAACAGTGCAGAGCACCCTCAGTACTGTCTCTGCAACAGTGCAGAGCTCCCTCAGTACTGTCTCTGCAACAGTGCAGAGCTCCCTCAGTACTGTCTCTGCAACAGTGCGGCGCTCCCTCAGTACTGTCTCTGCAACAGTGCAGAGCTCCCTCAGGACTGTATCTGCAACAGTACAGAGCTCCCTCAGTACTATCCCTCCAACAGTGCAGAGCTCCCTCAGTACTGTCCCTCCAACAGCGCAGAGCTCACTCAGTACTGTCCCTCCAACAGTGCAGAGCACACTCAGTACTGACCATCCAACAGTGCAGAGCTCCCTCAGTACTGTCTCTGCAACAGTGCAGAGTTCCCTCAGTACTGTCTCTGCAACAGTGCAGAGCCCCCTCAGTATTGTTCCTCCAACAGTGCGGCGCTCCCTCAGTACTGTCTCGGCAACAGTGCAGAGCTCCCTCAGTACTGTCCCTCCAACAGTGCAGAGCTCCCTCAGTACTGTCTCTCCAACAGTGCAGAGCTCCCTCAGTACTGTCTCTGCAACAGTGCAGAGCTCCCTCAGTACTGTCTCTGCAACAGTGCAGAGCTCCCTCAGTACTGTCTCTGCAACAGTGCAGAGCTCCCTCAGTACTGTCCCTCCAACAGTGCAGAGCTCACTCAGTACTGTCTCTCCAACAGTGCAGTGCTCCCTCAGTACTGTCCCTCCAACAGTGCAGAGCTCACTCAGTACTGTCCCTCCAACAGTGCAGAGCTCACTCAGTACTGTCCCTCCAACAGTGCAGAGCTCCCTCAGTACTGTCCCTCCAACAGTGCAGAGCTCCCTCAGTACTGTCCCTCCAACAGTGCAGAGCTCACTCAGTACTGTCCCTCCAACAGTGCAGAGCTCCCTCAGTACTGTCCCTCCAACAGTGCAGAGCTCACTCAATACTGTCCCTCCAACAGTGCAGAGCTCACTCAGTACTGTCCCTCCAACAGTGCAGAGCTCACTCAGTACTGACCCTCCAACAGTGCGGCGCTCCCTCAGTACTGTCTCTGCAACAGTGCAGAGCTCCCTCAGTACTGTCTCTGCAACAGTGCAGAGCTCACTCAGTACTGTCTCTGCAACAGTGCAGAGCTCCCTCAGTACTGTCTCTGCAACAGTGCAGAGCTCCCTCAGTACTGTCCCTCCAACAGTGCAGCACTCCCTCAGTACTGTCCCTCCAACAGTGCAGAGCTCCCTCAGTACTGTCCCTCCAACAGTGCAGAGCTCCCTCAGTACTGTCCCTCCAACAGTGCGGCGCTCCCTCAGTACTGTCTCTCCAACAGTGCAGAGCTCCCTCAGTACTATCCCTTCTACTGTGCAGAGCTCCCTCAGTACTGTCCCTCCAACAGTGCAGAGCTCCCTCAGTACTGTCCCTCCAACAGTGCAGAGCTCCCTCAGTACTATCCCTCCAACAGTGCAGAGCTCCCTCAGTACTGTCCCTCCAACAGTGCAGAGCTCCCTCAGTACTGTCCATCCAACAGTGCTGAGCTCCCTCAGTACTGTCCCTCCAACAGTGCAGAGCTCCCTCAGTACTGTCTCTGCAACAGTGCAGAGCTCCCTCAGGACTGTATCTGCAACAGTGCAGAGCTCCCTCAGTACTATCCCTCCAACAGTGCAGAGCTCCCTCAGTTCTGTCCCTCCAACAGCGCAGAGCTCACTCAGTACTGTCCCTCCAACAGTGCAGAGCTCACTCAGTACTGCCCCTCCAACAGTGCAGAGCTCCCTCAGTACTGTCTCTGCGACAGTGCAGAGTTCCCTCAGTACTGTCTCTGCAACAGTGCAGAGCTCCCTCAGTACTGTCCCTCCAACAGTGCGGCGCTCCCTCAGTACTGTCTCGGCAACTGTGCAGAGCTCCCTCAGTATTGTCCCTGCAACAGTGCAGAGCTCCCTCAGTACTATCTCTCCAACAGTGCAGAGCTCCCGAAGTACTGTCTCTGCAACAGTGCAGAGCTCCCTCAGTACTGTCTCTGCAAAAGTGCAGAGCTCCCTCAGTACTGTCTCTGCAACAGTGCAGAGCTCCCTCAGTACTGTCCCTCCAACAGTGCAGAGCTCACTCAGTACTGTCCCTCCAACAGTGCAGTGCTCCCTCAGTACTGTACCTCCAACAGTGCAGAGCTCACTCAGTACTGTCCCTCCAACAGTGCAGAGCTCACTCAGTACTGTCCCTCCAACAGTGCAGAGCTCCCTCAGTATTGTCCATCCAACAGTGCAGAGCTCCCTCAGTACTGTCCCTCCAACAGTGCAGAGCTCACTCAGTACTGTCCCTCCAACAGTGCAGAGCTCCCTCAGTACTGTCCCTCCAACAGTGCAGAGCTCACTCAGTACTGTCCCTCCAACAGTGCAGAGCTCACTCAGCACTGTCCCTCCAACAGTGCAGAGCTCCCTCAGTACTGTCTCTCCAACAGTGCAGAGCTCCCTCAGTACTATCTCTGCAACAGTGCAGAGCTCCCTCAGTACTGTCTCTGCAACAGTGCAGAGCTCCCTCAGTACTATCCCTCCAACAGTGCAGAGCTCCCTCAGTACTGTCTCTGCAACAGTGCAGAGCTCCCTCAGTACTGTCCCTCCAACAGTGCAGAGCTCACTCAGTACTGTCCCTCCAACAGTGCAGAGCTCCCTCAGTATTGTCCCTCCAACAGTGCAGAGCTCACTCAGTACTGTCCCTCCAACTGTGCAGAGCTCACTCAATAATGTCCCTCCAACAGTGCAGAGCTCCCTCAGTACTGTCCCTCCAACAGTGCAGACCTCCCTCAGTACTGTCCCTCCAACAGTGCAGAGCTCCCTCAGTACTGCCCCACTGACAATGCAGCACTTCCTGAATATTGACCCTCCGACAGTGCAGAGCTCCCTCAGTACTGTCCCTCCAACAGTGCAGAGCTCCCTCAGTACAGTCCCTCCAACAGTGCAGAGATCCCTCAGTACTATCCCTTCAACTGTGCAGAGCTCCCTCAGTACTGTCCCTCCAACAGTGCAGAGCTCCCTCAGTACTGTCCCTCCAACAGTGCAGAGCTCCCTCAGTACTATCCCTCCAACAGTGCAGAGCTCCCTCAGTACTGTCCCTCCAACAGTGCAGAGCTCCCTCAGTACAGTCCCTCCAACAGTGCAGAGCTCCCTCAGTACTATCCCTCCAACAGTGCAGAGCTCCCTCAGTACTGTCCCTCCAACAGTGCAGAGCTCACTCAGTACTGTCCCTCCAACAGTGCAGAGCTCCCTCAGTACTGTCCCTCCAACAGTGCGGCGCTCCCTCAGTATTGTCTCTGCAACAGTGCAGAACTCCCTCAGTACTGTCTCTGCAACAGTGCAGAGCTCCCTCAGGACTGTATCTGCAACAGTGCAGAGCTCCCTCAGTACTATCCCTCCAACAGTGCAGAGCTCCCTCAGTAGTGTCCCTCCAACAGCGCAGAGCTCAATCAGTACTTTCCCTCCAACAGTGCAGAGCTCCCTCAGTACTGTCTCTGCAACAGTGCAGAGTTCCCTCAGTATTGTCCCTGCAACAGTGCAGAGCTCCCTCAGTACTGTCCCTGCAACAGTGCAGAGTTCCCTCAGTACTGTCCCTCCAACAGTGCAGAGCTCCCTCAGTACTGTCTCTCCAACAGTGCAGAGCACCCTCAGTACTGTCTCTGCAACAGTGCAGAGCTCCCTCAGTACTGTCTCTGCAACAGTGCAGAGCTCCCTCAGTACTGTCTCTGCAACAGTGCAGAGCTCCCTCAGTACTGTCCCTCCAACAGTGCAGAGCTCACTCATTGCTGTCCCTCCAACAGTGCAGTGCTCCCTCAGTACTGTCCCTCCAACAGTGCAGAGCTCACTCAGTACTGTCCCTCCAACAGTGCAGAGCTCACTCAGTACTGTCCCTCCAACAGTGCAGAGCTCCCTCAGTGCTGTCCATCCAACAGTGCAGAGCTCCCTCAGTACTGTCCCTCCAACAGTGCAGAGCTCACTCAGTACTGTCCCTCCAACAGTGCAGAGCTCCCTCAGTACTGTCCCTCCAACAGTGCAGAGCTCACTCAGTACTGTCCCTCCAACAGTGCAGAGCTCACTCAGCACTGTCCCTCCAACAGTGCAGAGCTCCCTCAGTACTGTCTCTCCAACAGTGCAGAGCTCCCTCAGTACTATCTCTGCAACAGTGCAGAGCTCCCTCAGTACTGTCTCTGCAACAGTGCAGAGCTCCCTCAGTACTATCCCTCCAACAGTGCCGAGCTCCCTCAGTACTGTCTCTGCAACAGTGCAGAGCTCCCTCAGTACTGTCCCTCCAACAGTGCAGAGCTCACTCAGTACTGTCCCTCCAACAGTGCAGAGCTCCCTCAGTACTGTCCCTCCAACAGTGCGGCGCTCCCTCAGTATTGTCTCTGCAACAGTGCAGAACTCCCTCAGTACTGTCTCTGCAACAGTGCAGAGCTCCCTCAGGACTGTATCTGCAACAGTGCAGAGCTCCCTCAGTACTATCCCTCCAACAGTGCAGAGCTCCCTCAGTAGTGTCCCTCCAACAGCGCAGAGCTCAATCAGTACTTTCCCTCCAACAGTGCAGAGCTCCCTCAGTACTGTCTCTGCAACAGTGCAGAGTTCCCTCAGTATTGTCCCTGCAACAGTGCAGAGCTCCCTCAGTACTGACCCTGCAACAGTGCAGAGTTCCCTCAGTACTGTCCCTCCAACAGTGCAGAGCTCCCTCAGTACTGTCTCTCCAACAGTGCAGAGCACCCTCAGTACTGTCTCTGCAACAGTGCAGAGCTCCCTCAGTACTGTCTCTGCAACAGTGCAGAGCTCCCTCAGTACTGTCTCTGCAACAGTGCAGAGCTCCCTCAGTACTGTCCCTCCAACAGTGCAGAGCTCACTCATTACTGTCCCTCCAACAGTGCAGTGCTCCCTCAGTACTGTCCCTCCAACAGTGCAGAGCTCACTCAGTACTGTCCCTCCAACAGTGCAGAGCTCACTCAGTACTGTCCCTCCAACAGTGCAGAGCTCCCTCAGTACTGTCCATCCAACAGTGCAGAGCTCCCTCAGTACTGTCCCTCCAACAGTGCAGAGCTCACTCAGTACTGTCCCTCCAACAGTGCAGAGCTCCCTCAGTACTGTCCCTCCAACAGTGCAGAGCTCACTCAGTACTGTCCCTCCAACAGTGCAGAGCTCACTCAGTACTGTCCCTCCAACAGTGCAGAGCTCCCTCAGTATTGTCTCTCCAACAGTGCAGAGCTCCCTCAGTACTATCTCTGCAACAGTGCAGAGCTCCCTCAGTACTGTTTCTGCAACAGTGCAGAGCTCCCTCAGTACTATCCCTCCAACAGTGCAGAGCTCCCTCAGTACTGTCTCTGCAACAGTGCAGAGCTCCCTCAGTACTGTCCCTCCAACAGTGCAGAGCTCACTCAGTACTGTCCCTCCAACAGTGCAGAGCTCCCTCAGTATTGTCCCTCCAACAGTGCAGAGCTCACTCAGTACTGTCCCTCCAACTGTGCAGAGTTCACTCAATAATGTCCCTCCAACAGTGCAGAGCTCCCTCAGTACTGTCCCTCCAACAGTGCAGAGCTCCCTCAGTACTGTCCCTCCAACAGTGCAGAGCTCCCTCAGTACTGCCCCACTGACAGTGCAGCACTTCCTCAATATTGACCCTCCGACAGTGCAGAGCTCCCTCAGTACTGTCCCTCCAACAGTGCAGAGCTCCCTCAGTACAGTCCCTCCAACAGTGCAGAGATCCCTCAGTACTATCCCTTCAACTGTGCAGAGCTCCCTCAGTACTGTCCCTCCAACAGTGCAGAGCTCCCTCAGTACTGTCCCTCCAACAGTGCAGAGCTCCCTCAGTACTATCCCTCCAACAGTGCAGAGCTCCATCAGTACTGTCCCTCCAACAGTGCAGAGCTCCCTCAGTACAGTCCCTCCAACAGTGCAGAGCTCCCTCCGTACTGTCCCTCCAACAGTGCAGAGCTCCCTCAGTACTGTCCCTCCAACAGTGCAGAGCTCACTCAGTACTGTCCCTCCAACAGTGCAGAGCTCCCTCAGTACTGTCCCTCCAACAGTGCGGCGCTCCCTCAGTATTGTCTCTGCAACAGTGCAGAACTCCCTCAGTACTGTCTCTGCAACAGTGCAGAGCTCCCTCAGGACTGTATCTGCAACAGTGCAGAGCTCCCTCAGTACTATCCCTCCAACAGTGCAGAGCTCCCTCAGTAGTGTCCCTCCAACAGCGCAGAGCTCAATCAGTACTTTCCCTCCAACAGTGCAGAGCTCCCTCAGTACTGTCTCTGCAACAGTGCAGAGTTCCCTCAGTATTGTCCCTGCAACAGTGCAGAGCTCCCTCAGTACTGTCCCTGCAACAGTGCAGAGTTCCCTCAGTACTGTCCCTCCAACAGTGCAGAGCTCCCTCAGTACTGTCTCTCCAACAGTGCAGAGCACCCTCAGTACTGTCTCTGCAACAGTGCAGAGCTCCCTCAGTACTGTCTCTGCAACAGTGCAGAGCTCCCTCAGTACTGTCTCTGCAACAGTGCAGAGCTCCCTCAGTACTGTCCCTCCAACAGTGCAGAGCTCACTCATTACTGTCCCTCCAACAGTGCAGTGCTCCCTCAGTACTGTCCCTCCAACAGTGCAGAGCTCACTCAGTACTGTCCCTCCAACAGTGCAGAGCTCACTCAGTACTGTCCCTCCAACAGTGCAGAGCTCCCTCAGTATTGTCCCTCCAACAGTGCAGAGCTCCCTCAGTACTGTCCCTCCAACAGTGCAGAGCTCACTCAGTACTGTCTCTCCAACAGTGCAGAGCTCCCTCAGTACTGTCTCTGCAACAGTGCAGAGCTCCCTCAGTACTGTCTCTGCAACAGTGCAGAGCTCCCTCAGTACTATCCCTCCAACAGTGCAGAGATCCCTCAGTACTGTCTCTGCAACAGTGCAGAGCTCCCTCAGTACTGTCCCTCCAACAGTGCAGAGCTCACTCAGTACTGTCCCTCCAACAGTGCAGAGCTCCCTCAGTACTGTCCCTCCAACAGTGCGGAGCTCACTCAGTACTGTCCCTCCAACTGTGCAGAGCTCACTCAGTACTGTCCCTCCAACAGTGCAGAGCTCCCTCAGTACTGTCCCTCCAACAGTGCAGAGCTCACTCAGTACTGTCCCTCCAACAGTGCAGAGCTCCCTCAGTACTGTCCCTCCAACAGTGCAGAGCTCACTCAGCACTGTCCCTCCAACAGTGCAGAGCTCAGTCAGTACTGTCCCTCCAACAGTGCCGAGCTCCCTCAGTACTGTCCCTCCAACAGTGCAGAGCTCCCTCAGTACTGTCCCTCCAACAGTGCAGAGCTCCCTCAGTACTATCCCTCCAACAGTGCAGAGCTCCCTCAGTACTGTCCCTCCAACAGTGCAGAGCTCCCTCAGTACAGTCCCTCCAACAGTGCTGAGCTCCCTCAGTACTATCCCTCCAACAGTGCAGAGCTCCCTCAGTACTGTCTCTGCAACAGTGCAGAGCTCCCTCAGGACTGTATCTGCAACAGTGCAGAGCTCCCTCAGTACTATCCCTCCAACAGTGCAGCGCTCCCTCAGTACTGTCCCTCCAACACCGCAGAGCTCACTCAGTACTGTCCCTCCAACAGTGCAGAGCTCACTCAGTACTGCCCCTCCAACAGTGCAGAGCTCCCTCAGTACTGTCTCTGCAACAGTGCAGAGTTCCCTCAGTACTGTCTCTGCAACAGTGCAGAGCTCCCTCAGTACTGTCCCTCCAACAGTGCGGCGCTCCCTCAGTACTGTCTCGGCAACAGTGCAGAGCTCCCTCAGTATTGTCTCTGCAACAGTGCAGAGCTCCCTCAGTACTGTCTCTGCAACAGTGCAGAGCTCCCTCAGTACTGTCCCTCCAACAGTGCAGAGCTCACTCAGTACTGTCCCTCCAACAGTGCAGTGCTCCCTCAGTACTGTACCTCCAACAGTGCAGAGCTCACTCAGTACTGTCCCTCCAACAGTGCAGAGCTCACTCAGTACTGTCCCTCCAACAGTGCAGAGCTCCCTCAGTACTGTCCATCCAACAGTGCAGAGCTCCCTCAGTACTGTCCCTCCAACAGTGCAGAGCTCACTCAGTACTGTCCCTCCAACAGTGCAGAGCTCCCTCAGAACTGTCCCTCCAACAGTGCAGAGCTCACTCAGCACTGTCCCTCCAACAGTGCAGAGCTCACTCAGTACTGTCCCTCCAACAGTGCAGAGCTCCCTCAGTACTATCTCTGCAACAGTGCAGAGCTCCCTCAGTACTGTCTCTGCAACAGTGCAGAGCTCCCTCAGTACTATCCCTCCAACAGTGCAGAGCTCCCTCAGTACTGTCTCTGCAACAGTGCAGAGCTCCCTCAGTACTGTCCCTCCAACAGTGCAGAGCTCACTCAGTACTGTCCCTCCAACAGTGCAGAGCTCCCTCAGTATTGTCCCTCCAACAGTGCAGAGCTCACTCAGTACTGTCCCTCCAACTGTGCAGAGCTCACTCAATAATGTCCCTCCAACAGTGCAGAGCTCCCTCAGTACTGTCCCTCCAACAGTGCAGAGCTCCCTCAGTACTGTCCCTCCAACAGTGCAGAGCTCCCTCAGTACTGCCCCACTGACAGTGCAGCACTTCCTCAATATTGACCCTCCGACAGTGCAGAGCTCCCTCAGTACTGTCCCTCCAACAGTGCAGAGCTCCCTCAGTACTATCCCTTCAACTGTGCAGAGCTCCCTCAGTACTGTCCCTCCAACAGTGCAGAGCTCCCTCAGTACTGTCGCTCCAACAGTGCAGAGCTCCCTCAGTACTATCCCTCCAACAGTGCAGAGCTCCCTCAGTACTGTCCCTCCAACAGTGCAGAGCTCCCTCAGTACAGTCCCTCCAACAGTGCAGAGCTCCCTCAGTACTATCCCTCCAACAGTGCAGAGCTCCCTCAGTACTGTCCCTCCAACCGTGCAGAGCTCACTCAGTACTGTCCCTCCAACAGTGCAGAGCTCCCTCAGTACTGTCCCTCCAACAGTGCGGCGCTCCCTCAGTATTGTCTCTGCAACAGTGCAGAACTCCCTCAGTACTGTCTCTGCAACAGTGCAGAGCTCCCTCAGGACTGTATCTGCAACAGTGCAGAGCTCCCTCAGTACTATCCCTCCAACAGTGCAGAGCTCCCTCAGTAGTGTCCCTCCAACAGCGCAGAGCTCACTCAGTACTTTCCCTCCAACAGTGCAGAGCTCCCTCAGTACTGTCTCTGCAACAGTGCAGAGTTCCCTCAGTATTGTCCCTGCAACAGTGCAGAGCTCCCTCAGTACTGTCCCTGCAACAGTGCAGAGTTCCCTCAGTACTGTCCCTCCAACAGTGCAGAGCTCCCTCAGTACTGTCTCTCCAACAGTGCAGAGCTCCCTCAGTACTGTCTCTGCAACAGTGCAGAGCTCCCTCAGTACTGTCTCTGCAACAGTGCAGAGCTCCCTCAGTACTGTCTCTGCAACAGTGCAGAGCTCCCTCAGTACTGTCCCTCCAACAGTGCAGAGCTCACTCATTACTGTCCCTCCAACAGTGCAGTGCTCCCTCAGTACTGTCCCTCCAACAGTGCAGAGCTCACTCAGTACTGTCCCTCCAACAGTGCAGAGCTCACTCAGTACTGTCCCTCCAACAGTGCAGAGCTCCCTCAGTATTGTCCCTCCAACAGTGCAGAGCTCCCTCAGTACTGTCCCTCCAACAGTGCAGAGCTCACTCAGTACTGTCTCTGCAACAGTGCAGAGCTCCCTCAGTACTGTCCCTCCAACAGTGCAGAGCTCCCTCAGTACTGTCTCTCCAACAGTGCAGAGCTCCCTCAGTACTGTCTCTGCAACAGTGCAGAGCTTCCTCAGTACTGTCTCTGCAACAGTGCAGAGCTCCCTCAGTACTGTCCCTCCAACAGTGCATAGATCCCTCAGTACTGTCTCTGCAACAGTGCAGAGCTCCCTCAGTACTGTCCCTCCAACAGTGCAGAGCTCACTCAGTACTGTCCCTCCAACAGTGCAGAGCTCCCTCAGTACTGTCCCTCCAACAGTGCGGAGCTCACTCAGTACTGTCCCTCCAACTGTGCAGAGCTCACTCAGTACTGTCCCTCCAACAGTGCAGAGCTCCCTCAGTACTGTCCCTCCAACAGTGCAGAGCTCACTCAGTACTGTCCGTCCAACAGTGCAGAGCTCCCTCAGTACTGTCCCTCCAACAGTGCAGAGCTCCCTCAGCACTGTCCCTCCAACAGTGCAGAGCTCAGTCAGTACTGTCCATCCAACAGTGCCGAGCTCCCTCAGTACTGTCCCTCCAACAGTGCAGAGCTCCCTCAGTATTGTCCCTCCAACAGTGCAGAGCTCCCTCAGTACTGTCCCTCCAACAGTGCAGAGCTCACTCAGTACTGTCTCTCCAACAGTGCAGAGCTCCCTCAGTACTGTCTCTGCAACAGTGCAGAGCTCCCTCAGTACTGTCCCTCCAACAGTGCAGAGCTCACTCAGTACTGTCCCTCCAACAGTGCAGAGCTCCCTCAGTACTGTCCCTCCAACAGTGCGGAGCTCACTCAGTACTGTCCCTCCAACTGTGCAGAGCTCACTCAGTACTGTCCCTCCAACAGTGCAGAGCTCCCTCAGTACTGTCCCTCCAACAGTGCAGAGCTCACTCAGTACTGTCCCTCCAACAGTGCAGAGCTCCCTCAGTACTGTCCCTCCAACAGTGCAGAGCTCACTCAGCACTGTCCCTCCAACAGTGCAGTGCTCAGTCAGTACTGTCCCTCCAACAGTGCCGAGCTCCCTCAGTACTGTCCCTCCAACAGTGCAGAGCTCCCTCAGTACTGTCCCTCCAACAGTGCAGAGCTCCCTCAGTACTATCCCTCCAACAGTGCAGAGCTCCCTCAGTACTGTCCCTCCAACAGTGCAGAGCTCCCTCAGTACAGTCCCTCCAACAGTGCAGAGCTCCCTCAGTACTATCCCTCCAACAGTGCAGAGCTCGCTCAGTACTGTCCCTCCAACAGTGCAGAGCTCACTCAGTACTGTCCCTCCAACAGTGCAGAGCTCCCTCAGTACTGTCCCTCCAACAGTGCGGCGCTCCCTCAGTATTGTCTCTGCAACAGTGCAGAACTCCCTCAGTACTGTCTCTGCAACAGTGCAGAGCTCCCTCAGGACTGTATCTGCAACAGTGCAGAGCTCCCTCAGTACTATCCCTCCAACAGTGCAGAGCTCCCTCAGTACTGTCCCTCCAACAGCGCAGAGCTCACTCAGTACTTTCCCTCCAACAGTGCAGAGCTCACTCAGTACTGACCCTCCAACAGTGCAGAGCTCCCTCAGTACTGTCTCTGCAACAGTGCAGAGTTTCCTCAGTACTGTCTCTGCAACAGTGCAGAGCTCCCTCAGTACTGTCCCTGCAACAGAGCAGAGCTCCCTCAGTACTGTCCCTCCAACAGTGCAGAGCTCCGTCAGTACTGTCTCTCCAACAGTGCAGAGCTCCCTCAGTACTGTCTCTGCAACAGTGCAGAGATCCCTCAGTACTGTCTCTGCAACAGTGCAGAGCTCCCTCAGTACTGTCTCTGCAACAGTGCAGAGCTCCCTCAGTACTGTCCCTCCAACAGTGCAGAGCTCACTCATTACTGTCCCTCCAACAGTGCAGTGCTCCCTCAGTACTGTCCCTCCAACAGTGCAGAGCTCACTCAGTACTGTCCCTCCAACAGTGCAGAGCTCACTCAGTACTGTCCCTCCAACAGTGCAGAGCTCCCTCAGTATTGTCCCTCCAACAGTGCAGAGCTCCCTCAGTACTGTCCCTCCAACAGTGCAGAGCTCACTCAGTACTGTCCCTCCAACAGTGCAGAGCTCCCTCAGTACTGTCCCTCCAACAGTGCAGAGCTCACTCAGTACTGTCCCTATAACAGTGCAGAGCTCACTCAGTACTGTCCCTGCAACAGTGCAGAGCTCCCTCAGTACTGTCTCTCCAACAGTGCAGAGCTCCCTCAGTACTGTATCTGCAACAGTGCAGAGCTCCCTCAGTACTGTCTCTGCAACAGTGCAGAGCTCCCTCAGTACTATCCCTCCAACAGTGCAGAGATCCCTCAGTACTGTCTCTGCAACAGTGCAGAGCTCCCTCAGTACTGTCCCGCCAACAGTGCAGAGCTCACTCAGTACTGTCCCTCCAAAAGTGCAGAGCTCCCTCCGTACTGTCCCTCCAATAGTGCGGAGCTCAGTCAGTACTGTCCCTCCAACTGTGCAGAGCTCACTCAGTACTGTCCCTCCAACAGTGCACAGCTCCCTCAGTACTGTCCCTCCAACAGTGCAGAGCTCACTCAGCACTGTCCCTCCAACAGTGCAGAGCTCAGTCAGTACTGTCCCTCCAACAGTGCCGAGCTCCCTCAGTACTGTCTCTCCAACAGTGCAAAGCTTCCTCAGTGCTGTCTCTGCAACAGTGCAGAGCTCCCTCAGAACTGTCTCTGCAACAGTGCAGAGCTCCCTCAGTACTGTCTCTGCAACAGGGCAGAGCTCCCTCAGGACTATCCCTCCAACAGTGCAGAGCTCCCTCAGTACTATCCCTCCAACAGTGCAGAGCTCCCTCAGTACTATCCCTCCAACAGTGCAGAGCTCCCTCAGTACTGTCTCTGCAACAGTGCAGAGCTCCCTCAGTACTGTCTCTGCAACAGTGCAGAACTCCCTCAGTACTGTCCCTCCAACAGTGCAGAGCTCACTCAGTACTGTCCCTCCAACAGTGCAGAGCTCCCTCAGTACTGTCCCTCCAACAGTGCAGAGCTCACTCAGTACTGTCCCTCCAACAGTGCAGAGCTCACTCAGTGCTGTCCCTGCAACACTGCAGAGCTCCCTCAGTACTGTCTCTCCAACATTGCAGAGCTCCCTCAGTACTGTCTCTGCAACAGTGCAGAGCTCCCTCAGTACTGTCTCTGCAACAGTGCAGAGCTCCCTCAATACTATCCCTCCAACAGTGCAGAGCTCCCTCAGTACTGTCTCTGCAACAGTGCAGAGCTACCTCAGTACTGTCCCTCCAACAGTGCAGAGCTCACTCAGTACTGTCCCACCAACAGTGCAGAACTCACTCAGTACTGTCCCTCCAACAGTGCAGAGCTCACTCAGTACTGTCCCTCCAACTGTGCAGTGCTCCCTCAGTACTGTCCCTCCAACAGTGCAGAGCTCCCTCAGTACTGTCTCTCCAACAGTACAAAGCTCCCTCAGTGCTGTCTCTGCAACAGTGCAGAGCTCCCTCAGTACTGTCTCTGCAACAGTGCAGAGCTCCCTCAGTACTGTCTCTGCAACACTGCAGAGCTCCCTCAGGACTATCCCTCCAACAGTGCAGAGCTCCCTCAGTACTGTCTCTGCATCAGTGCAGAGCTCCCTCAGTAGTCTCTGCAACAGTGCAGAGCTCCCTAAGTACTGTCCCTCCAACAGTGCAGAGCTCACTCAGTACTGTCCCTCCGACAGTGCAGAGCTCACTCAGTACTATCCCTCCAACAGTGCAGAGCTCCCTCAGTACTATCCCTCCAACAGTGCTGAGCTCCCTCAGTACTGTCTCTGCAACAGTGCAGAGCTCCCTCAGTACTGTCTCTGCAACAGTGCAGAGCTCCCTCAGTACTGTCCCTCCAACAGTGCAGAGCTCACTCAGTACTGTCCCTCCAACAGTGCAGAGCTCCCTCAGTACTGTCCCTCCAACAGTGCAGAGCTCACTCAGTACTGTCCCTCCAACAGTGCAGAGCTCACTCAGTACTGTCCCTGCAACAGTGCAGAGCTCCCTCAGTACTGTCTCTCCAACAGTGCAGAGCTCCCTCAATACTATCCCTCCAACAGTGCAGAGCTCCCTCAGTACTGTCTCTGCAACAGTGCAGAGCTACCTCAGTACTGTCCCTCCAACAGTGCAGAGCTCACTCAGTACTGTCCCTCCAACTGTGCAGAGCTCCCTCAGTACTGTCCCTCCAACAGTGCAGAGCTCCCTCAGTACTGTCCCTCCAACAGTGCAGAGCTCACTCAGCACTGTCCCTCCAACAGTGCAGAGCTCCCTCAGTACTGTCCCTCCAACAGTGCAGCGCTCACTCAGCAATGTCCCTCCAACAGTGCAGAGCTCACTCAGTACTGTCCCTCCAACAGTGCCGAGCTCCCTCAGTACTGTCTCTCCAACAGTGCAAAGCTCCCTCAGTACTGTCTCTGCAACAGTGCAGAGCTCCCTCAGTACTGTCTCTGCAACAGTGCAGAGCTCCCTCAGTACTGTCTCTGCAACAGTGCAGAGCTCCCTCAGTACTGTCCCTCCAACAGTGCATAGATCCCTCAGTACTGTCTCTGCAACAGTGCAGAGCTCCCTCAGTACTGTCCCTCCAACAGTGCAGAGCTCACTCAGTACTGTCCCTCCAACAGTGCAGAGCTCCCTCAGTACTGTCCCTCCAACAGTGCGGAGCTCACTCAGTACTGTCCCTCCAACTGTGCAGAGCTCACTCAGTACTGTCCCTCCAACAGTGCAGAGCTCCCTCAGTACTGTCCCTCCAACAGTGCAGAGCTCACTCAGTACTGTCCGTCCAACAGTGCAGAGCTCCCTCAGTACTGTCCCTCCAACAGTGCAGAGCTCCCTCAGCACTGTCCCTCCAACAGTGCAGAGCTCAGTCAGTACTGTCCCTCCAACAGTGCCGAGCTCCCTCAGTACTGTCCCTCCAACAGTGCAGAGCTCCCTCAGTATTGTCCCTCCAACAGTGCAGAGCTCCCTCAGTACTGTCCCTCCAACAGTGCAGAGCTCACTCAGTACTGTCTCTCCAACAGTGCAGAGCTCCCTCAGTACTGTCTCTGCAACAGTGCAGAGCTCCCTCAGTACTGTCCCTCCAACAGTGCAGAGCTCACTCAGTACTGTCCCTCCAACAGTGCAGAGCTCCCTCAGTACTGTCCCTCCAACAGTGCGGAGCTCACTCAGTACTGTCCCTCCAACTGTGCAGAGCTCACTCAGTACTGTCCCTCCAACAGTGCAGAGCTCCCTCAGTACTGTCCCTCCAACAGTG
Organism: Heterodontus francisci; assembly: GCF_036365525.1. Lineage (NCBI taxonomy): Eukaryota > Metazoa > Chordata > Chondrichthyes > Heterodontiformes > Heterodontidae > Heterodontus > Heterodontus francisci. Next base: position 77,310,114 of record NC_090395.1, on the reverse strand, counting down.
CAGAGCTCACTCAGTACTGTCCCTCCAACAGTGCAGAGCTCCCTCAGTACTGTCCCTCCAACAGTGCAGAGCTCACTCAGCACTGTCCCTCCAACAGTGCAGAGCTCAGTCAGTACTGTCCCTCCAACAGTGCCGAGCTCCCTCAGTACTGTCCCTCCAACAGTGCAGAGCTCCCTCAGTACTGTCCCTCCAACAGTGCAGAGCTCCCTCAGTACTATCCCTCCAACAGTGCAGAGCTCCCTCAGTACTGTCCCTCCAACAGTGCAGAGCTCCCTCAGTACAGTCCCTCCAACAGTGCAGAGCTCCCTCAGTACTATCCCTCCAACAGTGCAGAGCTCCCTCAGTACTGTCCCTCCAACAGTGCAGAGCTCACTCAGTACTGTCCCTCCAACAGTGCAGAGCTCCCTCAGTACTGTCCCTCCAACAGTGCGGCGCTCCCTCAGTATTGTCTCTGCAACAGTGCAGAACTCCCTCAGTACTGTCTCTGCAACAGTGCAGAGCTCCCTCAGGACTGTATCTGCAACAGTGCAGAGCTCCCTCAGTACTATCCCTCCAACAGTGCAGAGCTCCCTCAGTACTGTCCCTCCAACAGCGCAGAGCTCACTCAGTACTTTCCCTCCAACAGTGCAGAGCTCACTCAGTACTGACCCTCCAACAGTGCAGAGCTCCCTCAGTACTGTCTCTGCAACAGTGCAGAGTTTCCTCAGTACTGTCTCTGCAACAGTGCAGAGCTCCCTCAGTACTGTCCCTGCAACAGAGCAGAGCTCCCTCAGTACTGTCCCTCCAACAGTGCAGAGCTCCGTCAGTACTGTCTCTCCAACAGTGCAGAGCTCCCTCAGTACTGTCTCTGCAACAGTGCAGAGATCCCTCAGTACTGTCTCTGCAACAGTGCAGAGCTCCCTCAGTACTGTCTCTGCAACAGTGCAGAGCTCCCTCAGTACTGTCCCTCCAACAGTGCAGAGCTCACTCATTACTGTCCCTCCAACAGTGCAGTGCTCCCTCAGTACTGTCCCTCCAACAGTGCAGAGCTCACTCAGTACTGTCCCTCCAACAGTGCAGAGCTCACTCAGTACTGTCCCTCCAACAGTGCAGAGCTCCCTCAATATTGTCCCTCCAACAGTGCAGAGCTCCCTCAGTACTGTCCCTCCAACAGTGCAGAGCTCACTCAGTACTGTCCCTCCAACAGTGCAGAGCTCCCTCAGTACTGTCCCTCCAACAATGCAGAGCTCACTCAGTACTGTCCCTACAACAGTGCAGAGCTCACTCAGTACTGTCCCTGCAACAGTGCAGAGCTCCCTCAGTACTGTCTCTCCAACAGTTCAGAGCTCCCTCAGTACTGTATCTGCAACAGTGCAGAGCTCCCTCAGTACTGTCTCTGCAACAGTGCAGAGCTCCCTCAGTACTATCCCTCCAACAGTGCAGAGATCCCTCAGTACTGTCTCTGCAACAGTGCAGAGCTCCCTCAGTACTGTCCCGCCAACAGTGCAGAGCTCACTCAGTACTGTCCCTCCAACAGTGCAGAGCTCCCTCAGTACTGTCCCTCCAATAGTGCGGAGCTCAGTCAGTACTGTCCCTCCAACTGTGCAGAGCTCACTCAGTACTATCCCTCCAACAGTGCAGAGCTCCCTCAGTACTGTCCCTCCAACAGTGCAGAGCTCACTCAGTACTGTCCCTCCAACAGTGCAGAGCTCACTCAGTACTGTCCCTGCAACAGTGCAGAGCTCCCTCAGTACTGTCTCTCCAACAGTGCAAAGCTTCCTCAGTGCTGTCTCTGCAACAGTGCAGAGCTCCCTCAGTACTGTCTCTGCAACAGTGCAGAGCTCCCTCAGTACTGTCTCTGCAACAGTGCAGAGCTCCCTCAGGACTATCCCTCCAACAGTGCAGAGCTCCCTCAGTACTGTCTCTGCAACAGTGCAGAGCTCCCTCAGTAGTCTCTGCAACAGTGCAGAGCTCCCTAAGTACTGTCCCTCCAACAGTGCAGAGCTCACTCAGTACTGTCCCTCCGACAGTGCAGAGCTCACTCAGTACTATCCCTCCAACAGTGCAGAGCTCCCTCAGTACTATCCCTCCAACAGTGCAGAGCTCCCTCAGTACTGTCTCTGCAACAGTGCAGAGCTCCCTCAGTACTGTCTCTGCAACAGTGCAGAGCTCCCTCAGTACTGTCCCTCCAACAGTGCAGAGCTCACTCAGTACTGTCCCTCCAACAGTGCAGAGCTCCCTCAGTACTGTCCCTCCAACAGTGCAGAGCTCACTCAGTACTGTCCCTCCAACAGTGCAGAGCTCACTCAGTGCTGTCCCTGCAACACTGCAGAGCTCCCTCAGTACTGTCTCTCCAACATTGCAGAGCTCCCTCAGTACTGTCTCTGCAACAGTGCAGAGCTCCCTCAGTACTGTCTCTGCAACAGTGCAGAGCTCCCTCAATACTATCCCTCCAACAGTGCAGAGCTCCCTCAGTACTGTCTCTGCAACAGTGCAGAGCTACCTCAGTACTGTCCCTCCAACAGTGCAGAGCTCACTCAGTACTGTCCCACCAACAGTGCAGAACTCACTCAGTACTGTCCCTCCAACAGTGCAGAGCTCACTCAGTACTGTCCCTCCAACTGTGCAGTGCTCCCTCAGTACTGTCCCTCCAACAGTGCAGAGCTCCCTCAGTACTGTCTCTCCAACAGTACAAAGCTCCCTCAGTGCTGTCTCTGCAACAGTGCAGAGCTCCCTCAGTACTGTCTCTGCAACAGTGCAGAGCTCCCTCAGTAATGTCTCTGCAACACTGCAGAGCTCCCTCAGGACTATCCCTCCAACAGTGCAGAGCTCCCTCAGTACTGTCTCTGCATCAGTGCAGAGCTCCCTCAGTAGTCTCTGCAACAGTGCAGAGCTCCCTAAGTACTGTCCCTCCAACAGTGCAGAGCTCACTCAGTACTGTCCCTCCGACAGTGCAGAGCTCACTCAGTACTATCCCTCCAACAGTGCAGAGCTCCCTCAGTACTATCCCTCCAACAGTGCAGAGCTCCCTCAGTACTGTCTCTGCAACAGTGCAGAGCTCCCTCAGTACTGTCTCTGCAACAGTGCAGAGCTCCCTCAGTACTGTCCCTCCAACAGTGCAGAGCTCACTCAGTACTGTCCCTCCAACAGTGCAGAGCTCCCTCAGTACTGTCCCTCCAACAGTGCAGAGCTCACTCAGTACTGTCCCTCCAACAGTGCAGAGCTCACTCAGTACTGTCCCTGCAACAGTGCAGAGCTCCCTCAGTACTGTCTCTCCAACAGTGCAGAGCTCCCTCAATACTATCCCTCCAACAGTGCAGAGCTCCCTCAGTACTGTCTCTGCAACAGTGCAGAGCTACCTCAGTACTGTCCCTCCAACAGTGCAGAGCTCACTCAGTACTGTCCCTCCAACTGTGCAGAGCTCCCTCAGTACTGTCCCTCCAACAGTGCAGAGCTCCCTCAGTACTGTCCCTCCAACAGTGCAGAGCTCACTCAGCACTGTCCCTCCAACAGTGCAGAGCTCCCTCAGTACTGTCCCTCCAACAGTGCAGCGCTCACTCAGCAATGTCCCTCCAACAGTGCAGAGCTCACTCAGTACTGTCCCTCCAACAGTGCCGAGCTCCCTCAGTACTGTCTCTCCAACAGTGCAAAGCTCCCTCAGTACTGTCTCTGCAACAGTGCAGAGCTCCCTCAGTACTGTCTCTGCAACAGTGCAGAGCTCCCTCAGTACTGTCTCTGCAACAGTGCAGAGCTCCCTCAGTACTATCCCTCCAACAGTGCAGAGCTCCCTCAGTACTGTCTCTGCAACAGTGCAGAGCTCCCTCAGTAGTCTCTGCAACAGTGCAGAGCTCCCGAAGTACTGTCCCTCCAACAGTGCAGAGCTCACTCAGTACTGTCCCTGCAACAGTGCAGAGCTCACTCAGTACTATCCCTCCAACAGTGCAGAGCTCCCTCAGTACTATCCCTCCAACAGTGCAGAGCTCCCTCAGTACTGTCTCTGCAACAGTGCAGAGCTCCCTCAGTACTGTCTCTGCAACAGTGCAGAGCTCCCTCAGTAATGTCTCTGCAACAGGGCAGAGCTCCCTCAGTACTATCCCTCCAACAGTGCAGAGCTCCCTCAGTACTGTCTCTGCAACAGTACAGAGCTCCCTAGTACTGTCTCTGCAACAGTGCAGAGCTCCCTCAGTACTGTCCCTCCAACAGTGCAGAGCTCCCTCAATACTGTCTCTGCAACAGTGCAGATCTCCCTCAGTACTGTCCCTCCATCAGTGCAGAGCTCCCTCAGTACTGTCCCTCCAACAGTGCAGCACTCCCGCAGTACTGACCCTCCAACAGTGCAGAGCTCCCTCAGTCCTGTCCCTCCAACAGTGCAGAGCTCACTCAGTACTATCCCTCCAACAGTGCAGAGTTCCCTCAGTACTGTCTCTGCAAGAGTGCAGAGCGACCTCAGTACTGTCTCTGCAACAGTGCAGAGATCCCTCAGTATTTTCCTCCAACAGTGCAGAGCTCCCTCAGTACTGTCCCTCCAACAGTGCAGAGCTCCCTCAGTACTGTCCCTCCAACAGTGCAGAGCTCCCTCAGTACTGTTTCTGCAACAGTGCAGAGCTCCCTCAGTCCTGTCCCTCCAACAGTGCAAAGCTCCCTCAGTACTGTCTCTGCAACAGTGCAGAGCTCCCTCAGTACTGTCTCTGCAACAGTGCAGAGCTCCCTCAGTACTGTCTCTGCAACAGTGCAGAGCTCCCTCAGTACTATCCCTCCAACAGTGCAGAGCTCCCTCAGTACTGTCTCTGCAACAGTGCAGAGCTCCCTCAGTAGTCTCTGCAACAGTGCAGAGCTCCCTAAGTACTGTCCCTCCAACAGTGCAGAGCTCACTCAGTACTGTCCCTCCAACAGTGCAGAGCTCGCTCAGTACTATCCCTCCAACAGTGCAGTGCTCCCTCAGTACTATCCCTCCAACAGTGCAGAGCTCCCTCAGTACTGTCTCTGCAGCAGTGCAGAGCTCCCTCAGTACTGTCTCTGCAACAGTGCAGAGCTCCCTCAGTACTGTCTCTGCAACAGTGCAGAGCTCCCTCAGTACTATCCCTCCAACAGTGCAGAGCTCCCTCAGTACTGTCTCTGCAACAGTGCAGAGCTCCCTCAGTAGTCTCTGCAACAGTGCAGAGCTCCCTAAGTACTGTCCCTCCAACAGTGCAGAGCTCACTCAGTACTGTCCCTCCAACAGTGCAGAGCTCACTCAGTACTATCCCTCCAACAGTGCAGTGCTCCCTCAGTACTATCCCTCCAACAGTGCAGAGCTCCCTCAGTACTGTCTCTGCAACAGTGCAGAGCTCCCTCAGTACTGTCTCTGCAACAGTGCAGAGCTCCCTCAGTAATGTCTCTGCAACAGTACAGAGCTCCCTAGTACTGTCTCTGCAACAGTGCAGAGCTCCCTCAGTACTGTCCCTCCAACAGTGCAGAGCTCCCTCAGTACTATCCCTCCAACAGTGCAGAGCTCCCTCAGTACTGTCTCTGCAACAGTACAGAGCTCCCTAGTACTGTCTCTGCAACAGTGCAGAGCTCCCTCAGTACTGTCCCTCCAACAGTGCAGAGCTCCCTCAGTACTGTCTCTGCAACAGTGCAGAGCTCCCTAGTACTATCCCTCCAACAGTGCAGCACTCCCGCAGTACTGACCCTCCAACAGTGCAGAGCTCCCTCAGTACTGTCCCTCCAACAGTGCAGAGCTCACTAAGTACTATCCCTCCAACAGTGCAGAGCTCCCTCAGTACTGTCTCTGCAAGAGTGCAGAGCGACCTCACTACTGTCTCTGCAACAGTGCAGAGCTCCCTCAGTATTTTCCTCCAACAGTGCAGAGCTCACTCAGTACTGTCCCTCCAACAGTGCAGAGCTCCCTCAGTACTGTCCCTCCAACAGTGCAGAGCTCCCTCAGTACTGACCCTCCAACAGTGCAGAGCTCCCTCAGTACTGTCTCTGCAACAGTGCAGAGCTCCCTCAGTACTGTCTCTGCAACAGTGCAGAGCTCACTCAGTACTGACTCTGCAACAGTGCAGAGCTCCCTCAGTACTGTCTCTGCAACAGTGCAGAGCTCCCTCAGTACTGTCCCTCCAACAGTGCAGCACTCCCTCAGTACTGTCCCTCCAACAGTGCAGAGCTCCCTCAGTACTGTCCCTCCAACAGTGCAGAGCTCCCTCAGTACTGTCCCTCCAACAGTGCGGCGCTCCCTCAGTACTGTCTCTCCAACAGTGCGACGCTCCCTCAGTACTGCCCCTCCGACAGTGCGGCACTCCCTCAGTACTGTTCCCCCAACAGTGCAGAGCTCCCTCAGTACTGTCCCTCCAACAGTGCAGCACTCCCTCAGTACTGTCCCTCCAACAGTGCAGAGCTCCCTCAGTACTGTCCCTCCAACAGTGCAGAGCTCCCTCAGTACTGTCCCTCCAACAGTGCGGCGCTCCCTCAGTACTGTATCTCCAACAGTGCGACGCTCCCTCAGTACTGTCCCTCCAACAGTGCAGCACTCCCTCAGTACTGTCCCTCCAACAGTGCAGAGCTCCCTCAGTACTGTCCCTCCAACAGTGCAGAGCTCCCTCAGTATAGTCCCTCCAACATTGCAGAGCTCCCTCAGTACTATCCCTTCAACTGTGCAGAGCTCCCTCAGTACTGTCCCACCAACAGTGCAGAGCTCCCTCAGTACTGTCCCTCCAACAGTGCAGAGCTCCCTCAGTACAGTCCCTCCAACAGTGCAGAGCTCCCTCAGTACTGTCCCTCCAACAGTGCAGAGCTCACTCAGTACTGTCCCTCCAACAGTGCAGAGCTCACTCAGTACTGTCCCTGCAACAGTGCAGAGCTCCCTCAGTACTGTCTCTCCAACAGTGCAGAGCTTACTCAGTACTGTCTCTGCAACAGTGCAGAGCTCCCTCAGTACTGTCCCTCCAACAGTGCAGAGCTCCCTCAGTACTGTCCCTCCAACAGTGCAGAGCTCACTCAGTACTGTCCCTCCAACAGTGCAGAGCTCCCTCAGTACTGTCCCTCCAACAGTGCAGAGCTCACTCAGTACTGTCCCTCCAACAGTGCAGAGCTCACTCAGTACTGTCCCTCCAACAGTGCAGAGCTCCCTCAGTACTGTCTCTCCAACAGTGCAAAGCTCCCTCAGTACTGTCTCTGCAACAGTGCAGAGCTCCCTCAGTACTGTCTCTGCAACAGTGCAGAGCTCCCTCAGTACTGTCTCTGCAACAGTGCAGAGCTCCCTCAGTACTATCCCTCCAACAGTGCAGAGCTCCCTCAGTACTGTCTCTGCAACAGTGCAGAGCTCCCTCAGTACTGTCCCTCCAACAGTGCAGAGCTCCCTCAGTACTGTCCCTCCAACAGTGCAGAACTCACTCAGTACTATCCCTCCAACAGTGCAGAGCTCCCTCAGTACTATCCCTCCAACAGTGCAGAGCTCCCTCAGTACTGTCTCTGCAACAGTGCAGAGCTCCCTCAGTACTGTCTCTGCAACAGTGCAGAGCTCCCTCAGTAATGTCTCTGCAACAGGGCAGAGCTCCCTCAGTACTGTCCCTCCAACAGTGCAGATCTCCCTCAGTACTGTCTCTGCAACAGTGCAGAGCTCCCTCAGTACTGTCCCTCCAACAGTGCAGAGCTCCCTCAGTACTGTCCCTCCAACAGTGCAGAGCTCACTCAGTACTATCCCTCCAACAGTGCAGAGCTCCCTTAGTACTGTCTCTGCAAGAGTGCAGAGCTCCCTCAGTACTGTCTCTGCAACAGTGCAGAGCTCCCTCAGTATTTTCCTCCAACAGTGCAGAGCTCCCTCAGTACTGTCCCTCCAACAGTGCAGAGCTCCCTCAGTACTGTCCCTCCAACAGTGCAGAGCTCCCTCAGTACTGACCCTCCAACAGTGCGGCGCTCCCTCAGTACTGTCTCTGCAACAGTGCAGAGCTCCCTCAGTACTGTCTCTGCAACAGTGCAGAGCTCACTCAGTGCTGTCTCTGCAACAGTGCAGAGCTCCCTCAGTACTGTCTCTGCAACAGTGCAGAGCTCCCTCAGTACTGTCCCTCCAACAGTGCAGCACTCCCTCAGTACTGTCCCTGCAACAGTGCAGAGCTCCCTCAGTACTGTCCCTCCAACAGTGCAGAGCTCCCTCAGTACTGTCCCTCCAACAGTGCAGAGCTCCCTCAGTACTGACCCTCCAACAGTGCGGCGCTCCCTCAGTACTGTCTCTGCAACAGTGCAGAGCTCCCTCAGTACTGTCTCTGCAACAGTGCAGAGCTCACTCAGTGCTGTCTCTGCAACAGTGCAGAGCTCCCTCAGTACTGTCTCTGCAACAGTGCAGAGCTCCCTCAGTACTGTCCCTCCAACAGTGCAGCACTCCCTCAGTACTGTCCCTGCAACAGTGCAGAGCTCACTCAGTACTGTCCCTCCAACAGTGCAGAGCTCCCTCAGTACTGTCCCTCCAACAGTGCAGAGCTCACTCAGTACTGTCCCTCCAACAGTGCAGAGCTCCCTCAGTACTGTCCCTCCAACAGTGCAGAGCTCCCTCAGTACTGTCCCTCCAACAGTGCGGCGCTCCCTCAGTACTGTCTCTCCAACAGTGCGACGCTCCCTCAGTACTGCCCCTCCGACAGTGCGGCACTCCCTCAGTACTCTTCCCCCAACAGTGCAGAGCTCCCTCAGTACTGCCCCACTGACAGTGCAGCACTTCCTCAGTATTGACCCTCCGACAGTGCAGAGCTCCATCAGTACTGTCCCTCCAACAGTGCAGAGCTCCCTCAGTATAGTCCCTCCAACAGTGCAAAGCTCCCTCAGTACTATCCCTTCAACTGTGCAGAGCTCCCTCAGTACTGTCCCTCCAACAGTGCAGAGCTCCCTCAGTACTGTCCCTCCAACAGTGCAGAGCTCCCTCAGTACAGTCCCTCCAACAGTGCAGAGCTCCCTCAGTACTGTCCCTCCAACAGTGCAGAGGTCCCTCAGTACTGACACTCCGACAGTGCAGCAATCCCTCAATACTGATCCCCTGACAGTGCAGCGTCCTCAGTGCTGACCTTCCAAAGGTGCAGCACCCGCTCAGTGCAGACCCTACGACAGTGCAGCACTCCCTCAGTACAGACCCTACGACAGTTTAGCACTCCCTCAGTACTGATCCTCCAACAGTGCAGAGCTCCCTCAGTACTGACCCTCGACAGTGCAGCATTCCCTCAGCATTGACCCTCCAACAGTGCAGCGCTCCCTCAGTACTGATCCTTTGACAGTGCTGCACTCCCTCAGTACTGATCCTCCAACAGTGCAGCACTCCCTCAGTACTGACCCTACGACTGTGCGGCTCTCCCTCAGTTCTGACCCTTTGACAGTGCAGAACTCTCTCAGTACTGACCTTCTGACAGTGCAACGCCTCCTCTGTACTAACCCTCCGACAGTGCAGCACTCCCTCAGTACTGACCTTCTGGCTGTGCAGAACTCCCTCAGCATGGACCCTCTGACAGTGCAGCACTCCCTCAGTACTGACCCTCCGACAGTGCAGCACTCCCTCAGTACTGACCCTCTGACAGTGCAGCACTCCCTCAGTACTGACCTTCTGGCAGTGCAGAACTCCCTCAGCATGGACCCTCTGACAGTACAGCACTCCCTCAGTACTGACCCTCCGATAGTGCAGCACTCCCTCAGTACTGACCCTACGACTGGGCGGCGCAGTTTCTAACACCGCAGCCTCACAGCTCCAGTGACCCGGGTTCAATTCTGGGTGCTGCCTTTGTGGAATTTGCAAGTTCTCCCTGTGTCTGCGTGGGTTTCCTCCGGGTGCTCCGGTTTCCTCCCACAGCCAAAGACTTGCAGGTTGATAGGTAAATTGGCCTTTGTAAAAAATTGCCCTTCATGTAGGTGGGTGGTAGGAGAATTGAGGGAAGGTGGGGATGTGAGAGGGGAAAAAGGGATTAATATAGGATTAGTATAAATGGGTGGTTGATGGTAGGCATGGACTCGGTGGGCCGAAGGGTCTGTTTCGGTGCTGTATCTTTCTATGACTGTGTGGCACTCCCTCTGTAATGCCCCTCTGACAGTGTGGTACTGCCCCGTCCGACCGTTCAGCACTCACTCAGTACTGACAGTGCTGCACACCCTCAGTACTCATACTCCAACAGTGCGGCCCTCCATCAGTACTGACCCTGCGACAGTGCAGCATTCCCTCAGTACTAACCTTCCAGAGGTGCCGCACTCCCTCAGTACTGATCCTCCGACAGTGCGGCACTCCCTCAGTACTGACCCTCCGACAGTGCAGCACTCTCACAGTACTGCCCCTGCGACAGTGCAGCACTCCGTCATTACTGACACTCTGACAGTACGGCATTCCCTCAGTACTGCACTTGAGTGCCAGCCTGTGCTCAAGTGTCTGGTTTGTCCTTTCAGTCAACTTTCTGACTGAAAGCTGCGAGTTCTCCCCAATGAGCTTCACTGACACTGGGATGTGTCACTGTCAAGAGCTTGAGATATCCTCTGATTAATGGGAACAGGAATTTTTTATCTGTCCCTCCCCTCGATGGGCTGAAACTGAGACCCCCACAACTCGATGGTTTTCAGAGAAGTTTTACCGCTGTGGCCTGGATTCATGCTTCACTGCCACTAGATGGCAGTAACAGCTCATCAATCATTGACCAATCCACCACTGGAATATTCAACAAACATTTTACAGAAAACAAATAAACTGAGAAGTGAATATGTGCGGGTTCAATGTTTTATATTGTGTTTAAATTAAATTGTTTATTGTACAGGAAAAGCCTTGGGCACAAAATGTCTGTGACTCTTGTTGAAGCTGATTTTGTGATTGGTTGGGTCTTGCCGGTATGGTCCCTGGGATGAGGATCCGCAGTGAATGTGGGGAGACTGGAGAGACCGGCATTGTTCTCCTTAGAGCGGGGAAGGTTAAGGGGAGATTTGATAGAGGCGTTCAAAATCATGTAGGGTATCGATAGAGTTCAAAGGGAGGAACTGTTTCCAGTGGCAGAAAGGTCGATAACCAGAGGAACACTGATTTAAGATAATTTGCAAAAGCTGGGGAGGGGAAGGAGTAGGGTAGGGGGACTGGAGGAGGGGGAAGCAGGTGACAGAGGTGTATGGGAGGGGAGGAGGGGGTGTGGGAGTTGGGGAGCAAGTTTGTGGGGCAGGTAGGGGGTATTGGGAGGGGGTCGGAGAGGGATTTTGTGGCAAGGGGATCAGGGAGATTGACAAGTGGGGAGTTTTCCATGTGGACCCATTAAAACATTTATTTTAAAAATATTTCAGGATCGGGATCCAATAAAGGACAGACATCAAAGTGACAGTGAGGAGACAGTGTAGATTCACCAGGATGATGACTAGAGATTGCAGATACTGGGATTGTTTGTACTCATACACCTGGAGGAAGGCAACACTGAGTCCCGACTCCCTCAGCCTGTCCTGCTCCGCAGTATCACAACCAGTTCCGGGGGCTCAATGGATCTTGTGACCTGGGTCATCTGTGAACTTACTGATCATACCTCCTATATTCATGTCTAAATCATTAATATACACTACAAACAGCAAGGGTCCCAGCACCGATCCCTGTGGTACACCACTGGTCAGAGGCTTCCACTTGCAAAAACAACCCTTGACCATCACCCTCTGCCTCCTGCCACTAAGCCAATTTTGGATTCAATTTGCCAAATTGCCCTGGATCCCATGGGCTCTTATCTTCTTGACCAATCTCCCATGTGGGACCTTATCAAAAGCCTTACTGAAATCCATGTAGACTACATCAACTGCTTTACCCTCATCTACACATCTAGTCACCTCAAATTCAATCAAGTTAGTTAGACATGATCTCCCCCTGACAAAGCCATGCTGACTATCCCTGATTAATCCCTGCCTCTCCAAGTGAAGATTAATTCTGTGTTGTGGGTCTGGAGTCACATGTAGGCCAGACCAGGTAATGACAGCAGATTTCCTTCCCTAAAGGGCACCAGTGGAACTAGATGGGTTTTCACAACAATCAACATGGTCATCATTGGACTAGCTTTTCAATTCCAGATTTGTGAAATGAATTCAGACTTTACCATCTGCCAATGCCCTGTTTGAACATGGTGGGATTTGAACCCCTACCTCCTGGGGTTTAGGATTATTAGTCCACTGACATTGCCACTATGCCACCAGCTCTCCCTGTGTATGCTAGTTTGCTGATAACAGTAAGGTAGATGGCATAGTAAATAGTAAAGTTACACAGGGATATTGATAGATGAAGACAGTGGGTGTCTGGATCTGATATTTACAGCAGGAACGTGACGGGATCTGAGTTCAGGTGTTTGGGTTCCGGTCAATACTTGTTTCTGTCCCTTGAACATGGACATACGGAGAGTGTATCTTAGAGAGTTGCTTGTGGGATCTTGCTGTGTGCAAATTGGCTGCTGCTTTTCCCACATTACAACAGTGACTACACTTCAACAGTACTTCATTGGCTGAAAAGTGCTTTGGGATTTCCTGAGAAAGGCACTATTTAAATGCAAATTCTTTCTTTTTTCCTAATTATTCACAAAATCAGGTGAGGGAGATTAGAAAGCTCTGATGATAGTGTGAATAACTGCAAAGATTTCCCCAAAACCAGCACACTGTCTGAATGAAAGCACCAAGCTCTTTTGGAAATGATTCCGTGCTCCTGTAATTTCAGGACAATACCAGTTTGTTTTAGCTTGAAAATGGAGAATGTTTCGGTGCAGTAAAGCCTGGCGTGTGAGTCTGATCAGGAATACTGGGAGCAGCTGTCCGTGTTTGCAGCTTTTCAGGAACAGAAACCTGTGAGGGTCGATCACTGATGAAGCAGATACTTTGCTGGTGTTACAGTGCCGGATGTAACACTCAGGATGCAGCAGCAAGGGGAAAGATTGTGAGCAAAAAGAGAGCTCACTATTAAATGGCATTCCGAGTTAATGGCCAGCTGGTAGCAGCAGACACTGTGTGAACTCCAGCATTGTCAATACTGAGCTGTGGCTTTTATTAATTAACTTGTAGTGTCGGACACAATCAGCATTGTACCTTGTTTAACACCAAAATACCCCAACCCATAAAGTCATAGATCCAGCAGCAGATTCAATCGGTATGAGTCAGTTTAGCAAAAACCTGATCAATAAATCTACATTGAGAGGGAATGGCCATACACGTCAGAAAAGTGTGTGTGTATCTGTGCGTTATGAAAGTGTGTGGGTGTCTATTGCATACTCGTGAGGCTGAGTGTATATGTGCGTGTGTGCATGAGGGTGCATTTGGTGAAGGTTCGCATCTGAAAGTTAAGGACAGGATTTGGCTCTGCTGTGATGCCCCAAGTGGTTGAAGTGCCACTGGTTTCACACATGAAATAGTTCTCCTCGGCTAGGCTCACTGACGCCTGTTGCCTCCTGTTTAACTATTGACCTGTGCTGTTAGCAGAGATAGAACATGGGGATAAAAACAACACAGGCTGGAAATACTCAGCAGGTCTGGCACCATCTGTGGAGAGAGAAGCAGAGTTAATGTTTCAGGTCAGTGACCTTTCATCAGAACTGCCAAAAGTTCAAGATATAACAGCTTTTAAGAAAGCCCAGAGGCAAGGAAATGGGGGAGGGGGAAGAACAAAATGGAAGGTCAGTGATAGGTTGGAAGACAGGAGAGATTAAGTGACAAAAGGGATGGTCCAAGGCAAAAGGAGATGGTAATGGGACAAGTAAAGGAACAAAAGATGGGTCTAGAGGAGGTGGAAATGGGAAAATCAGTCACCACCAACAGCTGCCGTCTGCAAACAAACTAAACAAGGAAGCGGAGGTTATGATCTGAAATTGTTGAACTTGATGTTGTGTCTGGAAGGCTGTGAAGTGTCTAATCGAATGATGAGATGCTGTTCCGTGAGCTTACATTGAGCTTCATTGGAAAACTGCAGTTGTCTGAGAACAGAAAGGTTAACATCAGAGCATGATGCAGAATTAAAATAACAGGTGACCAGAAGATCGACGTCATGTAGACTGAACAGTCCGTTCTGCGTTTGATCTCCCCAATGTAGAGGAGACCACATTGTGAGCAGTGAATACAGTATACTAAATTGAAAGAAGTACAAGTAAATCACTGTTTCACCTGAAAGGAGTGTTTGGGGCATTGGATGATGAGAAGGCAGGAGGTAAAAGGGCAGGTGTTGCATCTCCTGCGCTTGCATGGGAAGGTGCCATACTAAAGGGAGGGTGTGTTGGGGGTGACTGAGGAGTGGACTAGGGTGTTGCAGAGGGAACAGTCCCTTCGGAATGCTGAAAGGGGAGGAGAGGGGAAGATGTGTTTGGTGGAGGTATCACGCTGGAGATGGTGGAAATGGTGGAGAATAATCCGTTGAGTATGGAAGTGGGTGGGTGGAAGGTGAGGACAAGGGGAACCTTATCATGGTTCTGGGAGGGAGGGAAAGTGTGTGAAATAGTACAAGCATGGTTGAGGGCCCTGTCAATTACTGTGGGGGAAATACCTGGCTGAGGAAAACGGAAGACATATCAGAAGCGCTGGTAAGGAAGGTTGCATCATCAGAGCAGGTGCAATGGAGATGGAGAAACTTGGAGAATGGAATGGAGTCCTTACAGGAACTAGGGTATGAGGAAGTGTAGTCAAGGTAGCTGTGGGAGTTAGTGGGCTGATAGTGAATATTGGTTGACAGCCGATCCCCAGAAATGGAGACAGAGAAGTCGAGGAAGTAAAGGGAAGAGTCTGAGATAGACCATGTGATGGTGAGGGAAGGGTGGAAATTGGAAGCAAAACTGATGAAATTACAGGAGGGACCTTAGCTTTCTTCAATAACTCTGCCGAGTAGGTTCTGGCCAGACAGGAATCAGGAGCTGAACTTCAGAAAGACAAATCAGGAAACTTTGCAGCAGCCTCACTGTGTCAGTCAGTCAGGCAGGCAGAGAGGGATTTTTTCTTATATTAATCAGATGTTACCAATCACAGCAGAAATTTAAATATTTTGAGGCAGATGAATTTTTTAGAAGTATCTCAGTGCAGCAAGCATTTTAATTAGAGCAATAACATCATTGTTACTGGTCACTGACACCCTGAGCTAATCATTAGTGGCTCAAGCTCAGAATTGTAATAATTCCTCAGGGTCGTTAATAACTGCATTCCCGAAACCAAATTAGATTAATATCTCCACACAGTTATTATCAATCTGAAGATATTGATGTTGCAACTTTTTTTTAATACTTCTTTGTGAAATTTTATGCTCATCATATTGAGGAATGTTAGTGCTGAAAAGATATCACAATCTCCACATCTCAAACAGTCCCAGGACAGGTACAGCACAGGGTTTAGATACAGAGTAAAGCTCCATCCACACTGTCCCCATCAAACACTCCCAGGACAGGTACAGCACAGGGTTTAGATACAGAGTAAAGCTCCCTCCACACTGTCCCCATCAAACACTCCCAGGACAGGTACAGCACGGGGATTGGCTGGTCAATTTGGAGCACTTCCTGCCAGCAATCAGGGGGAGCAGTTGCACCTGTGTTGCAGCAACTGCAGAGTGGAGAGTGGAGACTGCAGCAACTGGGGAGAGGAGAGTGGAGACTGGAAACTGCAGCAACTGGAGAAAGTTGAATACAGAGTGGAAACTGCAGCAACTGGAGAGAGAGATTGGAGAAAGGTGAATACAGAGTGGAGGGAAACCATCAAGGAAGGCTGCAATTTTTCTGGAGAGGTGGGTGTCAGGGCACCTGAAAGACTATTAAGTTTAAACTGTTTGGGGGAGGGAGAAGAGGCCTGAAGACTCAGGGGTGGGGCAGCCAAATCCAGTAAGGGCCCCTGTGTTTGTATTGGTGTTTGCACACAGGGAGCTCCCTCCCCACCCCAACTGCCTGCTCGGGACAGCTGGAGTTGCCCGGGTGAAGACTGTCTTGTTAAAATCAGAAGAGGAGAGTACCGGGCGGCTCCAGCTGTCCCGGGCGAAGAAGCCTCCCCCAACTGGAAGACAACATACAGTTTTGGACTAATTGTGATAAAGGTGCTCCAACTGGCAGTTGGAACAAACATCCTTTTCAGCCTTTCTCTCCCTTCCTCCACTCGGTCGCCTCAATCACCTATCCTCCCCTTTTCCTTTACCATCCTACGCCATCCTCCTCTACTCCCACTCCACCTTGTTTAAAGTTTGCTTTTTAAAAAAAATTGTGTAAATTTGTTTTGTTTCTTGGGGGTGGACGTAGCTCTTAGACCCCATGGCAAGCCCCTCTTCGCCGGTGGCGGGGCCTTCCCGTTCATATGCTGCTGTGGCTGCTGCAGCTGCACCTGTTGCCCCGTCACCGTTTGCTTTATTAACAACGAAGCATGGGGTCAAGAGCTATGTCCACCCGAACATGACTATAGAGGCATGCGTGAAAGCAATGGCCGAGGTTGTCGGCCCTTCGGCCATTGCTGCAGCCTCTAAAATGTACGGGAAGGCAGTGTTTTTCCTGAAGACCGAGCGGGCGGTGTCCCTGGCTCTGAGCAAGGGGCTCACCGTGGGCGGGACCTTTCTGCCAGTGGACCCCCTGGAGGCCACTGCGCAAAGGCTCATTTTATCCAATGTCCCACCCTTCATCCCTGGTGAGCTTCTCCTTCCCCACCTGCACCATCTGGGGGAGGTAAAGACGGGGCTCACCCCAGTCCCGCTCGGTCTTCGGGAGAACAGCCTCCGACACGTCTACTCCTTCCGCCGCCAGTTATTCATGCGGCTGGCGCGGGAGGAGGTGACAGAGGGCCACTTCAATGTAGAATTCCAGGGGACGGCCTACCGCGTCTTCTGGACCTTGGACGGGGTGCGGTGCCATGTCTGTAAGGGGGTGGGGCATGTTCGTAAGAACTGCCCCAACCTCCCGGCTGCCAACTCCAACTCAGCGGCCCAGGGTGGCGACGCTGCACCTCCTCCCACCCCCACTACACCACCAGATACCATTCAGTCGGTACCGGAGGCTGTGGTTTTCACGGCCTCCGGCAGGGAGGGGGGTGACCGTCCAAGTGGAAGGAAGGCGCGGAGGAGAAATAAACATCGAGAGGCGCGTCCCCTGGATATCGTGACACTACCCGAGCCTGAGCTCAGCCCAAGGCCCGATCTCGCGAAGTCAACTTGCCCCAGGGCTGGGCTCAGGCCCAGGGTGAATAAAAAAAAGGAGAGTGTGGAGGTGGAGGCCTCTGATGATATGGAGGTCTCTGAGCCTCCGCACACAACTGGGAAAAAGAGGAGAAGGCACCCCTCCACAGAGGTAACAAGGGGCCCTGAGGCGCAGGGCCCATCTGTTGGAGGGGAGCTGTCTCCTGTTTCGGGTCCCCAGGTTTCCCCTACCGCCACCACCAAGGCTGCAAAGTCCGGGCAGGTGCTCCCTATTCCTCAGGATGGAGGGGAGGGGATGGCCCCGGTACATGAGGCCCCTCCTGAAGGAGTAAGTGGGGCCCTGCTTGTGGTGGGGGAGCCTGGGGAAGCCGCCCATTCTGCCACTGCTACTGGGTCGGGTGTCCTGAATGAAGGGGAGGGCGAGGCCCCAGAGGGTCGGGCCTCCCAGCCGGAGTCCACCACCAACCAGGAGACACCCGACCCAGTTATAACTGAGAATGCTGCCCCACCTGCTGGGCCTATGGGTGCTGGCGGAGCGGGAGATAGCCTCCTCCCTCCGCCTCCAATCCCGGCTCCGGCTGGTTTCCCGGAGTCGGGAACATCTGTCTCCCCTGGACCACTCATTGCCCTGGGGACGGAGGTGGAGGGGGGTCCTGAGCCGCTGGTGCCTACAGGCTCCAGTTTCACAATAGAACCCAGAGAGGACTCCTCCGCCATCGATCCTGGGGGTGGGATCGTGACGGAGGCGGGACCAGCTGGCGCGGCCGGGACGTCCGCCCCACAGTGTGTGGTGGATGTGTTGGCCGCTGGCGGTGACGACCCAGAGGAGGATGGGGATTCGGTGCGGGGCACGGAGGATGATCTTGATTCCATCGCCAGTGAGGTGGTGGAGTCCCTCGTGCCTCCCACCGAATCTCCTCTCATCCCCACGGCGGAACTCCGGGATTTCCTCGCGGCTTGCAGGGGTTGCCGCAATAAAGTTCAGCTGGCCCTCGACCGTTGGTCGAATCTGGCGCTGATCATCCAGTCCGTCCGTGCCGCCCTTAAGATAGCGGGCAAGCGCGCGGACGTGAAACTGGTTGAGAGGCGCCGTTTTAATGTGTTCCTCAATGGGTTGCTGGGGGAGTGGAGGGCCAGGTGCACTTCCACTCCCTCCTCACAGTGAGCTGTTGGTGACGGGTTTTAAGTACCTTTGACATGAAGATAACCATAGCCAGCCTCAACATCAACGGCAGCAGAGGGGCTCACCGCAGATTTCACAATCTCTCAGTCCTTAGGGAAGGGAGATACGCGGTGAGCTTTCTGCAGGAAACCCACACCGTTCCGGGAGACGAAGCCACCTGGCTCCTGGAGTGGCAGGGTGGGGTCTACATGAGTCACCTCACCCCTATTTCTAGTGGGGTGGCTATCTTGTTGGCCCCGACTTTTCAGCCGGAGATCTTGGGGGTCAAGGAGCTAGTGCCGGGCCGCTTGCTCCACCTCGCCGTTCGCCTGGGTAGCGTGCCACTCCACTTTGTGAACGTGTACGCGCCCAGGCCCGGCGCTTTGCAAGCGCGCTTCTTTGAAGAAGTGTCCGCTCTCTTGAGCTCCATCGATAGCGGCGAGTGCATCATCCTCGGGGGGGATTTTAACTGCACCCTCGAGGTGGGGGATCGCTCCGGTCCCCAGCGCGGCCAAGCGTCGGTGGAGACGTTGAGGGGACTGATCAGCTCCCTTAACTTGGTGGACGTCTGGCGGAATCTCCATCCCGACTCCAGCGCCTTCATGTGGAGGTCTGGAGGAGGGGGGTCGCGAATCGACCGCCTCTACATTTCGCAGGCGTACGTCTCCCGCGTTTCGGCGGCCTCCATGCGGCTGGTGCCGTGCTCGGACCACCGCCTGGTGTGGGCGGAGTTCACTCCGCTCCGCACGCGGGCGGGGTCCGCGTACTGGCACTTTAACAACCGGCTGCTGGAGGACGTGCGATTACGGGACTCGTTCTGTCGATTCTGGGCCGACTGGAGAAGGAAGCAGGGGGGCTTCCCCTCCTTGAGGCTATGGTGGGATGTGGGCAAGACTCACATCCGCGTCTTCTGTCAGGAGTACGCGAAGGGGTCGACCAAAAGGCGGGAAGCCGAGATCGGGCGCCTTGAGAGGGAGGTGCGCGACTTGGAATCCCGCCTCGGTCATGCCGTCGCGGACCCGGCCCTGTGGCAGGCGTACAAAGAGAAGAAGGGCGCGCTGAGGAACCTGCAGCTCATAGGGTCCCGAGGCGCGTACGTGAGGTCGCGGATCCAGATCCTGGAAGATTTGGACCGCGCCTCACCCTTCTTCTACTCGCTGGAAAAATGGCGGGGGGTCCGTAAGCAGCTCGTCGAGCTGCTGGCCGACGACGGATCCTCCATCACGGATCCGGAGGGAATGGGCCTCCTGGTCCGGACGTATTACAGTGCGTTGTTCTCTCCGGATCCGTCCAGTGAGGATGCGCGCAGAGTTTTGTGGGAGGACCTGCCGCAGGTCAGCCCGGAGGGCGCCGAAGGATTGGAGGCTCCGCTCACGTTGGCGGAGCTGACTGGCGCCCTCCACCAGCTCTCGAGGGGCAAATCCCCAGGGCTGGATGGGTTGACCGTGGAGTTCCTCAGGGCGTTCTGGGACGTCCTGGGGGACGATTACGCGCGGGTCCTGGGGGAAAGCCTGGCGACCGGGGAGATGCCCGTCTCGTGGCGCAGGGCGGTCATCGTCCTGCTACCGAAGAGGGGCGATCTCCGCCTGCTTAAAAACTGGCGTCCGGTCTCCCTCCTCAGCACGGATTTTAAGATCTTTGCCCGGGCTATGTCTACCCGCCTGGGCTCCGTGCTGGCCCACATGATCCACCCCGACCAGTCCTACACGGTCCCGGGCCGGTCCATCCAGGACAACATCCACCTGGTCCGGGACCTGATCCATCTTTCCCAGAGGACTGGTCAGTCGGTCGCCTTTCTCTCCCTCGATCAGGAGAAGGCGTTCGACAGGGTGGATCACGATTACCTTTTCGGGACTCGGCGCGCTTTCGGACTCGGGCCGCATTTTGTGGCCCGGGTCCGACTTTTATACGCCGCCGCAGAGTGTCTCGTCAAAGTTAACGGGTCCTTGACGGCGCCCCTTCGATTTGGGAGAGGAGTGCGTCAGGGGTGCCCCATGTCTGGCCAATTGTATACCATCTGCGTGGAGCCCTTCCTGTGCCTGCTTCGCAGGAGGTTGACGGGATTGGCTCTGCGCGAGCCGGCCATGCGGGTCGTCCTCTCGGCTTACGCCGACGACGTGCTCCTCGCAATCACAGATCCCGTTGACTTGCGGAGGATGCGCGACTGCCAGCAGACCTTTTCTGCCGCGTCCTCCGCGAGGATCAATTGGGAGAAATGTTCCGGACTCCTGGTTGGTCAGTGGCGGGTGGACTCCCTGCCGGAGGAGATGACACCTTTTGCGTGGAGCACCACGCACCTCCTCTATCTGGGAGTCCACCTTAGCCCCGCTGAGGAAGCCTGGCCGGCAAACTGGCAGGAGTTGGAGGCGAAAGTCACCGCTCGGCTGGGGCGCTGGACAGGACTGCTCCGAGTGCTTTCCTACAGGGGCCGAGCGTTGGTCATAAACCAACTGGTGGCCTCCATGCTGTGGTACCGGTTGGTCACTTTGGCCCCGCCCCCTGTATTTGCCACCAAGATCCAGATGAAACTCGTCGATTTCTTCTGGGGCAAGAGGAAACACTGGGTCTCTGCTGCGGTCCTAAGTCTCCCGATTGAGGAGGGCAGCCAGTCGCCGGTGTGCGTCCGCACCCAGACTGCGACTCTCCGCCTTCGGACCTGTACGTCGAGCGTCCTCCTAGATGGTGTGCGCTGGCGACGTATTTTTTCCGCCAGTGTCACTGCCTTCAAGACGACACGCAGCTCCCGGTGGAGTCCGTTAGCCGCGCCTCTCTGAGGGAGTTGCCTGTCTTTTACCGGGATCTTTTCCGAGTCTGGAACATGGTCGCCTCCAGTCAGGGCGCTCCCCCGCCGGCGGAGGAGAGCGCCTCGGCTGTCCGGGCGGCCGACTCCGGGGACGGTCCGGCGGGCGGAGGAGTAGCCGAAACCCCCGGGACGCCCCTCACTGCGGGTGGCGAGGGGGCTCGGGAGTGCGGAGCGATCCCGGCCGAGCTGACCCCCGCTGGGCCGGAACTGCTCATCGGACCCAGGCCCCGAAACCCTCCTCGGGAGCCGGTCCCGCACAACCCGAGCCGCCTCTCGGGAATGCCCTCCGTGCCATTCCAATCGGCGCGGAGGGGTTTCCTGTACGGGCTGCTCCTGCACACTTTCCACTTCCTCGCC
The DNA here is from genome assembly GCF_036365525.1 of Heterodontus francisci. Taxonomy (NCBI): domain Eukaryota; kingdom Metazoa; phylum Chordata; class Chondrichthyes; order Heterodontiformes; family Heterodontidae; genus Heterodontus; species Heterodontus francisci. The sequence continues at coordinate 77,288,739 of NC_090395.1, read as the reverse complement.
CTCGTCAGCCGGCCGGACACGCCCTGGCGGTCCGCGTTGCCAACTGGCGGCGAGGGGAAACCCCGATGGAGGTCTCTCTACGCGGGAGTCTTCCCCCTTTACATCGGGGACCTGGGGTGGAGGGTGCTGCACAGAGCAGTCCCGTGCAATAGGCTTTTAAGTAGGTTCACGGACTCCCAGGCTAGCTGTACTTTCTGCGGCCTGGACGAGTCCGTGTTCCACATTTATACGGAGTGTGCGAGGTTGCAGCCCCTATTTGAGTATCTGAAGGGGCTGCTCCTCAAATTCTGGCTGCACTTCAGTCCCACGCTCCTGATCTTTGGGCACCCGGTGCGGAGGGGCTTGGGCCGGGAGGAGGATCTCCTCGTCGGTCTGCTCCTGGGCCTGGCCAAGGTGGCAATTCACAGGTCCAGGTTGCGGGCCGTCGGGGGTTCCGTCCTCCCCGATTGCCTGCCCCTCTTCCGCGGTTACGTTCGCGCCCGGGTGTCCCTGGAAAAGGAGCATGCGGTGTCAGCCGGTACGCTTGAGGCCTTCCGCGACCGGTGGGCACCGCAGGGACTGGAGTGCATCGTCGACGCCGAGAATGGCATTTTAATTTGAGTTTTTTGTTTATTTATCTGTTTTAATAAAGTTATTTTAAAACTGTAAATATGTACATAAAGGGGGCCTGAGGGATAAAGGCCCCCTCGATGTGAAAAATATAAAAGGGGCCTGGGGTATAAAGGTCACCTTGTAAAAAGAAAAAAAAAAAACGGGGATTGGCTGGTCAATTTGGAGCACTTCCTGCCAGCAATCAGGGGGAGCAGCTGCACCTGTGCTGCAGCAACTGCAGAGAGGAAAGTGGAATAACTGCAAAGAGGTGACTATAGAGTGGAGACAGCTGCATTTGCTGAGGAACTGTTGCACTTTTTTAACGATTAAGAAGACCTGCAAGTCATTTTGGAGAGGTGGGTGTTGGAGCACCAGAGAACTGTTGGTTGTTTGGACTGTTGGGGGAGGGAGAAGGCACCGGAAGATCCAGGGGTGGGGCTGCCAAATTCTATAGGGAGCCCCTGTACTAGCTCTTGTGTTTATCTGCCATCCTGCACAAAAGGGGCTCCCTCCCCACCCCCAACTGTGTGGCTCGGGACGACTGGAGCTGCCCGGCTGAAGAAAATCCTTACACAACAACAGAAAAGGGAGAGAACCGGGCGGCTCTAACCGACCCGGGCGAAGAACCCTCCCCTAACTGGAAGAGTGGAGTGTCGACTCTGCAGGAAGGTGCTCCAACCACCAATTGAAGTGTAACATCCTTGCAGCTATTCTCTCCCTTCCATCACTCGGCCACCTATCCTCTCCTCTCCTTGTCCTTTTCAACCCTATCCTCCTCTATTCCCATCCTCCCCTCCCCCATCATATTGTTTGTGTTCAAGAAAACTGTCGTGTGCTTTGTTTCTTGGGGGTGGGCGTAGCTCTGCGACCCCATGGCAAGCCCCTCTTCGCCGGTGGCGGGGCCTTCCCGTTCATATGCTGCTGCGGGTGCTGCAGCTGCACCTGTTGCCCCGTCACCGTTTGCTTTATTAACATCGAAGCATGGGGTCAAGAGCTACGTCCACCCGAACATGACTATCGAGGCATGCGTGAAAGCAATGGCCGAGGTTGTCGGCCCTTCGGCCATTGTTGCAGCCTCTAAAATGTACGGGAAGGCAGTGTTTTTCCTGAAGACCGAGCGGGCGGTGTCCCTGGCTCTGAGCAAGGGGCTCACCGTGGGCGGGACCTTTCTGCCAGTGGACCCCCTGGAGGCCACTGCGCAAAGGCTCATTCTATCCAATGTCCCGCCCTTCATTCCTGGTGAGCTCCACCTTCCCCACCTGCACCATCTGGGGGAGGTAAAGACGGGGCTCACCCCAGTCCCGCTCGGTCTTCGGGAGAACAGCCTCCGACACGTGTACTCCTTCCGCCGCCAGTTATTCATGCAGCTGGCGCGGGAGGAGGTTACAGAGGGCCACTTTTATGTAGAATTCCAGGGGACGGCCTACCGCGTCTTCTGGACCTTGGACGGGGTGCGGTGCCATGTCTGTAAGGGGGTGGGGCATGTTCGTAAGAACTGCCCCAACCTCCCGGCTGCCAACTCCAACTCGGCGGCCCAGGGTGGCGACGCTGCACCTCCTCCCACCCCCCCTACACCACCACCAGATACCATTCAGTCGGTACCGGAGGCTGTGGTTTTCACGGCCTCCGGCAGGGAGGGGGGTGACCGTCCAAGTGGAAGGAAGGCGCGGAGGAGAAATAAACATCGAGAGGCGCGTCCCCTGGACACCGTGACACTACCCGAGCCTGAGCTCAGCCCAAGGCCCGATCTCACGAAGTCAACTTGCCCCAGGGCTGGGCTCAGGCCCAGGGTGAATAAAAAAAAGGAGAGTGTGGAGGTGGAGGCCTCTGATGATATGGAGGTCTCTGAGCCTCCGCACACAACTGGGAAAAAGAGGAGAAGGCACCCCTCCACAGAGGTAACAAGGGGCCCTGAGATACGGGGCCCATCTGTTGAAGGGGAGCTGTCTCCTGTTTCGGGTCCCCAGGTTTCCCCTACCGCCACCACCAAGGCTGCAAAGTCCGGGCAGGAGGACTTTATTCCTCAGGATGGAGGGGAGGGGAAGGCCCCGGTACTTGAGGCCCCTCCTGAAGGAGTAAGTGGGGCCCTGCTTGTGGTGGGGGAGCCTGGGGACGCCGCCCATTCTGCCACTGCTACTGGGTCGGGTGCCCTGAATGAAGGGGAGGGCGAGGCCCCAGAAGGTCGGGCCTCCCAGCCGGAGTCCACCACCAACCAGGAGACACCCGACCCAGTTATAACTGAGAAGGCTGCCCCATCTGCTGGGCCTGTGGGTGCTGGCGGAGCGGGAGATAGCCTCCTCCCTCCGCCTCCAGTCTCGGCTCCGGCTGGTTTCCCGGAGTCCGGAACTTCTGTCTCCCCTGGACCAGTCATTGGCCTGGGGACGGAGGTGGAGGGGGGTCCTGAACCGCTGGTGCCTACAGGCTCCAGTTTCACAATAGAACCCAGAGAGGACTCCTCCGCCATCGATCCTGGGGGTGGGATCGTGACGGAGGCGGGACCAGCTGGCGCGGCCGGGACGTCCGCCCCACAGTGTGTGGTAGATGTGTCGGCCGCTGGCGGTGACGACCCGGAGGAGGATGGGGATTCGGTGCGGGGCACGGAGGATGATCTTGATTCCATCGCCAGTGAGGTGGTGGAGTCCCTCGTGCCTCCCACCGAATCTCCTCTCATCCCCACGGCGGAACTCCGGGATTTCCTCGCGGCTTGCAGGGGTTGCCGCAATAAAGTTCAGCTGGCCCTCGACCGTTGGTCGAATCTGGCGCTGATCATACAGTCCGTCCGTGCCGCCCTTAAGATAGCGGGCAAGCGCGCGGACGTGAAACTGGTTGAGAGACGCCGTTTTAATGTGTTCCTCAATGGGTTGCTGGGGGAGTGGAAGGCCAGGTGCACTTCCACTCCCTCCTCACAGTGAGCTGTTGGTGATGGGTTTTAAGTACCTTTGACATGAAGATAACCATAGCCAGCCTCAACATCAACGGCAGCAGAGGGGCTCACCGCAGATTTCACAATCTCTCAGTCCTTTGGGAAGGGAGATACGCGGTGAGCTTTCTGCAGGAAACCCACACCGTTTCGAGAGACGAAGCCACCTGGCTCCTGGAGTGGCAGGGTGGGGTCTACATGAGTCACCTCACCCCTATTTCTAGTGGGGTGGCTATCTTGTTGGCCCCGACTTTTCAGCCGGAGGTCTTGGGGGTCAAGGAGCTAGTGCCGGGTCACTTGCTCCACCTCGCCGTTCGCCTGGGTAGCGTGCCGCTCCACTTTGTGAACGTGTACGCGCCCAGGCCCGGCGCGTTGCAAGCGCGCTTCTTTGAAGAAGTGTCCGCTCTCTTGAGCTCCATCGATAGCGGCGAGTGCATCATCCTCGGGGGGGATTTTAACTGCACCCTCGAGGTGGGGGATCGCTCCGGTCCCCAGCGCGGCCAAGCGTCGGTGGAGAAGTTGAGGGGACTGATCAGCTCCCTTAACTTGGTGGACGTCTGGCGGAATCTCCATCCCGACTCCAGCGCCTTCACGTGGAGGTCTGGAGGAGGGGGGTCGCGAATCGACCGCCTCTACATTTCGCAGACGTACGTCTCCCGCGTTTCGGCGGCCTCCATGCGGCTGGTGCCGTGCTCGGACCACCGCCTGGTGTGGGCGGAGTTTACTCCGCTCCGCATGCGGGCGGGGTCCGAGTACTGGCACTTTAACAACCGGCTGCTGGAGGACGTGCGATTTCGGGACTCGTTCTGTCGATTCTGGGCCGACTGGAGAAGGAGAAGGAGGCTATGGTGGGATGTGGGCAAGACTCACATCTGTGTCTTCTGTCAGGAGTACGCGAAGGGGTCGACCAAGAGGCGGGAAGCCGAGATCGGGCGCCTTGAGAGGGAGGTGCTCGACTTGGAGTCCCGCCTCGGTCATGCCGTCGCGGACCCGGCCCTGTGGCAGGCGTACAAAGAGAAGAAGGGCACGCTGAGGGACCTGCAGCTCATAGGGTCCCGAGGCGCGTACGTGAGGTCGTGGATCCAGATCCTGGAAGATTTGGACCGCGCCTCACCCTTCTTCTACTCGCTGGAAAAATGGCGGGGGGTCCGTAAGCAGCTCGTCGAGCTGCTGGCCGACGACGGAGCCTCCATCACGGATCCGGAGGGAATGGGCCTCCTGGTCCGGACTTATTACAGTGCGTTGTTCTCTCCGGATCCGTCCAGCGAGGATGCGCGCAGAGTTTTGCGGGAGGACCTGCCGCAGGTCAGCCCGGAGGGCGCCGAAGGATTGGAGGCTCCGCTCACGTTGGCGGAGCTGACTGGCGCCCTCCACCAGCTCTCGAGGGGCAAATCCCCAGGGCTGGATGGGTTGACCGTGGAGTTCCTCAGGGCGTTCTGGGACGTCCTGGGGGACGATTACGCGTGGGTCCTGGGGGAAAGCCTGGCGACCGGGGAGATGCCCCTCTCGTGGCGCAGGGCGGTCATCGTCCTGCTGCCGAAGAGGGGCGATCTCCGCCTGCTTAAAAACTGGCGTCCGGTCTCCCTCCTCAGCACGGATTATAAGATCTTTGCCCGGGCTATGTCTACCCGCCTGGGCTCCGTGCTGGCCCACATGATCCACCCCGACCAGTCCTACACGGTCCCGGGCCGGTCCATCCAGGACAACATCCACCTGGTCCGGGACCTGATCCATCTTTCCCAGAGGACTGGTCAGTCGGTCGCCTTTCTCTCCCTCGATCAGGAGAAGGCGTTCGACAGGGTGGATCACGATTACCTTTTCGGGACTCTGCGCGCTTTCGGACTCGGGCCGCATTTTGTGGCCCGGGTCCGACTTTTATATGCCGCCGCAGAGTGTCTAGTCAAAGTTAACGGGTCCTTGACAGCGCCCCTTCGCTTTGGGAGAGGAGTGCGTCAGGGGTGCCCCATGTCCGGCCAATTGTATACCATCTGCGTGGAGCCCTTCCTGTGCCTGCTTCGCAGGAGGTTGACGGGATTGGCTCTGCGCGAGCCGGCCATGCGGGTCGTCCTCTCGGCTTACGCCGACGACGTGCTCCTCGCAATCACAGATCCCGTTGCCTTGCGGAGGATGCGCGACTGTCAGCAGACCTTTTCTGCCGCGTCCTCCGCGAGGATCAATTGGGAGAAATGTTCCGGACTCCTGGTTGGTCAGTGGCGGGTGGACTCCCTGCCGGAGGAGATGACACCTTTTGCGTGGAGCACCACGCACCTCCTCTATCTGGGAGTCCACCTTAGCCCCGCTGAGGAAGCCTGGCTGGCAGACTGGCAGGAGTTGGAGGCGAAAGTCACCGCTCGGCTGGGGCGCTGGACAGGACTGCTCCGAGTGCTTTCCTACAGGGGCCGAGCGTTGGTCATAAACCAACTGGTGGCCTCCATGCTGTGGTACCGGTTGGTCACTTTGGCCCCGCCCCCTGTATTTGCCACCAAGATCCAGATGAAACTCGTCGATTTCTTCTGGGGCAAGAGGAAACACTGGGTCTCTGCTGCGGTCCTAAGTCTCCCGATTGAGGAGGGCAGCCAGTCGCCGGTGTGCGTCCGCACCCAGACTGCGACTCTCCGCCTTCGGACCTGTACGTCGAGCGTCCTCCTAGATGGTGTGCGCTGGCGACGTATTTTTTCCGCCAGTGTCACTGCCTTCAAGACGACACGCAGCTCCCGGTGGAGTCCGTTAGCCGTGCCTCTCTGAGGGAGTTGCCTGTCTTTTACCGGGATCTATTCTGAGTCTGGAACATGGTTGCCTCCAGTCAGGGCGCTCCCCCGCCGGCGGAGGAGAGCGCCTCGGCTGTCCGGGCGGCCGACTCCGGGGACGGTCCGGCGGGCGGAGGAGTAGCCTAAACCCCCAGGACGCCCCTCACTGCGGGTGGCGAGGGGGCTCGGGAGTGCGGGGCGATCCCGGCCGAGCTGACCGCCGCTCGGCCGGAACTGCTCATCGGACCCAGGCCCCGAAACCCTCCTCGGGAGCCGGTCCCGCACAACCCGAGCCGCCTCTCGGAAATGCCCTCCGTGCCATTCCAATCGGCGCGGAGGGGTTTCCTGTACGGGCTGCTCCTGCACACTCTCCACTTCCTCGCCCTCGTCAGCCGGCCGGACACGCCCTGGCGGTCCGCGTTGCCATCTGGCGGCGAGGGGAAACCCCGATGGAGGTCTCTCTACGCGGGAGTCTTCCCCCTTTACATCGGGGACCTGGGGTGGAGGGTGCTGCACAGAGCAGTCCCGTGCAATAGACTTTTAAGTAGGTTCACGGACTCCCAGGCCGCCTGTACTTTCTGCGGCCTGGACGAGTCCGTGTTCCATGTTTATACGGAGTGTGCGAGGTTGCAGCCCCTCTTTGAGTATCTGAAGGGGCTGCTCCTCAAATTCTGGCTGCACTTCAGTCCCACGCTCCTGATCTTTGGGCACCCGGTGCGGAGGGGCTTGGGCCGGGAGGAGGATCTCCTCGTCCGTCTGCTCCTGGGCCTGGCCAAGGTGGCAATTCACAGGTCCAGGTTGCGGGCCGTCGGGGGTTCCGTCCTCCCCGATTGCCTGCCCCTCTTCCGCGGTTACGTTCGCGCCCGGGTGTCCCTGGAGAAGGAGCATGCAGTGTCCGCCGGTACGCTTGAGGCCTTCCGCGACTGGTGGGCACCGCAGGGACTGGAGTGCATTGTCGACGCCGAAAATGGCATTTTAATTTGAGTTTTTGTTTATTTCTGTTTTTAATAAAGTTATTTTAAAAATATAAGTGTGTATATAAAGGGGGCCTGAGGAATAAAGGCCCCCTCGACATAAAATATATAAAAGAAAAAAAAAGGGGGGTTAGATACAGAGTAAAGCTCCCTCTGCACTGTCCCCATCAAACACAAAAAAAAAGAAAAAAAAAAGAAAAAAAAACGAGGTTAGATACAGAGTAAAGCACCCTCTACAAAAAAAAAACAGGGTTCGATACACTAATCACTGACAGATATCTACTCATGCACTGACCACTGAAAGAAAGTTGTCAACACTTCCATTCCCCTCTTTGGCCACTGTCACAGGCAGAAGCAGTCTGTTCACAACCTTGGCACCCTATTCCAGCCCGTACTCAGTTCCTGGCACCGTATCTGTTCCAAAAACAAGACTGAGTAATTCCATCTCCGTAACATCACCCAACTTTGCCCCTGCCTCAGCTCATTTGCTGCTGAAACCCTCATCCATGCGTTTGTCACCTCCAGACTTGGCTATTTCCAAAGGCTCTTCTGGCCAACCTCCCAATCTCCAGCTTCCGTAAACTTCAACTCATCCAAAACTCTGCTCCTGTATCCTAACTTGCACAAAGCCCCATTCACTCATCCCCTCTGTGCTCGCTGACCTACACTGGCTGAACGTTTCTCAATTCCTCCAATTTAAAGTGGTTATTCTAATGTTTAAATCCCTTAACAGCCTTATTCCTCGCTATCTCTGTAACTTCCTCCAGCCCCACAACTCTTTGCCCCTTTGAACGTCCCATTTGACTGACTCTGGCCTACGTATCGTCCTCTTTTCACCCACCACTGGGGCCCATATCTTCAGCTCTCTCAGTCAAACAGTCAGAAATCCTTTGCTTAAACCTCTCCACCTCCCTCTCCACCTCCCTCTCTACCTCCCTCCCCACCTTCATGACCCAACTTAAAACCCACACCTTTGACCCAATTTCTGGCTACCCCCTTCCTGCTATTTCCTCCTCTCTCTCCATGTCCATTATTGCTACTGCCTCCTTAAATGCAATAGGATATTTTCTACATGATTGCAGGCACAATATAAAGCTAGTTCTCTGTTCCTGTAATGAACAACCCTTTAGGATGTTAGTTCCTCTCTGAGCCAATGGAAATGTGAAAAGGACTTAAACTACAGCTGGACTGTCTGATGTACTTGTGACTCTCTCACTGTTGCTGCTCACGGTACATCAGATGATTTGCTGTTAAAGAAAGGAACAATTTTAGCCCTGGTCATCCCAAAGAATAATGGTTGAACGGAGTGTTCAAATCATCCGGGTCAGTGACATACTGATGTCTCGCTCCAGCCCTGCTCTCTGGAATTTTCTCCAGCTCTGGCTAATAAGGACATCTCTCTCATGCCTGCTTGCCTGGGCCGTCTCAATCCATTGCCTAGTGTGTATAACCCACAGCACTGAACCTCTCCAAGTTCACAAAATCAGTACAGCAAAAACACAAAATGGGAAATTTCCAGCCTGTGACAGAGGTCTCCTGAGGTCAAAGGTCATTAAAGCATCTTATGAGAGATCACCATGGTGACACAGCATCCCTTTAACATATTTTTTGCTGCAATTTTGCTCTTTGTCTATTTTAAATATCTGTCGAACAACCTGTAAGAAATTCCAAAAGGTTGGAGAGGCTCAGTGTTAGTTCAGTGCTAGGGATCAGCAAGCTCAGAGGTTGTGTGAAGGTCAGGTAAAGCTGGAGGATGACATTCCAGGCAGCAGAGAGGTCTAACTTAACGCTTAGTGTCCTGGAAAAAATTATGGGAGCCTCATTATAAAGCATAACAACATCAGAAATAGGAGCAGGAGTGGACCATATGAGCACATGAGCCTGCTCCACCATTCAATAAGCTGAGCTTCACTCTCAACTCCACTTTGCTGCCCTATCCCTTAACTCCTGTAGAGTCCAAAAATATATCCGCCTTGCAGTGTTGTAGTGTTTTGGAATTGCAATTGCATTGTGTTTTGTGTGCTCTAGAGGCTGCTGTAGAACACATGATAGCAAAGGGAAAGTGAAACCACGACAGAAAAAAAGGAGAAGCCTTTATGTTCAGCTGCTGCAGTCTTTGTCTCTCTGTCTCTGCCTCATGCCTTATATTAAACCCGGCTAAACTTCACTCAAGTCCCGAGGACATCACTGATCTCGGCTTTAAATATACTCAACAATAAAGCATCCAAAACTCTTTGGGGTTGAAAACTCCAAAGATTCACATTCGTCTGAGTGAAGAAATATTAGAAGAGATATTGGAGATATAGAAAAAGATGGGCTCATTTGGAATAGAGGATCACAGCTAAATTTTCCATATTATAACTTGCACTTGCAGCTTACAATTTTCCACCCTTTTCCTGATTGCGTGCCTCCTGGTAATTCTACCGGGGCTAAGGGGAAGCTAGATTAATACATGAAAAAAGGAATGGAAGGTTATGCTAATAAGGTTAGATGAGGGATGGGGTGAGGTTTGTTTGGAGCATAAACACCAACATGTGCCAGTTGGGTTGAATGGCCTGTTTCTGAACTGTATATTCCAGGGAGTTTCGAAAGTATGTGACGAAGTCCCACATATTCAGCTTGTTAGAAAAACTGAAGCACAGGGGATAAAAGGGGCAGTGGCAGTATGGTTACAAAATTGCTAAGAGCTAGAAAACAGAGAGTTGAGGTGCAAAAACAGAAAATGTTAGAAATATTCAATTGTTGTTCTGATAAAACACCATCAACCTGAAACGTTAACTCTGCTTCTCTCTCTACAGATGCTGCCAGACCTGCTGAGTATTTCCAGCACTTTCTGTTTGTATTTCAGATTTCCAGCATCTGCAGTATTTTGCTTTTGTAGAGAGTTGTGGAGATTGGGTGTTTTTCTGTCCGGAGGGAGGTATACAGTGGTGTTCCCCGGGGTTCTGTACTAGGATCACTGCAGTTTTTGATAGATATTAATGACTTGGACTTGGGGGCACAGGGCACAATTTCAAAATTTGCGGATGAAATGAAACAAACACTGACGAGGACAGTGATAGACTTCACGAGGACATAGGCAGGCTGGTGGAATGGGCGGACACGTGGCAGATGAAATTTTAATGTAGAAAAGTGAGAGTTGATACATTTTAGTGGGAAGAATGAGGAGAGACAATGGTACAATTTTAAAGAGGATGCAAGAACAAAGAGACCTGGCAGAGTTTGTGCACAAATCATTGAAGGTGGCAGCACTCTTTAGGAAGAATGTGAAGAGGGAGCAGAACAGATTTACAAGGATGGTTCCAGGAATGAGGAACTTCAGTGACGTGGAGAAACTGGAGAAGCTGGTGATGTTCTCCTTAGAGCAGAGAAGGTTAAGAGGAGATTTGATAGAAGTGTTCAAAATCATGACTGGTTTAGATAGCGCAAATAAAAAGAAACTGTTACATACGAACATATGAATTAGGAGCAAGAGTAGGCCACTCGGCCCCTTGAGCCTGCTCCGCCATTCAATAAGTTCATGGCTGAACTGATTGCTCCACATTTCCACCTACACACAATAACCTTTCGCCCCCTTGCTTATCAAGAATCTATCAGAGCCCTTTCCTATCCTGAGTGGTGTGAAACAGGGCTGTGTTCTCGCACCCACACTTTTTGGGATTTTCTTCTCCCTGCTGCTTTCACATGCGTTCAAATCCTCTGAAGAAGGAATTTTCCTCCACACAAGATCAGGGGGCAGGTTGTTCAACCTTGCCCGTCTAAGAGCGAAGTCCAAAGTACGGAAAGTCCTCATCAGAGAACTCCTCTTTGCTGACGATGCTGCTTTAACATCTCACACTGAAGAATGCCTGCAGAGTCTCATCGACAGGTTTGCGTCTGCCTGCAATGAATTTGGCCTAACCATCAGCCTCAAGAAAACGAACATCATGGGGCAGGATGTCAGAAATGCTCCATCCATCAATATTGGCGACCACGCTCTGGAAGTGGTTCAAGAGTTCACCTACCTAGGCTCAAATATCACCAGTAACCTGTCTCTAGATGCAGAAATCAACAAGCGCATGGGTAAGGCTTCCACTGCTATGTCCAGACTGGCCAAGAGAGTGTGGGAAAATGGCGCACTGACACGGAACACAAAAGTCTGAGTGTATCAGGCCTGTGTCCTCAGTACCTTGCTCTACGGCAGCGAGGCCTGGACAACGTATGCCAGCCAAGAGCGACGTCTCAATTCATTCCATCTTCGCTGCCTTCGGAGAATACTTGGCATCAGGTGGCAGGACTATATCTCCAACACAGAAGTCCTTGAAGCGGCCAACACCCCCAGCTTATACACACTACTGAGTCAGCGGCGCTTGAGATGGCTTGGCCATGTGAGCCGCATGGAAGATGGCAGGATCCCCAAAGACACATTGTACAGCGAGCTCGCCACTGGTATCAGACCCACCGGCCGTCCATGTCTCCGTTATAAAGACGTCTGCAAACGTGACATGAAATCGTGTGACATTGATCACAAGTCGTGGGAGTCAGTTGCCAGCATTCGCCAGAGCTGGCGGGCAGCCACAAAGACAGGGCTAAATTGTGGCGAGTCGAAGAGACTTAGTAGTTGGCAGGAAAAAAGACAGAGGCGCAAGGGGAGAGCCAACTGTGCAACAGCCCCAACAAACAAATTTCTCTGCAGCACCTGTGGAAGAGCCTGTCACTCCAGAATTGGCCTTTATAGCCACTCCAGGCGCTGCTTCACAAACCACTGACCACCTCCAGGCGCGTATCCATTGTCTCTCGAGATAAGGAGGCCCAAAAGAAAGAAGAAAAAAAAGAAAAAAAAGAAAATCTACCTCTGCCTTAAACATATTCAAAGACTCTGCTTCCACTGCCTTTTAAGGAAGAGAATTCCAAAGACTCACGATGCTCGAGAGAAAAAATTTCTTCTCATCTCTGTCTTAAATGGGCGACCCCTTATTTTTAAACAGTGACCCCTAGTTCTAGATTCTCCCACAAGAGGAAACATCCTTTCCACATCCACCCTGTCAAAACCCCTCAGGATCTTATATGTTTCAATCAAGTTGCCTCTTACTGTTCTAAACTCCAGCAGATACAAGCCTAGCCTGTCCAATCTTTCCTCATAAGACAGCCCACCCTTTCCAGGTATTAGTCTAGTAAACCTTCTCTGTTCTGCCTCCAACGCTTTTACATCCTTCCTTAAATAAGGAGACCAGTACTGTACACAGTACTCCAGATGTGGTCTCATCAATGCCCTGTATAACTGAAGCATAACCTCCCTACTTTTGTATTTAATTCCCCACACGATAAACGATAACATTCTATTAACTTTCCTAATTACATGCTGTGCCTGCATACTAACCTTTTGCCATTCATGCACTAGGACACCCCGATCCCTCTGCACCTCAGAGCTCTGCAATCTCTCACCATTTAGATAATATGCTTTTTTATTCTTCCTGTCAAAGTGGACAATTTCACTTTCCCATATTATACTCCATTTGCCAGGACTTTGCCCACTCATTTAATCTATCTTTATCCCTTTGTAGCCTTCTCACATCCTCTTCACAAGTTACTTTCCTACCTATCCTTGTGTCATCAGCAAAAATAGTAACCATACCTTCGGTCCCTTCATCTAAGTCATTTATATAAATTCTAATCAGTTGAGGCCCCAATACTGATCCCTGTGGCACACCACTCGTTACATCTTGCCAACCAGAAAATGACCCATTTATGCCTACTCTCTGTTTCCTGTTAGCTAACCAATCTTCGATCCATGCCAATATGTTACCCCCTACACCATGAGCTTTTATTTTCTTCAATAACCTTTGATGTGGCAACTTATCAAATGCCTTCTGGAAATCTAAGTACAATACATCCACTGGTTCCCCTTTATCCACAGCACATGTAACTCCCTCAAAGAACTCCAATAAATTGGTTCAACATAATTTCCCTTTCACAAATCCATGTTGACTCTGCCTGATTACCTTGAATTTTTCTAAATGCCCTGCTATAACGTCTTTAATAATAGCTTCTAACATTTTCCCTAAGACAGATGTTAAGCTAACTGGCCTGTAGTTTCCTGCTTTCTGTCTCCCTCCCTTTTTGAATAAAAGGAGTTACCTTCACTATTTTCCAATCTAATGGAACCTTCCCTTAATCTAGGGAATTTTGAAAAATTAAAACTAACACATCAACTATCCCACTAGCCACTTCTTTTAACACCCTAGGATGAAGTCCATCAGGACCCGGGGACTTGTCAGCCCGCAGCTCCAACAATTTGTTCAGTACCACTTCCCTGGTGATTGTAATTTTCTTGTGTTCCTCCCTCCCTTCCGTTTCCTGACTTACAGCTAATACTGGGATGTTACTTGTATCCTCAATAGTGAAGACCGATGTAAAATATCTGTTCAATTCATCTGCCATCTCCTTATTATCCATTATTAATTCCCCAGACTCACTTTCTATAGGACCAACGCTCACTTTGTTAACTCCTTTAAATATCTATAGAAACTCTTACTATCTGTCTTTATATTTCTAGTTAGCTTTCTCTTGTACTCTAGTTTTACCTTCCTTATCAATCTTTTAGTCCTTCTTTGCTGTTTTTTATATTCTGTCCAATCTTCTGACCTGCCTCCCATCTTTGTGCAATTATAAGTTTCCAATGGCTGAAGGGTCAATAACCAGAAGATACAGATTCAAGATAATTGACAAAAGAATCAGAGGCGACATGAGGAAAAACTATTTTACACAATGAATTGTTAGGATTTGGTCATAACTGAAATCCCTCAACCGTGGAACCATTCTAATCAATCTTTTCTGCACCCTCTCCAAAGCCTTCACCTCCTTTCTACAGCGTGGTGCCCAGAATTGGACACAATAATCCAGCTGGGGCCAAACCAGTGTTTTATGCAAGCTAGGAACATAGGAACAGAGGAGCAGGAGTAGACCATTCGACCCCTCAAGCTTGCTCAGCAATTCAACTAGATCATGGCTGATCTTCTACCTCAATGCTATTGTCCCGCACTATCCCTATATCCCTTGATATCTTTAATATCTAGAAATCTATTGATATTTGTCTTGAATACATTCAGTAACTGAGCCTCCACAGCCCTTGGGGGTAGAGAATTCACCACCCTCTGAGCAAAGAAATTTCTCCTCATCTCAGTCTTAAATGGCCTACTTCTTATTCTGAGACTGTGTTCCCTAGTTCTAGCCCACTCAGCCAGGGGAACATCTTTCCTGCATCTACCCTGTCGAGCCATGTAAGAATTTTGTACACTTCAATGAGATCACCTCTCATCTAAACTTTAGAGAATATTCACCCAGTCTCCTCAATATCACCCTTAGGACAATCCTGCCATCCCAGGAATCTGTCTGGTGAACCTTTGTTGCACTCCCTCTATGGCAAGTATAACCTTCCTTAGGTAAGGAGACCAAAACTGTACTCAATACTCCAGGTGCGGTCTCACCAAGACTCTATACAATTACAGCAAGACTTCTTTACTCCTGTACTCAAATCCTCTTGCAATAAAGGCCAACATACCATTTGTCTTCTTAATTGATTGCTGTATTTGCACGTTAGCTTTCAGTGACTTATGAACAAGGACACCCAGGTCCCTTTGGACATCAACACTTCCCAATGTCTCACCATTTAAGAAATATTCTGCATTTCTGTTTTTCCTTCCAAAGTGGATAACTTCACATTTTCCAACATTCTATTCCATCTGCCATGTTCTTGCCCACTCACTTAGCCTGTCTAAATCCCCCTCTTTGCATCCTCCTCATAACTCACATTCTCACCTAAAATAAAAACAAAATACTGCAGATGCTAGAAATTTGAAATAAAAACAGAAATGAAAACAGAAAGTGCTGGAAATACTCAGCAGGTCTGGCAGCATCTGTGGAGAGAGAAACAGAGTTAACGTTTCTGTCTCCACAGATACTGCCAGACATGCTGAGTATTTCCAGCACTTTCTGTTTTTATTTCATATTCTCACTTAGTTTTGTGTCATCAGCAAACTTGGACATATTACATTTTGTCCCCACAACCAAATCATTGATATAAATTGTGAATAGCTGGGGCCCAAGCACTGATCCTTGTGGTACCCACGGGTGGCTCATTTATTCCCACTCTTTATTTTCAGTCCGTTAACCAGTTCTCAATCCATATTACCCCCAATCCCATGTGCTCTAATTTTGTTCACTAAGTTCTTCTATGGGACCTTATTGAAAGCCTTCTGAAAATCCAAATACACCACATCCGCTGGTTCTCCCTTGTCTATTCTGCTATTTGCATCCTCAAAAAACTCCAAGAGGTTTGTCAAACATGATTTCCATTATTTTCTAAGTGTCCAGTTATCACATTCTTCATAATAGGTTCTAGCATTTTCCTGCCACTGATGTCAGGCTAACAGGTCTGTAGTTCTCTGCTTTCTCTCTCCCTCCTTTCTTAAATAGCAGGGTTACATTTGCTACCTTCCAATCTGCAGGATCCGCTCCAGAATGTATAGAATTTTAGCTTATCTTTGTGGCTTTTGTGCAAAATTCCTGATAGGACTGTGGAAACAGGGTCAATAGTAGTTTTCAAAAGGGAATTGGATAAATACTTGAACGGTAAAAGATGCAGGGATGTGGGGAATGAGTGGGGAAGTGGGACTAATTGGATGTCTCTTGGAAAAAGCCATTGCAGATTCAATGGACTGAATGCCTCCTTCTGTGCTGTACTATTCTCTGACTCTATAATAATTCTTTGGAAGGAGTGTAAAATTTACCTGTTATTTCTGCCACATTTATAACACTCAGCTTTGTAATGTAAAACCATGCACAGCGCACAAATTTGGGGCAATTTTTAATTGGTGATATTCCTGATGTAACATCAGCTCTTGTGGCAGAGCAGGGTTAATGCCATGAGTTAATGTTCCCAGTGGAGTCTCGGTCCATAGGAGAGCTGATCAGACAATTGCTCATAGGGAACAAATTACATGATAGACAACCCTGTCAGTTTATTATAATTCATGTTAACAATCGGAAACTGGGATGCATCACAAATCAGGTGGCCTAATCTGCTCTCCCGCTAACTAAGGCTCTGCTCTGGGAGCATTAACTCAGATATTTCCCCTTTTCTTTGATTGGTAAAGGAATAGTTCAAATATTTAAACAGGACTTTGGTCAACAAGAGTCTCGATCCAAGCTAACCAACACTGATTCTCCTTCCTGGCTTCAATATTTTTGCCACACGAGACTTGTGAGCCTGCTTTACTTCTGAGCTGCCAGGGGCCATCTTTGACCAAACCCTCACACACATCAATGGGACGTCAAGACAACACTCAACCTGACTGACTGAGTGAAGACATTAGAAAGATTTTCAATTTTTCTATTAACCCCTCCTCCTCAAATAGCATAGAACACGTCAGAGCTTAAACCAATTCACTCTCACAAGATTTTATCCTTGTCATTCTTTGCAGTAGAGTCAAGTGTAGATTAGCACCGGAGAACTGCAGGAAATTTTGGACAAATCAAGATGAACATTTTGAAAGAATATTACTGATATTTGTGTGTTTAGTTGGTACAGCTTCCTGTCCAATCTTCCTTTGGAATGGACTGTTCAGTCTACAGAGCTCCTCTGTTCAATACATAAACTCAGAATTTCCTGGACACTTGTGCCACGGGACTGGGACATCTACAGCATTGGCTCAATTTACACCGTAAAAGTCACAGGGAATTATGGAGTCAATTACACTGTTATTCACGCTGTGTCATAATTTCCTGGGATTCCTGTGCTATTCTACCAAATCCCTCACCCAAATCGTGCTTGACTGATCATAGCTCCACCCCCAGTAAATCAATAGTGATTGCAAATTTCCTGGATTTACAGCAGTTTTCACATTGCAGCCACTTCAACTGAATTGGTTGTTACGAGGGGCATAATCCCACTTTCAGGCAGCCTCCAGGATGGGCCACTGTTTATCTCCAGTCACCTCTGGGATTCACTGTTCCGCCCATATAACTTGCACCACATTGTGGCCTCATGCATGGGGGGAGGGCTTGGGGGTCGATGTTAACTTGATTTCCCAGCGTAAATGGGAGCATCGTTCGAATAATGACTTACCTCCTCTTAACCCTGGTGTCCATCCGCTGGACAGATGGAGACACTGCTGCTCAGGTAAACCTACTTAAAATGCTAATTGAGGGATATTCTGATGTACATAAGGCCCTGACTACAAATTTAAAGTATTTAAGATAATTGATAATTCATGCAGAGTGGAAATGAAGAAATCTTTTTTACACAGTGAGTTGTTGTGATCTGGAACGCACTGCCTGAAAGGGCGATGGAAGCAGATTCAATAGTAACTTTCAAAAGGGAATTGGATAAATACTTGAAGGAAAACAAGGTGCAGGTTTATGGGGGAAGAGTAAGGGAGTGGAACTAATTGGATAGAAAGCATCTGATTCCGTACTGCTGGAAAATGAACACGTCAAAAAAAGGCAACAATTTCATCTCTTTTTAAGCTGGCAACAGAGAGCTCAGAGAAAAACAAGATCACTTTTTTTAAAAAACAAGATCACCCAAAGCTGCGGGTATTCATTCAACTTAATGTGCAAATAAACTATGACAGGACGACCTACCAAAGATTTTTGCTACACATTGTGAGGAGATGAGTTTTTGAGTATACAATAAATGCCATTTGAAACCAGAAACCTTTTGTTGTTTTAAATAGATCATTTTCATGGTTTGTTGCGACACTGTGAAGTTTACGATTTAAATATGTGAAATCGTGAAATTCATGATTCTTAAAATGCCGTGACTGTGAAATTTGTAAATTTGCCTGTGAATGTGGTAAGACTCTTATCTATGATTCTTTGCCTAGTTTTACCAGGTAGAACAGCCCAGGAGGCACCAAGAAGGTACGTTTATTTATTGGGGTCTCCAGAGTGTCTCCAGTTTTCACAAGAATAGTGTGGGTCACCACTTAGCCTTACATTCAGCACCTCCCCTTCCTGGAACCACTTTCCTGTCGAGTGAACCAGCCTTCCCACTGTTGGTTATTGACTTGGTCCAAAGCTGTGGTGGGATATTTGATCAGGGCATGCAACACACTGGTAGCATGGCAATGAGAAATCAGCCTCCTGCCGGAGGGATTGGCCAGCTGGCCCAAGAGCTAAACTCTGCCCCACGATCACGGTTAATCAGGCTCAGTTTGGTTTACTTGCTCCTTCTGCCCTTTATTTTGGGGTGAGAGATGAGAGTTCGACCAGCCGAGACAGTGATCTCATTGGCTTTGACTGTGACAGTTCTCAGAGCCCACAGCCAATCGTGTACTTATCAATATGAGGCTCACTGGATAGTGGTTGAGGTGGAATCCAGTTCAATTCCCCCACTTTCTAGCCCAGGGTTTCTCAGTAGGTTTAGTCTGACAATCTCACAGTACAATCCCAAATGCAAAAACAGTGAGAGGAAGATTATGGTGCAGTCGAGTGGGATTGAAGAGTTACACTCGAAGCATTACAGGTGTTTTATATCATGTCTCAGTGGCACAGGTTGTTATCTCTGAGGCAGGGTGCTCATCTTGATAAAAAGTAGGGCAACCTTGGATTAAATGGACTTGATGTTCTGGCTCCAAGGTGTCAATTCAATTCCCAAATGAGACTTACCTTTATTAAAATGAAAGGCACCTGAATCTTTGTGACCTGCAGAAACCTTCGCTCTGACCTACTCCAGCTCAGTTTTACTGCTTAAGTAGAATGGCATGCAAAGCTGTGGGTATATCATTATACAGTCATCTGAAAAAAGACAGACAGGATAAGACCCCTGGTCCATACTACCTGCCCCACGCAATTTGTGCATCACATTAACAGGGACACCCATTCCACCCGGAAACCATGTCACCTCCTGAGAGAGGCGAAAAAGTTGGTTAAAAACCTTGGCCAATTAGGGGAGAAAAAATTGGAAAACTCCCTTCTACCCTCTTTGACGATTGAAAGTAGTCCAGTTTCTCTGGCCCTGATTAATGACACCAGGTACCCACACTAATAACTCTTCCCATTTTAGCTGAGCTGTCTACATCTCCTTCATTGAAGAATACTTCAAATGAGCTCAGTTCCCTCACTCATCTTTTCACCTCAACAAATCTCAATTCTCTATAAACCCAAAGACCATCCAACATCTGAATCTTGCTGCCACATTTGGGATATTACTTCAACCGGTCAGCTCTGTGAGGGGTCCCGTGGAGCCCTTGTCACAGGAGCCCTTGGAGCAGGCTTTCAGCTACCCCTTCAAGAACACCCTGACGCAGATCCACACGGCCTATATCTGGGCTCGCCAGCTGGACATGCTAGTCATGTGTGTGCATTAGTCCCCATCCATGTAGCCTGGTCTCCAATCGTCTCGGCCATCCCTGCCATTGGACAAAGACCTTGCTTTGCTCAGACCATGTAGTTGTTGATGTGCAACGGCCACCCCATGTTAAAAGAACCCATGCACAGTCATCTTCTACCCCCTCAAAATGGACTTGGGGACCTGGAATATCAGGACACACATGGACAACCCCAGCAGCGACAGACCTGAACGTTGCACGAGTGTCATAGTCCGAGAAATCCGCCGCTACAACATTGATATCGCTGCCCTGAGTGAGACACGGCGGGTAGGAGAAGGCCAGCTCCAGGAACAAGGTAGTGGATACAACCTCTTCTGGAAAGGTAAACCAGAAGAAGAGTGCCGACTCCACGGGGTTGGCTTCGCCGTAAAAAATGAACTGGCCGACCGCCTCAGCGAACCCCCTTGTGGATTAAGTGATCGTCTCATGACCCTCCGGCTCATCCCTAACCCAGAAACAGCACAGCGCAGTCGTCAGCATGTACACCCCGAACCCAGAAACAGCACGACACAGCCGTCAGCGTGTACACCCCTAACCCAGAAACAGCACAGCACAGTCGTCAGCATGTACACCCCGAACCCAGAAACAGCACGACACAGTCGTCAGCGTGTACACCCCGAACCCAGAAACAGCACGACACAGTCGAGAGCGTGTAGACCCCTAACCCAGAAACAGCACGACACAGTCGTCAGTGTGTACACCCCGAACCCAGAAACAGCACGACACAGTCGTCAGCGTGTAGACCCCTAACCCAGAAACAGCACGACACAGTCGTCAACGTGTACACCCCGAACCCAGAAACAGCACGACACAGTCGTCAGCGTGTACACCCCGAACCCAGAAACAGCACGACACAGTCGTCAGCATGTACACCCCGAACCCAGAAACAGCACGACACAGTCGTCGGCGTGTACACCCCGAACCCAGAAACAGCACGACACAGTCGTCAGCGTGTACACCCCTAACCCAGAAACAGCACAGCACAGTCGTCAGCGTGTACACCCCTAACCCAGAAACAGCACGACTCAGTCGTCAGCGTGTACACCCCTAACCCAGAAACAGCACGACACAGTCGTCAGCATGTACACCCCTAACCCAGAAACAGCACAGCACAGTCGTCAGCGTGTACACCCCTAACCCAGAAACAGCACGACTCAGTCGTCAGCGTGTACACCCCTAACCCAGAAACAGCACGGCACAGTCATCAGCATGTACACCCCTAACCCAGAAACAGCACGACACAGTCGTCAGTGTGTACACCCCGAACCCAGAAACAGCACGACACAGTCGTCAGCGTGTACACCCCGAACCCAGAAACAGCACAGCACAGTCGTCAGCGTGTAGACCCCTAACCCAGAAACAGCACGACACAGTCGTCAGTGTGTACACCCCGAACCCAGAAACAGCACGACACAGTCGTCAGCGTGTACACCCCGAACCCAGAAACAGCACGACACAGTCGTCAGCGTGTACACCCCGAACCCAGAAACAGCACGACACAGTCGTCAGCGTGTACACCCCGAACCCAGAAACAGCACGACACAGTCGTCAGCGTGTACACCCCTAACCCAGAAACAGCACAGCACAGTCGTCAGCGTGTACACCCCTAACCCAGAAACAGCACGACACAGTCGTCAGCGTGTACACCCCGAACCCAGAAACAGCACGACACAGTCGTCAGCATGTACACCCCTAACCCAGAAACAGCACGACACAGTCGTCAGTGTGTACACCCCGAACCCAGAAACAGCACGACACAGTCGTCAGCGTGTACACCCCGAACCCAGAAACAGCACGACACAGTCGTCAGCATGTACACCCTGAACCCAGAAACAGCACGACACAGTCGTCAGCGTGTACACCCCGAACCCAGAAACAGCACGACACAGTCGTCAGCGTGTACACCCCGAACCCAGAAACAGCACGACACAGTCGTCAGCGTGTACACCCCGAACCCAGAAACAGCACGACACAGTCGTCAGCGTGTACACCCCGAACCCAGAAACAGCACGACACAGTCGTCGGCGTGTACACCCCGAACCCAGAAACAGCACGACACAGTCGTCAGCGTGTACACCCCTAACCCAGAAACAGCACGACTCAGTCGTCGGCGTGTACACCCCTAACCCAGAAACAGCAAGACACAGTCGTCGGCGTGTACACCCCTAACCCAGAAACAGCACGGCACAGTCATCAGCGTGTACACCCCTAACCCAGAAACAGCACGACACAGTCGTCAGCGTGTACACCCCGAACCCAGAAACAGCACGACACAGTCGTCAGCGTGTACACCCCTAACCCAGAAACAGCACGACACAGTCGTCAGCGTGCACACCCCTCACCCAGAAACAGCACGACACAGTCGTCAGCGTGTACACCCCTAACCCAGAAACAGCACAACACAGTCATCAACGTGTACACCCCGAACCCAGAAACAGCAAGACACAGTCGTCAGCGTGTACACCCCTAACCCAGAAACAGCACGACACAGTCGTCAGCGTGTACACCCCTAACCCAGAAACAGCACGACACAGTCGTCAGCGTGTACACCCCTAACCCAGAAACAGCACGACACAGTCGTCAGCGTGTACACCCCTAACCCAGAAACAGCAAGACACAGTCGTCAGCGTGTACACCCCTAACCCAGAAACAGCACGACACAGTCGTCAGCGTGTACACCCCTAACCCAGAAACAGCACGGCACAGTCGTCAGCGTGTACACCCCTAACCCAGAAACAGCACGGCACAGTCGTCAGTGTGTACACCCCTAACCCAGAAACAGCAAGACACAGTCGTCAGCGTGTACACCCCTAACCCAGAAACAGCACGGCACAGTCGTCAGCGTGTACACCCCTAACCTAGAAACAGCACGGCACAGTCGTCAGCGTGTACACCCCTAACCCAGGAACAGCACGGCACAGTCGTCAGTGTGTACACCCCTAACCAAGAAGCACCAGATGAGGCCAAACAAGAATTCTACTCCAGCCTTGATCACTTGCTGTCCTTTGTTCCCGAGGAAGACAAATTGATCCTCCTCGGAGACTGCAATGCCAAGGTTGGGAGGGACACTAACCTTTGGAAAGTTGTGATTGGCAAGGAAAGTGTTGGAAGGGTGAACACCAACGGAGTCCTTCTTCTGATGAAATGCCTTGAACACGGCCGGATTACCATGAACTCCCTATTTCATCAGAGAGACAAATACAAGAATTCTGGGCAGCAGCCTCGCTCTAGGCATGGGCATTTGCTTGATGATATCATCATCTGAACGAGGGACTGCAAGGATGTTCGTATCACCCGTGCCATGATAGGAGCCGATGGCTGCTGGACCAACTATTACCTAATCCGAGCCACGACCTCCATCAACCCAGTCCAAAAACAGCAGCAGCAGCAGAAGCACTGCTGCAGGAAAATCAATGTCGATGGTATCAAGGACTCTGTGTAGAAAGACCTATTCAGGCAGCATCTTACAAGCAACTTGGTGACGCTCAACGAACAGGAACCACAGAATGTCCACAACACCTAGTCTGCCCTCAAAGCTACCATAATCAGCACTTGTGAAGATATTCTTGATTTCTCGACCAGGAAACATCAAGACTGGTTTGATAAGAGCAACCAGGAGATCCAGGAGCTACTAGATCGCAAGCGCAAGACATTCCTGAACTAGAAGCATCACCAGAATACGGGGCAAAAAAGCAGGTATACAGACAATTGAAGGCCGAGGTTCAACCAAAAACCCGTGACCTAAAGAACAGCGAGTGGCTGAAAGAGCGTGGGAAGTACAGCAACACACTGACAGCCACGACTTGCGTGGATTCTTCAGCACAGTCAAGACCATTTACAGCCCAAGTATTAGAATTAGAATTAGAACATTACAGTGCAGTACAGGCCCTTCGGCCCTCGATGTTGCGCCGATCATCTGACCTACACTATTCCATTTACATCCATATGTCTATCCAATGACCACTTAAATGCCCTTAAAGTTGGCGAGTCTACTACTGCTGCAGGCAGGGCGTTCCACGCCCCTACTACTCTCTGCGTAAAGAAACTACCTCTGACATCTGTCCGATATCTTTCACCCCTCAACTTAAAGCTATGTCCCCTCGTGTTTGCCATCCTCATCCGAGGAAAAACACTCTCACTATCCACCCTATCTAACCCTCTGATTATCTTGTATGTCTCTATTAAGTCACCTCTCCTCCTCCTTCTCTCCAACGAAAACAACCTCAAGTCCCTCAGCCTTTCCTCGTAAGACCTTCCTTCCATACCAGGCAACATCCTAGTAAATCTCCTCTGCACCCTTTCCAAAGCTTCCACATCCTTCCTATAATGCGGTGACCAGAACTGCACGCAATACTCAAGGTGCGGCCTCACCAGAGTTTTGTACAGCTGCATCATGACCTCGTGGCTCCGAAACTCGATCCCCCTACTAATAAAGGCTAACACACCATATGCCTTCTTAACAGCCCTATTAACCTGGGTAGCAACTTTCAGGGATTTATGTACCTGGATACCAAGATCTCTCTGCTCATCTACACTACCAAGAATCTTCCCATTAGCCCAGTACTCTGCATTGCTGTTACTCCTTCCAAAGTGAATCACCTCACACTTCTCCGCATTAAACTCCATTTGCCATCTCTCAGCCCAGCTCTGCAGCCTATCTATGTCCCTCTGTACCCTACAACACCCTTCAACACTATCCACAACTCCACCGACCTTCGTGTCATCCGCAAATTTACTAACCCACCCTTCTACACCCTCATCCAGGTCGTTTATAAAAATGACAAACAGCAGTGGCCCCAAAACAGAACCTTGCGGTACACCACTAGTAACTAAACTCCAGGATGAACATTTGCCATCAACCACCACCCTCTGTCTTCTTTCAGCTAGCCAATTTCTGATCCAAAGCTCTAAATCACCTTCAACCCCATACTTCCGTATTTTCTGCAATAGCCTATCGTGGGGAACCTTATCAAACGCCTTACTGAAATCCATATACACCACATCCACGGCTTTACCCTCATCCACCTGTTTGGTCACCTTCTCGAAAAACTCAATAAGGTTTGTGAGGCACGACCTACCTTTCACAAAACCGTGCTGACTATCGCAAATGAACTTATTCTTTTCAAGATGATTATAAATCCTGTCTCTTATAACCTTTTCCAACATTTTACCCACAACCGAAGTAAGGCTCACAGGTCTATAATTACCAGGGCTGTCTCTACTCCCCTTCTTGAACAAGGGGACAACATTTGCTATCCTCCAGTCCTCCGGCACTACTCCTGTCGACAATGACGACATAAAGATCAACAACAACGGCTCTGCAATCTCCTCCCTGGCTTCCCAGAGAATCCTAGGATAAATCCCATCTGGCCCAGGGGACTTATCTATTTTCACTCTTTCCAAAATTGCTAACACCTCCTCCTTGTGAATCTCAATCCCATCTAGCCTAGTAGGCTGTTTCTCAGTAATCTCCTCGGCAACATTTTCTTTTTCTACTGTAAATACTGACGAAAAATATTCATTTAACGCTTCCCCTATCTCCTCTGATTCCACACACAACTTCCCACTACTATCCTTGATTGGCCCTGTTCTAACTCTTATCATTCGTTTATTCCTGATATACCTATAGAAAGCCTTAGGGTTTTCTTTGATCCTATCCGCCAATGACTTCTCGTGTCCTCTCCTTGCTCTTCTTAGCCCTCCCTTTAGATCCTTCCTGGCTAGCTTGTAACTCTCAAGCGCCCTAACTGAGCCTTCACGTCTCATCCTGACATAAGCCGCCCTCTTCCTCTTGACAAGCGCTTCAACTTCTTGAGTAAACCACGGCTCCCTCGCTCGACAACTTCCTCCCTGCCTGACAGGTACATACTTATCAAGGACACGCATTAGCTGCTCCTTGAATAAGCTCCACATTTCGTTTGTGCCCATCCCCTGCAGTTTCCTTCCCCATCCTACACATCCTAAATCTTGCCTAATCGCGTCATAATTTCCTTTCCCCCAGCTATAATTCTTGCCCTGCGGTATATACCTGTCCCTGCCCATCGCTAAGGTAAACCTAACCGAATTGTGATCACTATCGCCAAAGTGCTCACCTACATCTAAATCGAACACCTGGCCGGGTTCATTACCCAGTACCAAATCCAATGTGGCATCGCCCCTGGTTGGCCTGTCCACATACTGTGTCAGAAAACCCTCCTGCACACACTGGACAAAAACAGACCCATCTAAAGTACTCGAACTATAGTATTTCCAGTCAATATTTGGAAAGTTAAAGTCCCCCATAACCACTACCCTGTTACTCTCGCTCCTGTCGAGAATCATCTTCGCTATCCTTTCCTCTACATCTCTGGAACTATTCGGAGGTCTATAGAAAACTCCCAACAGGGTGACCTCTCCTCTCCTGTTTCTAACCTCGGCCCATACTTCTTCAGTAGACGAGTCCTCAAACGTCCTTTCTGCCGCTGTAATACTTTCCTTGATTAACAATGCCACACCCCCCCCCCCTCTTTTACCCTCTTCTCTGTTCTTACTGAAACATCTAAATCCCGGAACCTGCAACATCCATTCCTGCCCCTGCTCTACCCATGTCTCTGAAATGGCCACAACATCAGGATCCCAGGTACCAACCCATGCTGCAAGCTCACCCACCTTATTCCGGATGCTCCTGGCGTTGAAGTAGACACACTTTAAACCAAGTTCTTGCTTGCCAGTGCCCTCTTGCGTCCCTGTAACCTTATCCCCTACCTCACTACTCTCAACAGCCTGTACACTGGAACTACAATTTAGGTTCCCATTCCCCTGCTGATTTAGTTTAAACCCCCCCGAAGAGCACTAACAAATCTCCCCCCCAGGATATTGGTACCCCACTGCCACTGCCCAAATAAGTACCCGAGGACCTACCCCACTGAGAGCAAAGAATGGAGTTACGCTGATCAAGGTCAGAGAGGCAGTCAGTGCTCATTGGAAGGAGCACTTCGAAGATCTCCTCAATCATGACTCAGTCCTTGATGTGGGTGCCCTCGACCACATTCCACAGCATGTTGCCCACCACGACCTCAGCACAACCTCAGCCCTACATGAGATTGAAAAGGCCATCCGACAGCTAAAAAACAATAAGGCCGCTGGCATAGATGAGAATTCCCGCTGAAATTCTAAAATACGGCGGAGGCACTCTTGACACAAATCCATGGACTCATCTCCCTCATCTGCAAGGAGTAGAACATTCCCAGGGGATCTCCGAGACGCCGTAATTGTGACCATCTTCAAAAAAAGCAACAAGACCGACTGTGGTAGCTACAGAGGGGTATCCCTGCTGTCCGCCACAAGGAAGGTCATCGCAAGAATCCTTCTCAACCACCTCCTCCCTGTGGCTGAATCACAACGTGGATTCCATCCATCAAGAGGCACAGTGGACATGATCTTCACAGCAAGACAACTCCAAGGAAAATGTAGGGAGCAGCAGCTACCTTAATAATGGTCTCCTCTGACCTGACAAAGGCCTTTGACTCGATCAACCGGGAGGGATTATGGAACATCCTCCTCAAATTCGTCACCATCCTCCGCCTGCTGCACGACGACATGCAAGTGTAATCCTTGACAACGGATCTGCCACTGACCCAATCCGAGTGCAAACTGGGGTCAAGCAAGGCTGTGTTATCGCACCAATGTTCTTCTCCATCTTCCTCAGCGCAACACTCCACCTCATCTCCTCGAAGCTACCTGCCGGAGTAGATCTACTCTACATGACGAGTGACAAACTATTTAATCTACATCGCCTCCAGTCCAGAACCAAGGCCACTCCAACCTTTGTCATCAAGCTGCAGTATGCTGATGATGCTTGCGTATGTGCACAGTCAGAAGCAGAGCTTCCATCCCGCGACGATGCATTCAGGGAGGTGTATGAAAGAATGGGCCTTAAACTAAACATCCAGAAGACAAAGGTCCTCTACTAGCCTGCTCCCACAGTGCAACACTACCCCCCCCCGACTATCAAGATCCACAGTGAACCACTGGACAATGTGGATCAATTCTCATACCTTGGGAGGCTCCCCTCAGCAAGGGCAGACATCGACGATGAAACTCAGCATCGCCTCCAGTGTGCCAGCGCAGCCTTCAGTCATCTGTGGAAAAGAGTGTTTGACGACAAAGACCTCAAACCTGGCACCAAGCTCATGGTCTACAGCAGAGCATGGCTACCCGACCTGAACCCGATGGGTCCCAACGACATGTGTCAGGTTTGGGTCGGGTCACTCTTCCGGGTCCGGCATTCGGGCTCGGGTCGGGTCGGGCCTGGTCGGATGTGGTTCTGTCGGGCTTGGGTCGGGTTTCATTTGCAGACCCGAGCAGGCCTTTAGTCTACAGGGCCGCAGTGTTACCTGCTCTCCTGTATGTGTCAGAAACATGGACACTGTACAGCAGACATCTCAAAGCCCTGGAAAGATATCACCAGCGGTGCCTCCACAAGATCCTGCAAATTCAGTGGCAGGACAGGCACTCCAATATCAGCGTCCCCTCTCAGGCCAACATCCCCAGTATCGAGACACTGGTCACGGCTAGTCAGTTACATTGAACAGGTCACATCATCCACATGCCTGACACAAGACTCCCAAAACAAGCTTTCTACTCTGAGCTCCGTCACAGCAAGAGGTTACCAGGAGGGCAGAGGAAATGCTACAAGAATGTGACATCTCCACTGATTCGTGGGGATCTCTTGCCTGAGACCACCCAAAATGGAGAAGAAGTATCCGCGAAGGTGCCAGTCAGTTCAAACAACATCGACATGCCCAGGCAGCGACCAAGTGCAAACAGCAGAAGGAGCGTTTGGAATTCCGAGCATCCCATTCACTTGCCTCATCAAACACCACCTACTGCACCTGTGGCAGAGTGTGTGGATCCAGAATTGGACTCTTTAGTCACCAAAGGACCCAAAACCCTGGAGTGGAAGAAAGTCATCCTCGTTCTACCTAAGAAGAAGTAAGAAAGATTACTCCAACCTTCCTCTAACATTCTTGGACACAACAACTTTATCATTTGAAAGAGATTCCTTCTCCCGTGTACAATCTGTGTGTCTCTGTCCCTCTCTCTCTTTCCTTCTCTATCTCTATCACAATCATCTTTTATCTGTTTCTCTGTGTTACCAGCATTGCTTAAGTGTCACTGTTCCTCTGGCCTTTCCCTTCTTGATCCATGCTCCAGCCTATGTGCAAGTCTCGATTCGTGATCCCTCGCACAATTCCTTACTGTAGGGATGTCTTTTCATAGGACCTCAAACTGCAGCTGCTTTGTGTAAACAGCAAATGGTCAGCCAGGAGGCGAGAATCAGCTCCATCTACAAGGAAGAGCCACATTCAATCAACACAGTCTTCTGGCTTTCTATATTGTGTTGGAGTAATTGAGATTGAGACCCATCCCCTACAACCTCAGCCCATGTCCCCCCACCCCCCCCCACCCGCCCTTCCTCAGCCCATCTCCACCTCCCCCAGCCCATTGCTCCTCTCCTGGCTGATCTCCCTCTCCGCCAGCCCATCCCTTCACCCTCGGCTTATCCACAGCATCCCTCCCCACCCACCACCCCATTCCCCCCTCCCCTGGCCCATCCCCCCTCCCCTGGCCCACTCCCCCAATCGCCTGACTCATTACCTCCTCCGTCAGCCCATTCGCCTCCCGCAGTCCCACTCCCTTCCTTGGGTTGCCAACACTCCACGATTGTCCTGAAGTGCCCAGGAATTAAAAATGAATCCTGGACGCTGCTGTGAGCAAAATTGCAGGAAACTAAAAGATTTTGTGTTTATTTGCATTTTCTTCGAACACTTCTGTTCATTCGCTATAAAAAGTTTCAGAGATTGGAGGTGATATGATTAAACCTCCAGGTACGTGGCCAACTAGAGTATGCCCCCTCCCCCTCCCCTGTCTCCACCCATCCACTATGGCCCTGCCCCTCCCTGGCCCCTCCCCCAGCCACTCTTGCCCCTCCCCCTCCTCCCCCTGCTCCTCCCATCCACTCTGGACTCTCCCCTCCCTGGCTTCTCCCCCAGAAATTGGTTAAAAACCAGGCTTTACATTGCAGTTCTATGAGTCATTGAGTGGTTAAGGCTCGTTTTAATTTCTAGCTGGCCACGGTCCCCTCATATGGGACTCCAAAATGTTATCTGCCCCCAACTCCACCCCCACTCCCATAGAACTTCCTAAGTGTTAGTGTTCAGTGGAAAAAACATACATAAAATATTAAATTGAAATTCCGCTGGCTGTGAGATGATGTCCTTTTAGAATAATAAACATTTACAAACCTATCCAGAACCTTGACAGTGTTTAATGTGGGCCTCAAACTGTATACCCTTTCATTGAACCTTCACCTTTCACCCGTCTGCCCTGACTGACCTCGTCAGTCTCCTTTGTTCCACATTTAAATGGCAGGAGGGTCGGGAAGTGGGGGGGGGGGGGGGGGGGGGGTGGGGGGGAGGGTGGTGGTGGAGGGTCATGGTTGGGGGAGACGGGAGGGGGTGATTTTCCAACTTAAACAGACAGTGTCACCCAAAGATTTACCAAACTGTTAAACTTTAAACATGTAAATTGGTCTCACAGTGAATGAAGGTTTAAGATGTGCAGGGAAGAGTAAGTTCACGGCTGAGAGCTGAAGCACTCACAGTGTTACTGCTCCTGTCACACCAAGCTGTCAGTCCAATAAAACACACTACAGTACAGAGCTGTGCAATACTGCTCTCACACTGAGACTCTCTGCTTCCCAGCAGTTGACCTGGGTTTCAATCCAAGGCATTGCAAGTGTTTTCACTCATAGATCAAATAAGGAGTTTAGGAAGAATTTCCTTGTACAGAGTGCTGCGAATGTGGGACTTGCTGCCACATGGAGTGGTTGAGGCAGAGAGCATTGATGCATTTAAGAGGAGGTTTGATGTATACATAAGGGAGAAGGGAGGAGAGGGATAGAGGGCAGGGTGGGAAGAGGTAATTAGAGTGGGAGTAGGTTCATAAATACTGGCATAGATCAGTGGGCAAATGGCCTGTTCCTGTGCTGTACATTCTGTATAGTTCTGTATATCACCAAGATTAGTGTATTACCACATTTACCTTATGGCTATGGTTACAGCATCACTATGGTTACAATTCTTAAGGGACTTGACAGGGTAGATGCTGAGAAAATGTTTCCCCTGGCTGGGGAATCTCGAACACGGGGTCACAGTCTCCGAATGAGGGGTTGGCCGCTTAGGACTGAGACGAGGAGAAACTTCCTCACTCAGAGAGTTGTGAATCTTTGGAATTCTCTACCCCAGAGAGCTGTGGATACTCAGTCATTGAGTATATTCAAGACAACGATCGATAGATTTTTAGACACTAAGGGAATTAAGGAATATGGGGAATGGGCAGGAAAGTGAAGTTGAGGTCGAGGTTCAGCCATGATCATATTGAATAGCGGAGCAGGCTTGAGAGGCTGAGTGACCGCTTCCTGCTCCTATTTCTTATGTATGTTCTTATATAATACAGCAGATACAGTATCAGTACATTAATAACCCCAGTTACAATATCGCCATGGTTACAGCTTGACCATAGTTAAAACATTGCTATGGTTACAGCATGTCCGCAAATTCAATAATAACAATGGTTAATGTCTTCAGAGTTACATCAACATCTTGATAGGAATCAATTTACACTGGTAAATTCCTTTATTCTGCTTGAATGGTGAATCAGTTTTAAAAAACCTCCTGAATTTATGATTATTTCCTCAAAATTTCCTGTCGAATGTGCAGCACAGAAACAGGCCATTGGGCTCAGCTGGTCTATCCTGATGTTTACACTCCACACCATCCACACCAGGATCTTCCCACTCTGCCCCCAAATCCCTCTCTTCCCTATTCCCTTGTGGATGCATCTGGAGAGCTGAGCTGGTTGTGCCTGTGATCTCTGGATAGATAAGCCATGCTTGGTGTATAGTGTGTCACTGGATCACTGGATCTCTGGATCTCTGGACCTCTGGCTTGCTGGATCTCCATCACTGGATCACTGAATCTCTGTATTTCTGGATCTCTGGACCTGATCTTTGGCAGGAAGAAAAGTGAAGGATGAACAATTTCAATTTTTATGTATCTTTACACTGCAGCTGGTGCCAGTTCTTTCGCTCCCAGGTACAATGGAGCAAAGTTCAGAACCACATCGATACAGTCGCCACACGATCTGTCCCCGATCCTGTTCAAAGACTGACTCACTCACACAGAGAGACATTGGCTCAGAAAGTCCTCAGACCTGGTCCCGCTCCATTACTGTAACTTCATTGGAGTACTGTGGAGATTGGAATCTGTGAGCTAACAGGGTTCCTGACGCCTGCCCGGCAAATTTACGGCAGCTCTAAGTCATGCTTCACTAAGAGCTAAATTGCAAATGTCTAATCCCCAATAATATTTCTTGCCCCACCAGTTTTTTGCGGTCCAGTTTTTCTCCACTGTTAGTAGAGCAGGCTTGAGGGACCATGTGACCTCACCTGCCACTATTTCTTATGTTATAACATTAATAACTTGCTGGAGTTTTTTGATGAGGTAACAGAGAGTGTTGATGAGAGTAATGTGGTTGATGGGGTATACATGAACTTCCAAAAGGCATTTGATAAAGTGCTACACAACAGACTTGTCAGCAAAGTTACAGCTCATGGAATAAACGGGAGAGTAGCAGCATGGATGTGAAGTTGACAGAGTGACAAGAAACAGAGAGTAATGATGAACGGTTGTTTCTCAGACTGGAGGAAGGGGGATAGTGGGGTTCCCCAGGGGTCAGTGTTTGGACCCCTGCTTTTCTTGATAAATATTAATGACCTAGACTTGGGTGTACAGGGCACAGTTTCAAAATGTCTGGATGATGCAAAACTTGGAAGTATTGTGAACTGTGAGGAGGATAGTGATAGATTTCAAGAAGACCTAAACAGGCTGGGGGAATGGGCAGACAAGTGGCAGATGAAATTTAATGCAGAAAAGTGTGAAGTGATTCATTTTGGTAGGAATAATGAGGAAAGGCAATATAAAATAAAGGGTACAATTCTGACGGGGTGCAGGAGCAGAGGGATCTGGGGATATATGTGCACAAATCATTAAATATTGCAGGCAGGTTTAGAAAGCGCTTAAGAAAACACACAGGATCCTGTGCTTTATAAATAGAGGCAAAGTGGGGAATTTTGTGCTGACAGCAGGGGTCGTAACGTTGGAGGAAACTGACGCTGAGATCTCCGCGTCACCTCTTTTGCGGAAGGCCTGCCGAATTTAGTGCCAATCAGGCACTTAACTGGACAGCGGTGGGCCTCCATAGAATTTAGGACTCCGTCACCGGAGTCCTGCCCTTGTAGAGCTGCTGGCCAATCAGAGGCCGGCAGCTGCAGAGCCATTGCAAAGGTGGCTGCTATTGCTGTAGCTGCAATGACCAGACACCGAGGAGTGGCACTGGAACCAGGCTTAAGGTAGGGCAGGGTGGGAGGGGTTTCACATGGTGGGGGTCGCGGGGCAGGGTGGGGGGTCAGCACCAAGCGCCACGGTAAGCAGCCCGCATGGATTTTTGTGCCATGCTTCCCACATGGGTCAATACTGCATGTCTAATGGCAGCTGTGGCAGGAAGAGGCCCTTAATTGGGGGTTAATTACCCAGTTAAGGGCCTCAATTGGCAGCGGGGACTAAATTTTGGTGGAGGTGGGATGGTGGCAGGGTCTCCCCCACCACCATCCTAAAAAGACGTTATGGTCTCCCTGCCTTCAAACTCACTGCAGGGAAAGAGCATAACATTCTACCCATAGTGCATAGAGAAGAGAAAAATAAGATGAGATTTGATAGAGATGTTCAAAATCATAAAATCATAAGGGGTCTGGACAGAGTAGATTGGGAGAAACTGTTCCAGTTCGCTGAAGAATCCGGAACCAGAGGACTTTGATTTAAGGTGACTGGCAAAAGAAGCGACAGTGACATGCGGAAAAACATTTTACCCAGAGAGTGGTTAGGAATGCACTGCCTCAGAGTGTGGTGGAGGCAGATTCAATCGAGGCATTCAAAAGGGAATTGGATAATTATCTGAACAGAAAAAATTTGCAGGGTTATAGGGAAAAGGCAGGGGAGTGGCTCCAGGTGAGTTGCTCTCGCAGAGAGTGGCACGGATGTGACAGGCTGAATGGCCTTCTTCTGTGCAGTAACTATTCTATGATTCTATATTAAACCTGATCCCCAGTTCAAGCCAGATCAACCAGAGTAATGATTATTAACTATCGCTCACAGTAATTATTAGTACCAACAACATCACCCACAGTAAGCATTATTCTGAATGGTGTTACTGAGTGTCACCCCAGGATCAACACCCTTTATACACAGTAATGATTATCATTACTCTCAGTCAGCACCAGCATCTACACCCATTCTGAACTGACACCACAGTCAAAGACCCTCTTAAAATACAATCTAAAGACTGATCTGTCTTCCACTGCACCCCACTAAGGCAGAATATCCCATTTATACAAGTTTCACCCAACAGAGGAGTTTCGCACTACTGAACCATTCACCTGCACTTCAGCCTCACTTAGAAAAGGCCTAAGGTATTATTTTGTACAAAGGACCACTTACTACCAGACTGAGTGTCAGCTGCAGATCCATCACTCTGTTCTGAGTTTTACCGTCTGTCAGTCACTTGCACAGATCTGTTGTGGATTTTGCCAAAGAAGGGGCCTGCAAACCAGGATTGGCCTCATCTAATCATCACTTTCTGATGTATTGAGTCTTTACTTCTATGTCTTTCACACTGGGTGCTGTCCTGCGCTACGCAGCTTGGCTATTCAGCATAGCTTCTCAAAGGAATAATCAGCCTGAACTGCACAGACTCTTACATGTGTGTTATATTCAGTAACTAGCTTTCTGCTGGGCTTACACAGAGTTAAACTGCTGTAGCCTTGGCTGATTAGAGCTTTGTTTGTATAAAAATTAAAGTGCAATATTTTGAATGATTAACGCAGTGAGGCAGACAGCGAGGAATGTTGAAGAATTAAAGTTCAGAAGACTGGCTTCTGTCTGCTTGGGTTCACAATGGAATGTGTTTCCTTCCATTGGCTGTTGTTGGTTAGGTCCTGTACAGTGTTGTGTTAGTAACTTGAAACTGGCCTGCCCAGACAGAGGAACCTCAGACTGTGTTTATTTAAAAGAATATCTGTATAATGAGAAAGTTCATTTTCATTTTCTAACACAATACAACTTCTCTTCTCTTTCTGTTTCCATACTGTGCCAGATCAGTGAAAGCTTTATACAGGAAAATAATCGTGGACATTCAAAAACAAAGGATGTTTTGCATATAGACTAGCCTGCGATACTGGTGGCTGTTCCCCAATGGGCTGATTCCAGTGGTTTCAGAGCAATCGGAGCATTGGACCAGCTTGAGTTGGAAGTGTTTCAGGAGATCGATACCTCAGCGTCTGTCTCCTGTCTCATGGTAGTGCTCGAGATTGGGGTGGGATTGGGTTTTATCCAGTTTTATCTGACTGCAGTACCAGTGCATCTTGTAGATGGTACACACTGCTGCCACTGTGCATCGGTGGTCAAGGGAGTGAAGGTTTGTGGATGGGGTGCCAATCAAGCGGGCTGCTTTGTCCTGGATGGTGTCGAGCTTCCTGAGTGTTGTTGGAGCTGGCACTGTCTGGTGTCTAGTGATGGATGCCAGTCCCAACTGGTGATCTGATGTTTGAATGATCTACATCTGACCCCTTGATCTTTTGAGCAAGGAATGTGCCAGCCTGCCTGAACCCTGATAGTCACACCCATCCTCGTAAAAGGCAAAATTTAGATTTGTAGAATGAAAGTTTTGGACTGTCTGTGAGTTGTGAGAATTCCTGTCAAAAGTACCAGTCTGAGATATTACTGTCACCTTCTCAATACTTGATTGTAAGCCCCATTATAGATGTCAACAATAGATTGAAAAGGTTATGGATGTGCTAATCACAATTACACAGAAGAATATCTGTATCTTGTCTTATAAATGAGATTATCCTACCCTCCAATCCCAGCTCCAATAGAATGATACTCCACAAAGGAGGCCATTCAGGCCATCATAAGGGCGGCACAGTGGTGCAGTGGTTAGCACCGCAGCCTCACAGCTCCAGGGACCCGGGTTCGATTCCGGGTACTGCCTGTGTGGAGTTTGCAAGTTCTCCCTGTGTCTGCGTGGGTTTCCTCCGGGTGCTCCGGTTTCCTCCCACAAGCCAAAAGACTTGCAGGTTGATAGGTAAATTGGCCATTATAAATTGTCACTAGTATAGGTAGGTGGTAGGGAAATAGAGGGACAGGTGGGGATGTTTGGTAGGAATATGGGATTAGTGTAGGATTAGTATAAATGGGTGGTTGATGTTCGGCACAGACTCGGTGGGCCGAAGGGCCTGTTTCAGTGCTGTATCTCTAATCTAAAAAATCTAAAAAAAAAGTCCATATACACAACATCACCTCATCTCCTCTCCTTCCCCCTTCCCATAGCTGCTGACATCGTACACCAGTCTCTCCTACGCCGAATAACACCCGGGCTAGAGCAGCAAAGGGGCATAAAAGGGGCATGGAATGGTGACGGTGCAAGGAGGGGACAGTGAGGATGATGGGTCACTGAGGGTGGCAGGGGACAGCGATAGGGCAGGGAGGGGTAATGGGACAGGGAAGAGGGGCAGGGAAGGTTGATGGGGTGGGAAGTGGTGATGGAATAGGGAGGAGGGGCAGGTGGGGGATGGGGTCGGGATGAGGAGTAGGGTGGGGTGATGGGGCAGAGAGGAGGGGCAGGGAGGGGTGATGGGGTAGGAAGGAGGGGGAAGGAGGAGGGGGAGTGTGTTGGGGTAGGGAGGAGGGGAGGAGGGGAGGGAGGAGTGGGGATAGGGAGGAGGGGGAGGGAGGAGTGATGGGATAGGTAGGAGGGGGAGGGGGAGGGAGGAAGGGGAGGGAGGCGTGATGGGATAGGGAGGAGGGGGAGGGAGGAGTGATGGGATAGGGAGGAGGGGGAGGGGGAGGGAGGAGGGGAGGGGAGGGAGGAGTGATGGGATAGGGAGGGTTGATGGGGATTTTATTTCCAGGTTGATGCAGTGCAATAAGCTGGTCATGTTAAAACGACGGCAGGGGTTTCTGTACAGCCATTATTGTGCATCAGGAATTCCCATTAATAGGCACATTTTCCTGTTAATATCAACGGGACCTCCTCTTACAATAAAACCAACACATTTTCCAGAACCTTTAAGTCATCACTCTGTGCAGTCGGAATAGATTTGTTTTAATCAGCACCTCCTGCACAGCGAGAGAATTGAGAACAAATAAACTCCAGCTGTTACACGTCACATTTATAAAAAACCTCTGAAAATAAATAGAATTATTTTTAATTGTTATTTTTTGAAAAGTCGATTGAATTTGGGGTTTGATGGTAACCCCTGTCTGAATGGGACCCCCTGCACTGAAAACTGTATTTAATACTGTGACGGAGGGACTTTAAACCCGTGTGTACCATACTGCCAGCCGATCCGAGAAATTGGAAACATGCAAGTGGTATTTTGAGGTTGGGTGATATTGAACAGTTACTGAGTGGCTCGGAGAGAGGGGAGAGGGGAATGCCAATATTAGCAAGTCAGGGGGTTCCCTCTCTCTCGGCCAGACAGCCGGGCCTGTAGTGCACTTGGCCAGCCAGTCACCGTTCCAGGCAGGAGGTTGGAGAGCTGGTTGCAGTGACTTAACAGACATGGGCCAGATTGGTCGTTTTGATGCTGGAGATTTGGAGATCCCGCTGTTAGCTGTGGGCAGCCCTGCAGTAAAGCCACATGTGTCAGTACATGAAGTGAGGAATGGCATTGAATGAGCCAATGGAAACGTCCAGCTCCCTTATAACTGGGCACAAATAAAGAAGGAGTTTCCTGCTATCAGGAGAAAGGCTCTTCTCACTTTCACATCCATTTCTTGTGAGTTTAATCTACCCTCACACAGCGCACCCTCTGGAGATGATCCTTAAAGGATTGCAGGATTGTGCACATTGGTGTGAGTGCAGATATGGAACAACAAGGGTTCTCTCATGCTAGGGGGCATCTCAGTGCTGTCAGCACTGGTCTCCTATTGAGTTATCTCGCTCAACACAGGCGGCCACATAATGAAGATAACACGACAGCTTCTCAAAAAATGGCCATTGACGCAACAAATGATGTTTCTGAGGTCCTGTTGCCTCCCAAACAGTCTTCCTGATCATATAGTCTATGGGGCTGGCATGAGGAACTCTTGACACTGGATTGGCCATCATCTTTAATGCCTTGCATTTTCGGAAACCTGTTATCCAGTGAACCTTCTGTGCCAGGTTGATTGCTCTTCTCCACAGGGTGTCTGCTGCCTTTTACACACACAGGGTGGAATCTCACTAGCCTCATGGAGGTGACTTTGGACGCGGGAGGAAAGAGAATTTGTGCAAGTTGTGCGTCGGGTCAAGTGGTAATTAAGTGCCCAATTGGGGGCAGACTGGTCACTCTGCTGGGATCCCTCTGATGCCAGACAGGCCTCCCGTTGAGGCTGAAGCCTGGCAGATTCCTGGAGGTGGCCACCTGATGACAGGGTGGGGGGGGGGGGGGTGGCACAGCGAGGCCTCCTTTAATACCACCCCCAAAACCCGGAGCTTAGTCAAAGGTTCCCACTCCACTCTGATAGCCTTGCAGCTGTGGCCACACTTACTTTTACCAATTATTTAATTCTTCAGAGGGCACTTTCAGCTTGAGGTGCTCTTGCTGTCTCCTTCTTACATCGGCAGCACCCACCCACCCGGTGAGGCTGCCAGCCTCCCATTCTCCCTCCTGCCTGTAGAACCTGCCTGCCATCCCTTATTGGACGGGGCTCCCGGAGGCAGCCTCTTTATTGGCCAAATTCAAGAAGATTGTACAAATGGGCGGGACCCGAACACCATTGGGTTTGGCACCCACTTAGTCCTCAAGCCTGAGAATTTTCTAAGGTGATAAGATTCTATCCATAGTGTTTTTTACTGAAGTAAAGAATGTGTGTACACTGTGACCAGCAGATCATCCAAAACTCTCTTGTCCACACACCTGCTCTCCCACATAGATCCTCTGCTGCTGCTCAACCAGCACGATGATGGGATGATGTCACTGATGCCCAATGGGGTTCTGAAGATTGCTGGAATTGAACAGCTCAGGGAATTCCAGACTAAAGAGTCTCCATCAGCAGAAAACCAACATGCTGCTGCTTTGAACTTGAGGAGAAATAGGGCCTTCCCATTTCAAAACACTTCTCAACCAATAGATTATTTTGAAGAGGAGCAGAGAGTTTTCCCAATATCCTGGTCATCAATCCTCCCTCAACCAACACCTCGAGCAGCAGATTAACTGTTTTGTCATATTGCTGTGCAACACCATATTAGCATTACTACTCAATGCTCAACAGTACCTCCCAAACCCATAACATCCACCACCTGGAAGGACAAGGGCAGTAGATGCATGGGAACACCACCATCTCCAAGTTCCCCTCCAAGTCACACACCATCCTGTCTTGGAAATATATTGTCATTTGTTCACCGCTTCTGCGAAAAAATCCTGGAACTCCCTCCCTAACAGCACTGTGGGTGTGCCCGCACCACATGGACTGGAGAGGTTCAAGAAAGCAGCTCAGCACCACCATCTCAAGGGCAACTAGGGATGGGCAGCAAATGCTGGCCTGGCCAGTGATGTTCACATCCCATGTTTGAATTTTTAAAAAGTAACTATTGCACGTGAAACATTTTGGGATGTTTCTCAAAAATGTGATCAGGTGCAAGTCCTGTCTTGCCTTCTGCTACGCTTCCTTTCGCAGGCTCCCAAGGCCAATCACAGACATCGGCTGAAACAGACATCGGCTGTCTTGATCCTAGGATAATGCATGGGCTCCATTTGGTCTGGGTACAAGATGGTGCCTGGAATTATTCTCCAAGGATGATTCTTCCTGAAATTCCTGCCTCCTTCATGGTCAGGTTCTGAATATCTTCTCACACACCTCAATGAATTTATATTTGTCAGTTCCGAAGAAGGGTCACTGACCCGAAACGTTAACTCTGCTTCTCTTTCCACAGATGCTGCCAGACCTGCTGAGTGAATCCAGCATTTCTTGTTTTTGTTTCAGATTTCCAGCATCTGCAGTATTTTGCTTTTATTTTAGTGTTTAATTCACTGCCACTTCTCTTCCAGGAATGCCTACCTTGAAGAAGTTCTGCTCTTCTCTCCGACAGGATTTTCGTTTGTCTCTTTTACCTTGTTCACCTTCATTGCTTTCTATTTCCCTCCTGGTGTTTGATAAGGTATCTACCAAAACTCGTTTTCACAGCCACATCTCCTTCCTCAGTGACTGTCTCCGGCTCCGACTGATTCCACGTGGATTCCAACTGCAGTTTCACCCATCATGCTTTGAAACCACCCAGGATCACAGGTATCTCCGAGAAATACAACGTTCCTCGGACTGCTACTCTCGCCGCATCCTGAGATCCACACTCAGTGCTATGCGCCGCCATATGCACACACTGGACCTCTCTCTCCAGCAGCACCGTCTCACCTTATCTCAAATCTGTTCTACTCCGCAGTTTCATCTCATCTTACGTCTCATCCGACGCATTAACAAAAAACTTTTTTTCTTCCTTTCAGGTGTTAAGGAACGCAAGCTCCAGCAGCTGATGGGGACTAATGCCCCTCCAGATCCTCCTTCCGCTTCACTTCCCTCTGACCCCACCCCTTCTGATCTGACCCCTTGCCGTGTATTCACTATACCCTCTGACCTCCCCCTCTCTGATGCTGAGCGTTCTGTACTCAGCAAAGGTCTCAGTTTTATCCCCTTACGCCCCCACCTCAATGAATTTATAATTGTCAGTTCCGAAGAAGGGTCACTGACCCGAAACGTTAACTCTGCTTCTCTTTCCACAGATGCTGCCAGACCTGCTGAGTGAATCCAGCATTTCTTGTTTTTGTTTCAGATTTCCAGCATCCGCAGTATTTTGCTTTTATCTGAATATCTTCTCTTTGCCTCCTCACCAGGACATGAATGAGCTTGGCAGCTGGATCGGGGAACAAACCAATACTTCATTATGATGTGGCATTGCAAGTTGAGCTCCATTACCCTGTAACACTTCCCTCCAGCATCTGCAATTCTAAGGGTTGATTCTGCCATCTGACGTGGTCTTTGAGGAGCAGACCCATAATTTCCTGCTCTGCCTTCCAGCTCACCACTTGGAGGACCAGATTGCTGAATCAGCCCTTTGACGTGAAGTACTTGCTGTATCTCCCATCGTGTCAACTGTGGCTCGGTGAGTAGCCATCTCATCTTTCACACATAATGTTGTAGGTTTGAGCCCCACCTCAAAGTCCTAAGCACAAAAATCTAGGCTGAATTGGCCATTCGGCCCCTCGAGCCTGCTCCACCATTCAATAAGATTATGGCTGATCTGATTATGGTCTTGACTCCACTTTCTTATCTGCCACATAACCCTTGACTTCTTTGTCAATCAAAAATCTATCTAACTCAGCCTTGAATATATTAAATGACACAGCCTCCACTGCTCTCTGGGGAAGAGAATTCTACAGACTAACAACTGAGAGAAAAAAAATTCTCCTCATTTACATCTTAAATGGGAGACCCCTAATTTTTAAACCGTGTCCCCCTAGTTCTAGACTCCCCCACAAGGGGAAACATCCTCTCAGCATCAACCTTGTCAAGTCCCCTCAGATCTTATATGTTTCAATAAGATCACCTGGTTCTTCTAAACTCCAATGGGTACAGGTTCAACTTGCTCAACCTTTCCTCATAAGGCCTTCATCCCAGGAATCAGTTGAGTGAACCTTCTCTGAACTGCTTCTAATGCAATTATATCCTTTTTTAAGTAAGGAAAACAAAACTGTCCACAGTATTCCAGATGCAGTCTAACTAAGAACCTGGACAGCTGTAGCAACACTTCCCTACTTTTATAATATAAAAGCAAAATACTGCGGATGCTGGAAATCTGAAATAAAAACAAGAAATGCTGGAACCACTCAGCAGGTCTGGCAGCATCTGTGGAAAGAGAAGCAGAGTTAACGTTTCGGGTCAGTGACCCTTCATCGGAACTGACAAATATTAGAAAAGTCACAGGTTATAAGCAAGTGAGGTGGGGGTGGGGCAAGAGATAACAAAGGAGAAGGTGTAGATTGGACAAGGTCACATAGCTGACCAAAAGGTCACGGAGCAAAGGCAAACAATATGTTAATGGTGTGTTGAAAGACAAAGCATGAGTACAGATTAGGTGTAAATACACTGAATATTGAACAGCAGCAAGTGCAAACCTGAAAAAAAAAACAGTGGGTAAGCAAACTGAACAAACTAAGATGAAATGAAATAAATGCAAAAAAAAGATTGTAAAAAATGTAAAAAAGAATGTTAAAAAATAAGGAAGAAAAAATAACTAAAAATGAAAGTAAAATGGGGGGCTGTCATGCTCTGAAATTATTGAACTCAATGTTCAGTCCGGCAGGCTGTAGTGTGCCTAATCGGTAAATGAGATGCTGTTCCTCGAGCTTGCGTTGATGTTCACTGGAACACTGCAGCAATCCCAGGACAGAGATGTGAGCATGAGAGCAGGGGGGAGTGTTGAAATGGCAAGCAACCGGAAGCTCAGGGTCCTGCTTGCGGACTGAGCGGAGGTGTTCCGCAAAGCGGTCACCCAGTCTGCGCTTAGTCTCCCCAATGTAGAGGAGACCACATTGTGAGCAGCGAATACAGTATACTACATTGAAAGAAGTACAAGTAAATAGCTGCTTCACCTGAAAGGA
The DNA here is from genome assembly GCF_036365525.1 of Heterodontus francisci. NCBI lineage: Eukaryota > Metazoa > Chordata > Chondrichthyes > Heterodontiformes > Heterodontidae > Heterodontus > Heterodontus francisci. Next base: position 77,246,341 of record NC_090395.1, on the reverse strand, counting down.
GTGTTTGGGGCCTTGGATAGTGAGGAGAGAGGAGGTAAATGGGCAGGTATTACACCTCCTGCGATTGCAGGGGAAGGTGCCCTGGGACGGGGACGAGGTGGTGGGGGTAATGGAGGAGTGGATCAGGGTGTCGCGGAGGGAACGATCCCTTCGGAATGCTGACAGGGGAAGGGAGGGGAAGATGTGACTGGTAGTGGCATCACGCTGGAGGTGGCGGAAATGGCGGAGGATGATCCTTTGGATATGGAGGCTGGTGGGGTGGAAAGTGAGGACAAGGGGAACCCTGTCACGGTTCTGGGAGGGAGGGGAAGGGGTGAGGGTAGAGGTGCGGGGAATGGGTCGGACACGGTTGAGGGTCCTGTCAACCACAGTGGGGGGAAATCCTCGGTTGAGGAAAAAGGAGGTCATATCAGAAGCACCGTCATGGAAGGTAGCATCATCAGAGCAGATGCATCGGAGACGGAGAAACTGGGAGAATGGAATGGAGTCCTTACAGGAGGTAGGGTGTGAAGAAGTGTAGTCGAGGTAGCTGTGGGAGTCGGTGGGCTTATATCCCTACTTTTATACTTGATTCCCTTTGCACTCCCAGTGCAGTACAGATGAATTGTTAAACCTAGGCTCCGTCTGCCTGTGGCGGCTATTTCAAAGGTACAGTGTCACACAACAGACTTGTGAGCAAAGTTATACCTCATGGAATAAAAGGGACGGTCGCAATATGGATATGGAAGTGGCTGAGTGACAGGAAACAAACAGTGGTTAATGGATGTTTTTCGGGCTAGAGGAAGGTTTGTAGTGGAGTTCCCCAGGGGTCAGTGTTGGGACCCTTGCTTTTCCTGATATTAATGACCTAGACCTTGGTGTACAGGGCACAATTTCAAAGTTTGCAGATGATACAAAACTTGGAAGCATTGTGAACTGTGAGGAGGATAGTGTAGAACTTCAAAAGGACATAGACAAGTTGGTGGAATGGGCAGACAGGTGGCAGATGACGTTCAATGCAGAGAAATGTGAAGTGATTCAATTTGTTAGGAAGAACATGGAGAGACAATATAAAATAAAGGGTACAATTCTAAAGGTGGTGCAGGAGCAGAGGGACCTGGGTGTATATGTGCATAAGTCATTGAAGGTGGCAGGACAGGTTGAGAGTGTGGTTAATAAAGCAAACAGTATCCTGGGCTTTATTAATAGGGACATAGAGCACAAGAGCAAGGAAGTTATGTTAAATTTGTATAAAACACAGGTTCAGCCTCAGCTGGAGTATTGTATTCAGTTCTGGGCACCGCACTTTAGGAAAGATGTGAGGGCATTGGAGGGAGTGCAGAAAAGATTCATGAGAATGATTCCAGGGATGAGGAATTTCACTTATGAAGATAGATTGCAGAAGTTGTCTTCCTTGGAGAAGAGACGGTTGAGAGGTGATTGATAAAGGTATTCAAAACCATAAGGGGTCTGGACAGAGTAAATGGACAGAACTGTTACCACTCATGAAAGGATCAAGAACGAGAGGGCACAGATTTAAGGTAATTGGCAAAAAATGCAATGGCAACATGAGGAAAATCGTTTTTACATAGTGGAATTGAACCCGGGTCACTGGAGCTGTGAGGCTGCGGTGCTAACCACTGCGCCACTGTGCCATTTAGGATCTAGAATGCACTGTCTGAGAGTGTGGTGGAGGCAGGTTCAGTGAGTGTTTAGGATCTGGAATGCACTGTCTGAGAGTGTGGTGGAGGCAGGTTCAGTGAGTGTTTCGGATCTGGTGTGCACTGTCTGAGAGTGTGGTGGAGGCAGGTTCAGTGAGTGTTTAGGATCTGGAACGCACTGTCTGAGAGTGTGGTGGAGGCAGGTTCAGTGAATGTTTAGGATCTGGAATGCACTGTCTGAGTGTGTGGTGGAGGCAGGTTCAGTGAATGTTTAGGATCTGGAATGCACTGCCTGAGAGTATGGTGGAGGCAGGTTCAGTGAATGTTTAGGATCTGGAATGCACTGCCTGAGAGTGTGGTGGAGGCAGGTTCAGTGAGTGTTTAGGATCCGGAATGCACTGCCTGAGAGTGTGGTGGAGGCAGGTTCAGTGAGTGTTCAGGATCTGGAATGCACTGTCTGAGTGTGTGGTGGAGGCAGGTTCAGTGAATGTTTAGGATCCGGAATGCACTGCCTGAGAGTCTGGTGGAGGCAGGTTCAGTGAATGTTTAGGATCTGGAATGCACTGCCTGAGAGTGTGGTGGAGGCAGGTTCAGTGAGTGTTTAGGATCCGGAATGCACTGCCTGAGAGTGTGGTGGAGGCAGGTTCAGTGAGTGTTCAGGATCTGGAATGCACTGTCTGAGAGTGTGGTTGAGGCAGGTTCAGTGAGTGTTTAGGATCTGGAATGCACCGTCTGAGAGTGTGGTGGAGGCAGGTTCAGTGAGTGTTCAGGATCTGGAATGCACTGTCTGAGTGTGTGGTGGAGGCAGGTTCAGTGAATGTTTAGGATCTGGAATGCACTGCCTGAGAGTATGGTGGAGGCAGGTTCAGTGAATGTTTAGGATCTGGAATGCACTGCCTGAGAGTATGGTGGAGGCAGGTTCAGTGAATGTTTAGGATCCGGAATGCACTGCCTGAGAGTATGGTGGAGGCAGGTTCAGTGAATGTTTAGGATCTGGAATGCACTGCCTGAGAGTGTGGTGGAGGCAGGTTCAGTGAGTGTTTAGGATCCGGAATGCACTGCCTGAGAGTGTGGTGGAGGCAGGTTCAGTGAGTGTTCAGGATCTGGAATGCACTGTCTGAGAGTGTGGTTGAGGCAGGTTCAGTGAGTGTTTAGGATCTGGAATGCACCGTCTGAGAGTGTGGTGGAGGCAGGTTCAGTGAGTGTTCAGGATCTGGAATGCACTGTCTGAGAGTGTGGTGGAGGCAGGTTCAGTGAGTGTTTAGGATCTGGAATGCACTGCCTGAGAGTGTGGTGGAGGCAGGTTCAGTGAGTGTTCAGGATCTGGAATGCACTGTCTGAGAGTGTGGTTGAGGCAGGTTCAGTGAGTGTTTCGGATCTGGAATGCACTGTCTGAGAGTGTGGTGGAGGCAGGTTCAGTGAGTGTTTCGGATCTGGAACGCACTGTCTGAGAGTGTGGTGGAGGCAGGTTCAGTGAGTGTTTAGGATCTGGAATGCACTGTCTGAGAGTGTGGTGGAGGCAGGTTCAGTGAGTGTTTAGGATCTGGAATGCACTGTCTGAGAGTGTGGTGGAGGCAGGTTCAGTGAGTGTTTAGGATCTGGAATGCACTGTCTGAGAGTGTGGTGGAGGCAGGTTCAGTGAGTGTTTCGGATCTGGAATGCACTGTCTGAGAGTGTGGTGGAGGCAGGTTCAGTCAGTGTTTATGACCTGGAATGCACTGTCTGAGAGTGTGGTGGAGGCAGGTTCAGTGAGTGTTTCGGATCTGGAATGCACTGTGTGAGAGTGTGGTGGAGGCAGGTTCAGTGAGTGTTTCGGATCTGGAATGCACTGTCTGAGAGTGTGGTGGAGGCAGGTTCAGTGAGTGTTTCGGATCTGGAATGCACTGTCTGAGAGTGTGGTGGAGGCAGGTTCAGTGAGTGTTTCGGATCTGGAATGGACTGTCTGAGAGTGTGGTGGAGGCAGATTCAATCCCTTTCAAAAGGGAATTGGATAGTTATCTGTAAAGGAGTATTGTGCAGTGTTACAGAGAGAAGGCGGGCGGTAGCGGTACGAAGTGAATTGCTCATTCGGCGAGTTAGTGCAGACATGATGGGCTGAATGGCTTCCTTTTGTGCTGTAACAATTCTGTGATTCTGTGAAGAGCAGGGGAGTTCTCCCCGGTATCCTGGCCAATATTTATCCCTCAACCAACATCATTAAAACAGATTATCTGGTTGCTGTTTGCAGGATGTTTCTGTGTGCAAATTGGCTGATATGTTCCCTACATTACAACAGTGATTTCACTTCAAAAGTACTTCATTGATTGTAAAGTGTTTTGGGACATCCTGAGGTCATGAAAGACGCTATAGAAATGCAAGTTCTTTCATTCTTTCCATTATATTACAAACTAACATCGTGTGTTGGCATTTCAGGTTTCCTGGGCAGTGGAGAATGATCTAGATTTGTCCTTACATGCGTCCTGCATTTCCTTGGACTATACATTTGTAAGTGTGGTTTCAGCCACACCCGAGGCAAAGGCAACGAGGAGTGTGAGAACCTTTTCAAAATGTCACTGGCCTCTTTGCCAGGAGGGGATGTCAGCTGGCCCCATTTTGTAGCTGTTACTAAGCGATATCTGTAGAGAAATGAATATCGAGCCCAAGATTTCTTGTCTCACCTAGTGGAAGGGGAAAGTTGTTTCTCAGTGTCACCATCCCTGAGGTCAGTGTCAGTTGGGAAACTGAACTCTCACCTTATCTTCTGTGTAAAGAGGATCCAGATAGAGTTCGGGGTCTGCTCAGCAGGCCAGTGTGAGTAAGGAGCTCTGATATTTGGCGCCTGTGAATATTAGCACTCTAAATCTCCATAAAGTGGCTTGTTTGGTGTCATAAATTCTTCATAAAATGGAGTGCACTAGAACAGGGCTTGCAGTAGTTTTATAGACTCAGTGGCTCTTATCTCTCTGCTGGAGTATGTTTGGCACCAATCCATCACACAACAGAACTAGCCCAGAAAGACAAGCTCATTTATAAAATGTCCAGGCAGATAGCACAACATCCAGTTCATTTTCAGCTAGCTGTCTCTCTAAGATATTACATTCAACACTTGTTCTCTTGTACCCATCCTCACACTTTATAACTTTCTCTTTAACAGAGAAACCATACAACATTAAAATACATTAGACTAGACTTTATGAGACTCCACACACCTGGTGGGTTTCTCTCTCAGCGTTAAGCATTGATCCCGGGAGTCAGTGAGCCTGATTCACAGGCCTGTTAATATTCCAGTTATTATCTTCAATGGTGCACTTTGAACTGGAGCAATCTGCGGCCAATTCTCTGGAACTCACGGCAGGTGTGGAATTAAGGGCAATTTATCTTGTTGCTTCTGGCTCCCCCTAACAAACAAACACCTTCCGATATAGCCAGCCTCTGATAGAGACGCATTGTTCACTGAACCAGACTGTTCACAACCTCCCGTTCTATTTGATCCTGAGCTGAGATTCTGACCCCACATCCTTCCCATAATCAAGACCACCACCTGCACCTCTGTAACATCTTCTATTTCCACCCCTGCCTCAGTCTATTTGCCGCTGAAACCCACATCCATACCTTTGTTACCTCTAGATTTGGATATTACAACACTCTCCTGATTGGCCTCCCATCTTCCACCCTCTATAAACTCATTCCAAACTCTGGTGCTCCTGTCCTGATTCTCACCAAGTCCTGTTCACCCATCACCCCGTGCATGTTGACCTACACGGGCTCCGAGCCCAGCAACGTCTTGGTTTTTAAATTCTCATTCTCGTGTTCAAATTTTTCCATGGGCTCACCCACCCTATCTCTGTGACTTCTTCCAGCCCCACAACCCTCCGAGATCTCTGCGCTCCTCCAATTCCAGACTCAGATGTCAAGGCACGAATCTCTGGACTTCCAGAGTGTCCTCTGTGGCTCAGTTGGTATCACTCGTGCCTCTGACTCATAAAGGTTCTGGATTCTAGTCTCACGCCAGGAACTGAACACAAAAATGAAGGCTGACCCTCCAGATGAGAAGGCCCCATCTGCTTGAGTGGATGTAAAAGACCCCTATTTGATAAGGCACTATTTGAAGACGAGCAGGGAAGTTCTGCCTGGTGTCCTGGCCAATGTTTATCCCTCAATCAACTTCACAAAAACAGATTATCTGGTCATTATCATGTTGTTGTTTGTCGGAGTTTGCTGTGTACATAATTGGCTGCCACGTTTCCTACATTACAACAGTGACTACACTTCAAAAAGTACTTCATTGGCTGTAAGGTGCTTTGAGATGTCTGGTGGTCATGAAAGGCACTATATAAGTGCAAGTCTTTTTCCCTCTCACCTCTCTATCTCTTGCTCCTCCTTTGAGGCCCTTCTTTCAAGCTATCTCTTTGGTCTCCTAATATCACCCTATCTGGCTTGGTTGAAATTTTGTTTTATAATGCTCCTGTGAAGCACCTTGGGATGTTTTACTATGTTAAAGGTGTTATATAAATACAAGTTGTTGTTGGTTTTGCTACTCTCTCTGATAGAGAAACCAATGTCTCTTGTTATGACCAGGTGAGAAAGGTGTCTCGGGGTCTCTTTCAGCCTTCACCTGGTCTTATTGTAACAGGATTTAATTTTTAAACACACTGTGTTTTGAGCTCCCCCTTGGTGAATCCTTGTTCACCGCTTTCCAATTATCAGGCAAAGAAATGAATACAAACAGGCTTTCTTAGGTTTAAAGAAGAAAAGTGAAATTTATTAAAACTTAAACCTGAACTCTAGTTTGGTTAATTCCTACGGATACACACCGTGCCCCACGCTAGCAAGCATACGTGATGCGCTCATGCAAATAGAGACAGAAAAGAGAAGAAAAATAAAGTGGAACAGTTTGAGGCAATCTCTGAGGAGGGTTTTTTGTTACTGTGCTTCGAGCTCACTGTAGTCCTTGATTGAAGATATGATCTTGCCTTTTGTTGGGGCCCAGTATTCTTCTTAAACCTTGTTCACTGTAGGAGACTTTTCTCTCTTGGGGTTCATGAGTCTTCAATGGATTCCAAAGCTGGTGAGAAAGAGATGTGAGCAGACAGGAGAGAGGTCTTTTCAGTCCAGGAGCAAACAGCTTTCTGAGTTTTAAAACCCTGTGGCAAGTTCAAATTCAAAAATCTCCAACAGCCAGTTAGTCATGTGACTAAACTGGCCTGACCAGGTTTTCTGTGTATTGGGAGCAGGGACTGGTTCCAACACTGTCTGCTAGTGTGCAAAAAATGTCTTTCCGGCGAGGGGCCTGGCAATTCCTTGTGATAGGCCCTCTTTTCTTCCCAGCAACAATTTTAAATTTTAATGTTCATGTGGCGAAATATATTTCTCATTCTTGGCAGGTGGGGCCTGCATGACACTCTGTAGTTCCATCCCTAATGACAGTGTGTAGTGAAATGTCACAGCTTCGTGTGTTTGGCTAATTTCCCCTCCTCTCCTGAAGGTGTTAGCTCGCTGGCGGAGTCTAAGGGATCCACCACCTGTCAGTGCCTTGTCAATGGTCCAGTCATCATTGAGGCTCAGCAGGTAGCCAGGAAACTGGCATTGCACTTGAACCTGATCCCGCCCTCACCTCACAATCACACCTCCCACTTCTGAGGCATCACCAATCCCAACCAAGATGCTCCAGACCAGCTCCATATTGATCCACCAGCCTCATTTACAATTCACATGCGAGCTGCTGGTCACACTCCACAGGCAGCTCACAGATTGATGACCCTGAATGTTGGATCACTTGCCTCGCTGGAAGGAGGTTGCAGTGGGCAGCAGGGGTGGTGGGGGCTGGGGTGCTTGCAATGGCTGCAATTGTGAGGACTTCAGCAGTATGGGGAATGTTAGGACAATGAAGTCAGGAGGGTGGTGATTATGAGGGCCACAGACATAGAGAGGGGGGAAATGGGGAACACTCCTGCTCCACAGGAAGCTTTGGTTATAAACAATTCCCAAAGCCTTCTCATTGGTTGGCCTGTGTTACGATCATCTGGTTCATATTAATTTGCATTAACTTTTATTTATTTAGCGATACAGCACTGAAACAGGCCCTTCGGCCCACCGAGTCTGTGCCAACCAACAACCACCCATTTGTACTAATCCTACATTAATCCCATATGCCCTACCACATCCCCACCATTCTCCTACCACCTACCTACACTAGGGACAATTTACAACGGCCAATTTACCTATCAACCTGCAAGTCTCTGGCTGTGGGAGGAAACCGGAGCACCCGGCGAAAACCCACACGGTCACAGGGAGATCTTGCAAACTCCGCACAGGCAGTACCCAGAACTGAACCCAGGTCGCTGGAGCTGTGAGGCTGCGGTGCTAACCACTGTTTATTTAATAAGGAACATAGGAACAGGAGTAGGCCATTCAGCCCATCGAGCCTGCTCCGCCATTCAATATGATCATGGATGATCATCCACTTCAATGCCTTTTTCCCACACTATCCCCAAATCCCTTTATGTCAATGGTATTTTGAAATCTGTCAATCTCTGCTTTAAACGTACTCAATGACTGAGCTTCCACAGCCCTCTGGGATAGAGAATTCCAAAGTTTCACAACCCTCTGAGTAAAGAAATTTCTCCTCATCTCTGTCCTAAGTGGCTTCCCCATTATTTTGAAATTGTGTCCCCTGGTTCTAGACTCCCCAACCAGGGGAAACATCTTAGCTGCATCTACCCTGTCTATCCCTTTAAGTATTTTGTAGGTTTCAATGAGATCACTTCGAAACCCTAGAGAATACAGGCCCAGTTTCCCCAATCACTCTTCATAGGACAGTCCCGCCATCCCAGAAACAATTCTTGTGAATCTTCGTTGCTCTCCCTCTATGGCAATAATATCCTTCATAAGGTAAGGGGATCAAAACTGCACACAGTACTCCAAGTGCAGCCTAACCAAGGTTCTATACAATTGAAGCAAGACTTCACCACTCCTGTACGCAAATCCACTTGCGATAAAGGCTAACATACCAATAGCCTTCCTAATTGCTTGCTTGCTAGTAAGGTCATATTGGGATGTGTAAAGACCCTACACAATGGGAACCCCTCTTAACTTGTTGATGGAGATGGTGTGTCTGCAGTTACCTCAGTCAGGGGTTTAAATAATTCATATGATTTCCCAGAACAAAGAGACTTGGAGTTGGAAATAATTATTTTAAATTGCTATCCGGGACATCCCATATGTACCACAGGCTATGGAGATAGATGATGCAGGGGATGTCTGTTGATTTTTTTGTTTTGTGTGCTTGCTGACACAGTTAGTCAGTTGGCTTTTGGGAAAGCTGTTGGCTTTTGGACAAGCAGTTAGCTTTCGGAAGTCAGTTAGACTCAGGAAGAAAGAGGCCATCAGGAACCAGTGGAGCTTTTGTTTTGAAGCAAGCCCGTGATCGAATTGGGAAGTCCAGATTTGGGAGGTGATCTCATACCTCGGAAGACAGCAGAGAACTTAAGGAAATCAAAGTGAATTCCTAAGAGCTGTGGTACATTTTGGATTGGTCCCAGGAGAAGTGAACAAACTATCAAGATCCTATAATGTAGAGGGGATCTTCTGAGGTGGAAGTAAAAGTCAAACAGAAGTGTTCTGTAAGATTTGAAGTTTAAAATATATATGTCTCAAGTTGTAGTGTTGGTTAGCGGTGTGTTGCTTTGTTTAACTCATGTGCAGTAAAGTTTTTTTTCAAAATGTAAAACCTTGTGGCGTAATTCTTTCCGTAATAACTGGAAATTCGACTTTTTCTTTTAAAATGTTAACGGTCCCTAACGGGATCGTAACACCTGAGGGTGGGGTTCAGACTCTGGGCTTGCTCATTGTAATCAAACCCGTGTTAACAGACCTGAAACTGATAGACCCTCATTTACATATTTACATATTTCAGCGGCTGCCAGGAATGCCTGAAAGTTGGCCAAACTTGGGGCCTGACGTCTCTTTGGAGTCACTGAGATGCAGGATGTTGGCGCTTGCAATTGGGTTTTGTTCTACCTATTTTACACCCAGAAAATGGGTGTTAACAGTTTAATTTCTAGTCGATAGTATTTAAAATGCAGATTATAGTTGGATGGGGTTTAACAGGCTGCGAAATTGAGTGTGGAGCATAAGAGCAGCTGGTTTGTCTCAAGCAGTGCTTCTAAATGGGAATTTATTTGGGACTATTGAAAGCCTAGTGTTTAATCTCCTGGACTGATCGCTGGGTCCAGTCTTCACAGACAGCAGTTACGATGTTGGAATCTGTAGTAACCCAGATTTAGCCTTTTATGGCCATTCCACTTGCTGACAGGATTTACATTCCCTTTTTCTTGACATGTACAAGTATGTGTTTATGGAACTGCCTTACACTCAACCTCATCACCAGTGGTGGGTGGGGAGGACAGGGGAGGGGGGAGATTGGGAAGAGGTTGTGAAGGGGTGACACTGTAGTTCAGTGGGGGTCTGAGGCAGGGAGGGTGGGGGATGCCATAGAGTCATAGGCCAGAGTTTGCCAAACCCTTCAGGAATGGGCTCAGAGTCAGGGCTGGGGCTGGTGGCGGAATATCACTACAAAAGATGTCAGATTGTAAGTCTGATGTCTTCACGTTGTTTCCACATTTTCCTGACGGGAGTGAAATGGCAGTAGACCATCACGCATGGAACATAGTGCGAAGGTAATTAAGACAATTAATTGGCTAATTGAGAGCAATTCTACAGGGTTTTTGTATTTTACTGATGGCACATGGGAACCATTGGGCTCCAGAGCTTGGCTTGGTAAAAGGAGGCAGCAAGCAAGCAGGAGCTCAGTGCTGGCTCTCTCCGGCAGTCATCAAGAGAGCCAATGTGGTGTATCAGGGATGGTGAAGCACTGAGGACAGCAGCAAATGAAGCCAGGAGTTGGGGATAAGGTGCCAGAATTGTGGGGGCATGCCTCCTGAGTCCCATCAGGGCATTTTCACAAAAGACCTTTCACTCTGAGACAGGTCACCAACATGGGCCTCATTCACTCAGGCTTCAGGGCCCCTGTTGAGGAGGAGCATCAGAGAAGGTGGGAGGTCCCAGCCACAGGCAGCAGGGAAATCAGCAACCTGAGGGCCAATAGGAGGGCCTGCCTCAGCGAGGGGACCCAGGAGAAAGGGGCAGAATGGCACGCGACAAACCTCCTGAGCGCAGAAGAGACTGCCCGCAAGAGAAGGTTTACTGTCCGAAGTTCAACTACCTGCAAGTGTTCGAGCAGTGTCTCTGAAGACTGTGCCTCTCTAGGGAGGTTGTCACCGATCTATGTGCCACACTGGAGGACGTGCCATCCAATGCCACTGAAGTTCTACACCTCCGGATCTTTCTAGGGATCCACTGGAGATGTGTGTGGGATTTCGCAGTTTGTGGCGCATCGCTGCATCAAGGTGACCAATGTCCTACTCAAGAGGGCCAGCAAGTATGTGCGTTTGCACCAATCCAGACAGTCAAGCTGAGAGAGCCATCGGGTTCAGGGGCATCACTGGATTCCTCCACAGAATCACAGAATTGTTACAGCACAGAAGGAGGCCATTCAGCCCATCGTGTCTGCACTGATTCTCCAAAAGAGCAGTTCATCTAGTGCCACTCCCCCAGCTTCTCCCCGTAGCCCTGCACATTCTTCCTTTTCAGATAACAATCCAATTCCCTCTTAAATGCCTCAATTGAATCTCTCTCCACCATACTCTCTGTCAGTACATTCCAGATCCTAACTACTTGCTGTGTGAAAAAGATTTTCCTCATGTTACCATTGCTTTTTGCCAATTGCTTTAAATCTGTGCCTTCTCGTTCTCGAATATTCCACCAATGGGAAGAGTTTCTCCCGATCTACTCTGTCCAGACCCCTCATGCTTTTGAACAGCAGGTGCATGATGTCATTGACTGCATGCACATGGCTATCAAGGTTCTGACAGACCAGTCAGCAGTCTTCACCAATAGTAAGGGCTTCTACTCAATCAACATACAACTGGTCTACAAGCACCACACAAGGATCCTTCAGGTGTGTGCACGGTTCCCAAGAAGCAGCCACAACACCTACATACTTCGGCAGTCCCAGGCACCACAGCTTTTCTGTGCTCTTGTTTGCCTTCAGGGATGGATACTTGGAGACAAGGGCTACCCACTGAGGATATGGCTGCTCATGCCATGGAAGCAGAGGATAGGTACAACACCTGCCTCGGGTCAAACCAAGCAACCATCAAGCAGGCCATCGGCCTTCTTAAGATGCGATTCAAGTTCCTTGATCGATTCGGTGGAGCCCTTCAGTATGCCCCAGTGAGGGTTTCGTGTATCGTGGTGGTCTGCTGTGCTCTGCACAACCTGGAACTGTAGAACAGGGAGGTGTTGGAGAATGAGGATATTGTGGATCACGAAGCCTCCTCCCAAAATTGAGGATGTGGAGGAGGCTCCTCACCAGGCAATGCAAGATGAAGGATCACAGGGACCACAGGCAATGAGTTACATGTGAACAAGGCTCGGGACACGCTAATGAACAAACATTTCATATGACCCTTAATACCTGTTGGAGCCATACCAATAAAGCATGACCTTTCTGTAGCCCTGCTGTGACCTCCTTCATTGAGCACTCCATTGCCCAGCACCCAGGTACCCATTGCACAGTAGCAAGGGTGAAGAGTTGACCGCATGTGGCATGGGTCCCATCAACCAGCCTGTTGAGGGAGCCAGGGTATAAGTGAAGTCCCAAAGGGCAGCAAAATTGGAAGGAGTTGTCGGGCGAATACATTAATCCTTTATTAAGTGGCACAGCAAATGCAAGGTTTAACATCTTGACACTTTCTTCAGCTGTGAACCCCAAATACAGCTAGGTGCTCTTTTTTCATTTCTTACTTGTGCTCCAACATGGTGTTCACACTGCGCTTGCAGCTGTGGTGGATGCAGGCTTCTGACATTGCTATCCCATAGCTTGGGATGACCTGGGTGGTCTTCCTCTCACTGCCTGCAGCCTAGAGGGCCCCTGCATGCTGAGGGGCTCCTGCACAGGCACATGACCTATCTCTGCTGTTGCAGCTACTTGATGCACTGGTTTCACTGACAGAGAGGCTGAGGAGCCGCTGCCCACACCAGGAGAACCCTGAGAGAGCCCCCAGATGCAGAAGGCGGCTGCTCCTCCTCCAGTGCAAGGCACACGTACCTCCCTGCTGACCTAAGGAGTGCAAGGACCTGGTTCCTCGTCCATCTCTCGCCTTGTCCCTGTTGCACAGACCTCATTGACAAGGTGATGGCATGCAGGTCTGTGCGCATCTCTGGCATCCATTGATTGGTCTGCTCACTCCGTCTCGCCATGAAGGTCATCAAATGTCCATGGAGGAAGTCAAACACACACACGTCCGAGACATGGCAGTGCTCAGGGTCTGAGTGGGCTCCTCTATTGCCCACGCTTGGGTTCACATAGCCTCTGGAAGCTCCACCAGATGTTCCCTCACCTCTTGCTGCAGCCTGCTACCAATGACTCCAGAGACACATCACCAGCGTGGGGTTCAGGATCACCCTGACCTCTGGCAGTCATCTGACTGTCACAGCCTCTGTCAGCTGCTCGGTGCCTCTGTGCTGTGCTCACCATATTGTGTCACTGAATCTAAGCGTGAATGCATATCCATCGACATGAGATATCGGCGCTGGTGGAGAGCACAGGGGAATGATGTGACAGTGCGTCCTATGAGGTTCCCTCCTTCTCCTCAGAGGTGGTGGCTGTTCCCTGGTCTCTCCAATTCTCTGCTGTTTGTGCTGACCTGCATGAGAGAACAGACAGATTGAAGGATTATGAGCTTCCCATTGCGGAATTCCAACTATCCCTACAGTGGAGATCCATGTGGCCAGTGATGGAAATATAGGCTCATTGCCTTTCGTGTGCCAGATTGCAGACTTGTGCCCCTGCACTCGGCCGCTCATTCTCTTGGGTTTGGCACTCCGGTGCTGTCGTCAGCAATGGAGCATCTGCCACGCTGCCCTGCTTCTCCTCCATGCGGGTCAGGATGGACAGGAATGGCATGTCTTCACTAGTCTTTGCCCATTCCTTTAGGTTATGGGCTACCTTCTCCTGTAAGTAGAAAGATGAACACTGTTAGTCTCCCCATGAAGACAAGCACAGCCTCGATGATGGTGGCAGCCCCGGGGTCCATGATGGGGGCACATGAATGCCTGCTGTAGGCGGCCACTCTCAAGGGACCTCGTGGGGGTCAGCAATTACAGACAGGTGCCTCTCACTGAGAAGCAGCCATGCCTCTGACCGGATAGGCTGTTGCCTGACCCCTGGGTGGTCACTCCCTCTGCAACAAACGTACCCTCTCGCATTGCCACATGCAAGCACCAAAGGAGAAGGTGGTATGGAGGGCTCACCTTGACAGACTGAATGAGATCACTGATAAGCTTGTGGCACTGGATCCAGGTTCTGAGGGTGATCTCATGGCTGTTGACCTCCTCTGCAATCTGCGTCCAGGCTTGTTTGATCAGACGGGGCGGTCTCTTCTTCCTGTCCATGGGGAACAGGACCTCCCACCTTGCCTTGGCAGCCTGGAATGGAATCTGCAGGGAGGCATCACTGAACTGTGGGGTCACCTAGGGTCTTCCTTCTGCCATTCTTGCTGCAGGTTTCCTTAAATTCTCAGTGTTCCAGGCAGTTCCCTTTAAAGATAGTGCCAGCACCTGCTGTGGTCTCACCTGACACAGCCTCCACTGCCTCAGACCCCTCCTCTGCACTCTCAGGGGTCAGTCCCCACTGGCTGCTGGAAAATCGCGTGCGGTTGACCGATCCCTGCCCAGACAGGAGCGACACCTACCTCTGGTCCCAACGTTGGGACTTGCAGCCTAGCTGCAAAATTCAGCCCATAGAATCAGAGGCCGGAATTTTCCAGGCCCTTTGATAAGGGGCTGAGAGGGGGGAAGGTTGGTAAAATGGCATGGGAAGGTATCGGTCGGGGGGTACCTGATATCTACCTACTTCCATGCCATTTTGCAAACGGTGGGAAAGTTGGCAGATGGGGTTGGGTGGGGGGACTTCACACTGCTCTGGCTGAGGGTGAACAGTGGAATGTGCCAACAGTTAAAAGTTACAATATTTGACGCTGGTTTCAATCATTGCTGCAACAAACACAAGACTCCAGGATTAGTTTTGGGTGTTCAGCAGTTGAGTGCAGGGAACAGCTGCCACATTGACCAATGGTTTATTTTATTTATTTTTATTTAGAGATACAGCACTGAAACAGGCCCTTCGGCCCACCGAGTCTGTGCCGACCAACAACCACCCATTTATACTAACCCTGTAGTAATCCCATATTCCCTACCACCTACCTACACGAGGGGCAATTTACAACAGCTAATTTATCTATCAACCTGCAAGTCTTTGGCTGTTGGAGGAAACTGGAGCACCCGACGGAAACCCACGCGGTCACAGGGAGAACTTGCAAACTCCGCACAGACAGTACCCAGAATCGAACCTAGGTTGCTGGAGCTGTGAGGCTGTGGTGCTAACCACTGCGCCACTGTGCCACCCAGTGGAATGAAAAAGCCCCTATTCCTCCTGAGGTGCACCTTGGGTTAAAGGCCAGCTTCCCGACCCGACCCCGACGGGACCCAACAACATGTGTCAGGTTCGGGTCGGGTCGGGTTGCACTTCCGGGTCCGGCATTCGGGCTCGGGTTGGGCCGGGTCGTACACACTCTATCACAGGTAAGTGGCTCCACTGTTAATGTAAGTTTTTGATTAGAAAGCTGGTTTTGTTACAGTTATTTTAAGCTTGTGCAGATCAGCAACAGTGAAAAACGGAAGGTAAGTTAACTGATGGTGGGGGAAAAATGGAAGGACTGGGGTCGGGTTGGCTCTGTCGGGCTTGGGTCAGGTTTTTTTTTGCAGACCCGAGCAGGCCTTTGCCTTGGGTGGGATGACATCACCAAGACTTTGTAACAAGGACAGTTGTTAATGTCACTATAAAAACACTCATGTTAAATTCCTCCGCCCACTTATTGAACAGACGTTCACCTGCTCATTCTAAACCAGTCAGCACCTGAGTTAAAGCAGCTGAGAGGCTCAGTGTGAACTCATTCCAGCCCTGACAGTAATTTCCAGGCTGAGAGTCTGCTCACTCTAGTCCGACTGGTAACTAGAACAGCTCCATAATACTGCGATATTCTCAGAGACAAAATCTTTCTGAAAAGCTTTGTGATGAGCAAAGAGAGGTCATCCTTCCCAGAGTGCATCGCATCAGGAACCAGCAATTAGATCCAGGCTCTCTTCACAAGACAGCAAAGAGAAAACTGTCACCGTGTTAGACCTGATCGAGAATGGAATCAGCAGAGAGGCAGCATTATCATCAATAAATAACCTACCTCAGCAGGTGAAATACACAGTGCCATATAAGTAAGAAATCTACTAATGCTGCACAGGAACCTGACACTACAACAAAAACTTTAAACTGAATAAAACAGTTAGCTCCTTTATTAAAAATAATGAACAATGAACTGTTACAAAGATCACTCAAGACAATTTCAAACCTTTTTTGTCACAATAAATCCCAGTTTGGTATATAATAATACTTTGGATTGTGTTATAAAGCAATAACAGATTGTGAAGTTGAGATCATAATCCACTAGACTGAGTGCTGGTTAGTTTGTCACCAAGATGCCCAGTATTATGAGGCAGAGATCACAGTTTGCAGGTTGGAGCCTGTGCTACTGTCTCTCCTGAGAGCTCCGCTTTATTCTGGCCTATAGTTCCATGGGTACCTCAGCTGAGTGACTGCTGCTCATGTGCAAGCCTAGCTGCTCGACTGTGGTGGGGAAATTTTCAGCAGAAAGTCGATCGTCTCCCCACCCCACTAACCCCCACTCTGCTGCCACCTTCTGTGCAGAACACATTGATTTGACCCTTCACCAAGGTACTGCTTTGTTCTCCTTAAATTATTGGTGGTGAGCTTTGATTTTCCAAAAGCATTTGATAAGGTGCCACACACAAGAGGTTGTTACAGAAGATTAGGACCCATGAGGCGGGTGATATATTAGCATGGGTAAAGGATTGGCTAATGGACAGAAAACAGAGAGTAGGAACAAACAGGTCATTTTCAGGATGGCAGGCTGTAACTAGCAGGGTTTCGCAAGAATCAGTATTGGGACCTCAGCTAATTACAGTCTGTATTAATGACTTAGATGAGGGTACTGTGTGTAATGTATTCAAGTTGATTGACAATACAAAGTTAGGGAGGAAAGTAAGTTGTGAGGAGGACACAAAGAGGCTGCAAAGGGATTTTAGATTGATTGGGTGCGTGGGCAAGAGCATAGCAGCTGGACTATAATGTGGGATTATAATGGTTGGAAAAATAGAACAGCAGAATATTTTTGAAGAGGTGAGAGACCAGTAAATGTTGATGTTCAGAGGGATTTGGGTTTTCTTGTATACAGATGACAGAAAGTTAATATGTAGGTAAAGCAAGTAATTCGGAAGGTAAATGGTATGTTAGTTTTTATTACAAGGGGATTGGAGTTAAAGGGTAAGGAAGTCATATACAAGGCTTTGGTGAGGCCACACCTTAGAGTGCTATGCACAGTTTTAGTCTCCTTACCTGAGGAAGGATATACTTATCTTGGAGGGAGTGCAACAAAGGTTCACCAGACTGATTCCTGAGATGAGGGGGTTGTCTTATGAGACGAGATTGAGTAGAATGGGCCGATATTCTCGGGGGTTTAGAAGAATGAGAAGTGATCTCATGTATAAAATTATTTGAGGGCAGTTGTTAAGGAGCTGTTTCCCCTGACTGGACAGTCTAAAACCATAATCTCAGGATAAGGAACCAACCATTTAGGACAGAGATGAGGAGAAATTTCTTTACTCAGAGGGTTGTGAATCTTTGGAATTCTCTACCCCAGAGGGCTGTGGAAGCTCAGTCATTGAGTTGATTCAATACAGAGATTGATAGATTTATGGGAAAAGGACAGGAAAGTGGTGTTGAGGTCAAGAATCCATTATGATCTGATTGAATGTTGGAGCAGGTCAGGGGGATGTAGGGTCCACTCCTGCTCCAGATCAGGGGGATGTAGGGTCCACCTGCTCCAGATCGGGGGATGTAGGGTCCACTCCTGCTCCAGATCAGGGGAACGTAGGGTCTACTCCTGCTCCAGGTCAGGGGGACGTAGGGTCCACTCCTGCTTCAGATCAGGGGGATGTCGGGTCTACTCCTGCTCCAGATCAGGGGAACGTAGGGTCCACTCCTGCTCCAGATCAGGGGGATGTCTGGTCCACTCCTGCTTCAGATCAGGGGGATGTCGGGTCCACTCCTGCTCCAGATCAGGGGGATGTCGGGTCCACTCCTGCTCCAGATCAGGGGGATGTCGGGTCCACTCCTGCTCCAGATCAGGGGGATGTAGGGTCAACTCCTGCTCCAGATCAGGGGGATGTCGGGTCCACTCCTGCTCCAGATCAGGGTGATTTAGGGTCCACTCCTGCTCCAGGTCAGGGGGATGTAGGGTCCACCTGCTCCAGATCGGGGGATGTAGGGTCCACTCCTGCTCCAGGTCAGGGGGACGTAGGGTCCACTCCTGCTCCAGGTCAGGGGGACGTAGGGTCCACTCCTGCTCCAGGTCAGGGGGACGTAGGGTCCACTCCTGCTCCAGGTCAGGGGGACGTGGGTCAACTCCTGCTCCAGATCAGGGGGACGTAGGGTCCACTCCTGCTTCAGATCAGGGGGATGTCGGGTCCACTCCTGCTCCAGATCAGGGGGATGTCGGGTCCACTCCTGCTCCAGATCAGGGGGACGTAGGGTCCACTCCTGCTCCAGATCAGGGGGATGTAGCGTCCACTCCTGCTCCAGGTCAGGGGGACGTAGGGTCCACTCCTGCTCCAGGTCAGGGGGATGTCAGGTCCACTCCTGCTCCCGATCAGGGGAATGTCGGGTCCACTCCTGCTCCTATTTTTTATGTTCTAGACAGGCAGCAGCTACAGGACCACATCAGCAACGAGGAATGTCGACTCAATCAGTAACTAACATCCCACCTACCATCAGCCTCAGGTGATCTGTGCAGGTACAGGCTGGGAATTGCACCAGCAATCTCATACAACCCATTGGCAGTACAAGAACCAGCTGAGGCAGTGGGACAGGACTGTGTGGAGCAGTTATTTCATTGTACTCTAAGTTTGGTGTTTGTGTTTGAGAAGGTAAAGGTGCACGGGACAGACTCAGGACTTGAGCTAAAGAGTTATTG
Organism: Heterodontus francisci; assembly: GCF_036365525.1. NCBI lineage: Eukaryota > Metazoa > Chordata > Chondrichthyes > Heterodontiformes > Heterodontidae > Heterodontus > Heterodontus francisci. The sequence goes on along the minus strand of NC_090395.1, from coordinate 77,227,497 downwards.
TGTCATGTGCTGTGGATGGTGATGATATTGGGTTTATTTTCACTGCTGGTTACAGATGATTAACAGATTGATCTATAAATAATGATTAATTCGAACATAATTAAGGATTGAAGTAATGATTGCTGAATATGCAAACGTTCATTAATACTTGCACAGACCAGAAATAACCACTGATTGAGTTCACAATTTTCCCTCCATTTGATTCTGTAAATAATGAATTCTTTCCATCATTGGCTGGGCTTCTGACGTCCATGGGAGCAATGGAAAGAGTTTGGTTCCTGACTCTCTCCATCCCGGTAGACACTGTTATTCCCTGCAGCATGCCTGCCCTGTGATGTGTTTGGAGACCTGTTGATGTGGTGCATTACTACTTTCCAAATTGGCCCACTGTAGTTGTTTTCAAATAGCTATCATCGAAACTGGTAAGTTCATGCGAACAAATAGTTACATGTGAACTCAGTCTTGGAGGTAGGGGTTGCCAACTCTGCTTGAACATATTCTGAGAGGTGCCATCTCGTAAACTTACAGTCTCGCACATTAAAAGAGCCTTTTTAAAATCTCCAGTATTTTTATAACTAATAAACTAAAGAGTACGAAGAAAATGAAAAAAAAAAAATCACAATTTTTTAAATGCCCCCTATGGTTTCTCTCCTGGGTTTTGCTCACAGTCACATTGAGGGGAGAAGCCTTAAATTCCTGGATCTCCAGGGCAACCCTAATCGGCAATCTGGTGCTTCCCACCTCTTTTCTTTTCTTTCTTTGGGGCCTCCTTATCTCGAGAGACAATGAATACGCGCCTGGAGGTGGTCAGTGGTTTGTGAAGCAGCGCCTGAAGTGGCTATAAAGGCCAATTCTAGAGTGACAGACTCTTCCACAGGTGCTGCAGAGAAATTTGTTTGTCGGGGCTGTTGCACAGTTGGCTCTCCCCTTGCGCCTCTGTCTTTTTTCCTGCCAACTACTAAGTCTCTTCGACTCGCCACATTTTAGCCCTGTCTGGTGCTTCCCACCAAGGATCGGATATCTGCCTACAGGATGTGAAACCATGGCAACTTAGCACAAACTTCACCCAGGTCTTCGACTAGTCCGTGTTAGTTAAGGGTTAAAAGAAATCATGTCTGTCTTTTGAAAGATTGCAAAGCAGATCCAGCACTCCCAGAGTTAACAAGCTCACTTGCGACTCCTCAATCTGGAATACTCTTTAACCAAAAAAGCAATAAAGAATATCAGACTTTTTCTCAGCATCAGAATAAATCTCGTCTGCAGATTTGGTAAAAACAACTTTCACTGCCAGTCTCTATCTGCATCCAATAAACAGGAGATAATCATCTGCTGGGCTGGAATGCCTGATGATGTCACTAGCACTCTGCAGACACATTTCCGCGACATTCCTGAAGATACAAATCCAGGATGAGTAAACATCCACGGTTTTCCAATTAGTTTGAAATCAGTTTGAACAAACGCGACAAAATTGAGCCAAGACTGCACCTTTGAAGAAATATGTGGATATACTGAGGGAGTGCTGCACTGTCAGAGGGTCAGTACTGAGGGAGTGCTGCACTGTCAGAGGGTCAGCACTGAGGGAGTGCTGCACTGTCAGAGGGTCAGTACTGAGGGAGTGCTACACTGTCAGAGTCAGTACTGAGGGAGTGCTGCACTGTCAGAGAGTCAGTACTGAGGGAGTGCTGCACTGTCAGAGAGTCAGTACTGAGGGAGTGCTACACTGTCAGAGAGTCAGTACTGAGGGATTGCTACACTGTCAGAGAGTCAGTACTGAGGGAGTGCTACACTGTCAGAGAGTCAGTACTGAGGGAGTGCTACACTGTCAGAGGGTCAGTACTGAGGGAGTGCTGCACTGTCAGAGGGTCAGTACTGAGGGAGTGCTACACTGTCAGAGAGTCAGTACTGAGGGAGTGCTGCACTGTCAGAGAGTCAGTAATGAGGGATGCTGCACTGTGAGAGAGTCAGTACTGAGGGAGTGCTGCACTGTCAGAGAGTCAGTACTGAGGGAGTGCTGCACTGTCGGAGGGTTAGTACTGAGGGAGTGCTGCACTGTCAGAGGGTCAGTACTGAGGGAGTGCTGCACTGTCAGAGGGTCAGTACTGAGGGAGTGCTGCACTGTCAGAGGGTCAGTACTGAGGGAGTGCTGCACTGTCAGAGAGTCAGTACTGAGAGAGTGCTGCACTGTCGTTGGGTCAGTACTGAGGGAGTGCTGCACTGTCAGAGGGTCAGTACTGAGAGAGTGCTGCACTGTCGTTGGGTCAGTACTGAGGGAGTGCTGCACTGTCGGATGGTCAGCAGTGTGTACCATCTACAAGATGCACTGCAGCAATTCACCAAGACTCCTTAGACAGCACCTTCCAAACCCACGACCTCTACCACCTCGAAGGACAAGAGCAGCAGATGCATGGGAACACCACCACCTGCAAGTTCCCCTCCAAGTCACACACCATCCTGACTTGGAACTATATCGCTGTTGCTTCACTGCTGCTGGGTCAAAATCCTGGAACTCCCTTCCTAACAGCACTGTGGGTCTACTTATACTATGTAACCACTACAGCGGTTCACGAAGGCAGCTCACCACCACCTTCTCAAGGGAAGTAAGGGATGGGTAATAAATGCTGGACTTGCCAGAGATGCCCACATGCTAAGAATGAATAATAAAAAGCAAAATCCAGATTCATTTACTGGTACTGCAATCAGTCGAGGTGATGACAGACAGCCCAGCCAGAAAGAGCTGTGTTCGTTGCCTCTTCCCTTCCTCTGACTGCTGCTCCTCATCTGCTCTCCATATAGCAGGTGGCAAGGGCTGTGCCCTCATGATGGCAAGATTATGCAGCATGCATCAGACCACCATGAATCTTTACACCTGCTCTGCTGCGTACTGCAGGTCTCCGCAGGAACATTCCATGCAGCAGGAGTGTTGTTTCAGCATATTAATTGTCTGTTCTGTCACACTTTATGGGGCATCAAAGATTTCATTGTATGCATGCTGCCTACGTGTACGTGGATTGTAGGCTGGAGTCATCAGCCATGTCGTCAGTGGCTAACCCTCGTCACCCAGAAGCCATCCTCTGGTTTGTCGTGGTGGCTCGAATGCAGTTGAACACTGTGGATTGCGACAGAACAAAGACATCATGACTGCTACCAGGATACTGACCACGGACCTGTATGATACACGAGGTATGTTTACACACCAGCTGGACATTGTGGGTGTGGAATCCCTTTCGGTTGCAGGGGGAAATCTGCAATCCTACAGAAACCAGGTGCTCACTCTGCCTCTTCTCTCTGTCAAGACAGAATGGAATGTATTTGCCTCTCTTGGAATAAAGAACCTCAGTGCTCTCTTTTATGTAACAGTAGACAAGAACTGGGAGACTTTGCAAATATCTCCTACTTCAGTCTGGAAGGAGCCAGACACATAATGTGTTATGGCCACGGTCACCTTCACAGCCAATGACAATGCCGTCCATGCCTTGCTCTGAGGCTGGGTCTGCAGCAGGTGGATGTCTGTATTGAATCACAGACGTATGACACATGGTTGCTCGCTGGGGTTCAGGTAGGAGAATTGCTTCCTGAACAGTCTGGACAGATATGGCCTCTTGCTACAAGCCATTCTCCTCTCCTCCTCCTTCCTCTTCCGGCGGCTTGTCTTGCTCTGTCTTGCCTCTGTTTATTCTCCCTGTCATGCTGTGGTCCAAGGGGAATGCAAAGTCAGGCAAAGGCCTTTAGCACTTGCCACACCATTCCCGATAGACTGCGGCATTGTTAAAGAACCCTAGAAACCACAAACGCAATCATAGTAACAGCCAATAGGAATTAATCAGCAACTAAACTGTAAGTAGCTGATGATGTCTTTAAATAGCGCTGGTGGTGGTCCTTCCTTCTACAGAAAGTGTGTTCAGCTGTGCAAGGTTAAGAAAGTGCATTAGCTGCAGCATTGAGCTCCAAAATGGCAGGGCTGGCATCAAATCAACACACTGCCTACTTGGCATAACCTCTGGCAGACACTCCCCACACATGTACAAACACTCTCATCAAAATGGTGTCCAGCGTGACTTGTACCAGATGCTATTTGAGCCAAGACCGTACTCATAGCACTGAAAAACTGGATGCTAAGGAGTTGAGTTTTGCAGAGGGTGACAGAGAGGCAGTGGTGGGGGTGAGAGGAGCCGGGGTATAAAAGGAGCAGAGAGTGAGGCTCGACACCAGCGGCGGTGGGGGTGAGAGGAGCCGGGGTATAAAAGGAGCAGAGAGTGAGGCTCGACACCAGCGGCAGTGGGGGTGAGAGGAGCTGGGGTATAAAAGGAGCAGAGAGTGAGGCTCGACACCAGCGGCAGTGGGGGTGAGAGGAGCTGGGGTATAAAAGGAGCAGAGAGTGAGGCTCGGCACCAGCGGCAGTGGGGGTGAGAGGAGCCGGGGTATAAAAGGGGCAGAGAGTGAGGCTCGGCACCAGCGGCAGTGGGGGTGAGAGGAGCTGGGGTATAAAAGGGGCAGAGAGTGAGGCTTGACACCAGCGGCAGTGGGGGTGAGAGGAGCCGGGGTATAAAAGGGGCAGAGAGTGAGGCTCGACACCAGCGGTAGTGGGGGTGAGAGGAGCCGGGGTATAAAAGGGGCAGAGAGTGAGGCTCGACACCAGCGGTGCCAGCAGTGAGAGTCGCTTTGTTCTGTTCTGTGGACCTGCTTGACCAGCAAATATCGAAGTGATTGGTGGGTATTTCTTTACCTTTTCTCTGTCTCGTGTTGTTTTTTCTTGTTTTGTTTTTTAGTTTTGGCCAAGTAGTTGAAATCAGGCGACGTCATTACAGGTTAAGAGTGCACTTAAATAGTTTTTTTTTCCTTAAATACTGAGATCCAAATTAATGAATTAAATAGAATAGAGATGGCTGGGCAGGCAATGTGTTGCAGCTGTAGTATGTGGGAGCTGGTGGACGCCGGTGCGATCCACAGTGACCACATCTGCAGCAAGTGTTGGCTGCTCGAGGAGCTTCGGCTCAGAGTTGATGAGCTGGAGTCTGAGCTGCGGACACTGTGATACATCAGGGAGGGGGAGAGTTAGCTGGACACTGTGTTGCAGGAGACAGTCACACCCCTTAGATTAATTACATCAAATTTGGACCGTGGTCAGGGACAGGAGGGTGTGACTGTGAGTGAGGCAGGTATGGGGATCCAGAATTTAGCTTTGGAGGAGCCTCAGCCAGTGCCCTTATCCAATAGGTACGAGGTTCTTGCTCCCGGTGTGGACGAGGGCACAGACTGCAGGGAGGACGAGTAAACTGACCACAGCACCGTGGTTCAGAGCGCCATTCAAGTGGCGGGAGAAAAGAGAAATGTAGTTGTAATAGGGGATAGCATAGTTAGGGGAATAGATACTGTTCTCTGCAGCAGAGATAGAGAGTCCCGAAGGCTGGGTTACCTACCCGGTGCCAAGGTTAAAGACATCTGTTCTGGGCTGGAGAGGAACTTGGAGTGGGAGGGGTAGGATCCAGTTGTCGTGGTCCATGTAGGTACCAACGACATAGGTAGGACTAGGAAAGAGGGTCTGCTGAGGGACTATAAGCAGCTCGGGGATAAATTAAAAAGCAGAACCACAAAGATAATAATCTTCGGATTACTACCTGAGCCACGGGCAAATTGGCATCGGGTAAATAAGATTAGAGAGGTAAATGTGTGGCTCAAAGATTGGTGTGGGAGAAATGGGTTCCGATTCATGGGACACTGGCACCAGCTACTGGGGAAAGAGAGAGCTGTTCCGTTGGGATGGGCTTCACGTGAACCATGCTGGGACTAGTGTCCTGGTGAATCGTATAACTAGGGTTGTAGATAAGGCTTTAAACCAAAGAGTGGGGGAGAGGGTTCAATTGAAGGGAAGTTTAAAAAGTCGAAAAGTAATGAGAGAGCAGAGGTGCAGGGTAGTGAAGGGGCATACATTAATCAGAGAGTGACAGGAAGGGACAGAGAATACAAGCACAAGAGTACAGCAGAAATTCGAACCAGAGTAGGTAAAAATGGTAAAAAGTCAAAGCTTAAGGCTCTTTATCTGAATGCACATAGCATTTGTAACAAGATAGATGAGCTGACGGCACAGATAGAAATAAATGAATATGATTTGATAGCTAGCACTGAGACGTGGTTACAGGATAACCAGGACTGGAGTCTCAATGTTCAAGGATATTCAACGTTCCAGAAGAATAAGCAGAAAGGAAAAGGAGGTGGGGTAGCTTTGTTATTAAAGGAAGGGATCAGTGCAGTTGTGAGTAATGATATAGGTGTAATAGATCGTGATGTAGAATCAGTTTGGGTGGAAATAAGGAATAGCAAGAGTAAGAAATCACAGGTGGGAGTGGTTTATAGGCCCCCGAAGAGTTGCCTCTCTGTCGGACAAGATATTAATCAGGAAATAATGGAGGCGTGTAAGAAGGGCACTGCAATTATCATGGGTGATTTTAATCTGTATATAGACTGGATAAATCAAATTGGCAAGGGTAGCATGGAAGACGAATTTGTAGAGGTCATCAGGGATTGTTACTTAGAGCAATATGTTGCAGAACCTACCAGGGAACAGGCTATTTTAGATTTGGTAATGTGTAATGAGGTAGGATTAATAAGAGATCTCGTAGTTAAGGATTCTCTAGGGGGAAGCGATTATAACATGGTAGGATTTCAAATTCAGTTTGAGGGAGAGCAACTCGGGTCTTAAACCAGTGTCTTCAACTTAAACGCGGACAATTACAGAGGTATGACGGAAGAGTTGTCTAAAACGGGCTGGGAAGATAGACTGCAGGGGAAGTCAGTAGATGAGCAGTGGCAGGCTTTTAAGCAGATATTTCATAATACTCAGCAAACATTTATTCTAGTCAGAAGGAAGGACTCGATGAGAACGATGAACCACCCGTGGATAATAAAGGAAGTTAAGGAGAGTATCAAATCAAAAACAAAGGCGTACAATGTGTCGAAAATGAGTGGTAAGCCAGAGGATTGGGAAGTTTTTCAAAACCAGCGGCGGATGACTAAAAAACTAACAAGGAGAGAGAAAATTGATTATGAGAGCAAATTGGCAAGAAATATAAAAACAAACAGTCAGAGCTTCTACGGGTATATAAAAAGGAAGAGAGTAGCTAAAGTAAGTGTGGGACCCTTAGAGGATGAAACTGTGGAATTAATAACAGGGAACAGGGAAATGGCAGATAATTTAAATCAATATTTTGCATCGGTTTTCACGGTGGAGGACACTGTAAACATCCCAACAATAATAGATGAACAAGGTGTAAATGGGAGGGAGGAACTTGTAACAATCACTATCACAAGGGAAAAGGTGCTTGACAAACTGATGGGACTAAAGGCAGACAAGTCACCAGGACCTGATGGCCTGCATCCAAAGGTTTTAAAAGAAGTGGCTGCAGAGATAGTGGAGGCATTGGTCATAATATACCAAAACTCACTGGATTCCGATAGGGTACCAGCGGATTGGAAAACCACTAATGTGACACCCCTATTCAAGAAAGGAGGGAGACAGAAAGCAGGAAACTATAGACCAGTTAGCTTAACATCAGTCATTGGGAAAATGCTAGAGTCCATTATTAAGGAAGAAATAGCAGGACATTTAGAAAAACATAATGCAATCAAACAGAGTCAACAAGGTGTTATGAAAGAGAAATCATGTTTGACAAATTTGTTAGAGTTCTTTGAGGATATAACAAGCAGAGTGGATAAAGGGGAACCGGTAGATGTCGTTTATTTGGATTTTCAGAAGGTGTTTGATAAGGTGCCACATAAAAGGTTATTGCACAAAATAGGAGCTCAGGGTATTGGGGGTAATGTGTTGGCATGGATTGAGGATTGGCTAACACACAGAAGACAGAGTTGGGATTAATGGGTCTTTTTCAGGTTGGAAGGACGTAACAAGTGGGGTGTCACAAAGATTGGTCCTAGGGCTTCAACTATTTACTATCTATATTAATGACTTAGAGGAAGGGACAGAGTGTAGTGTATCCAAATTTGCTGACGATACAAAAATAGGTGGGAAGGCATGTTATGATAAGGACACAAAGAATCTGCAAAAGGATATAGATAGGTTAAGTGAGTGGGCAAAAACTTGGCAGATGGTGGTCAATGTGGGAAAGTGTGAGGTCATCCACTTTTGTAGTAAGAATAAAAAGGCAGATTATTATTTAGATGGAGAAAGACTACAAAATACTGCAGTACAGAGGGATCTGGGTGTTCTTGTACATGAAACCACAAAATGTTAGCATGCAGGTGCAGCAAGTAATTAGGAAGGCAAATGTAATTTTGTCCTTTATTGCTCAGGGGTTAGAGTTTAAAAATAGGGAAGTCTTGTTACAACTGTACAGGGTGTTGGTGAGGCCACACCTGCAGTACTGCGTACAGTTTTGGTCCCCGTATTTAAGGAAGGATATAGTAGCATTGGAGGCAGTTCAGAAAAGCTTCACTAGGCTGATTCCTGGGATGAAGGGGTTGTCTTATCAAGAATGGCTAAACAGGTTAGGCCTTTATTCACTGGAGTTTAGAAGAATGAGAGGTGATCTTATTGAAACATATAAGATTCTGAGGGGGCTTGACAGGGTAGATGTTGAGAATATGTTTCCACTAGTGGGGGAATCTCAAACTGGGGGACATAGTTACAGAATAAGGGGACACACATTTAAAACTGAAATACGAAGGAATTTCTTCTCTCAGAGGGTGGTGAATCTCTGGAATTCTCTGCCTCAGAGAGTTGTGGAGGCTAGATCACTAAATGTATTTAAGGAGGAGATAGATTTTTGAAATCTCAGGGAGTCGAGGGTTAGGCGGAGCAGGCCCGAAAGAGGAGTTGAGGCCTGGGACAGGTCAGCCATGATCTTATTGAATGGCGGGGCAGGCTTGAGGGGCTGAATGGCCTACTCCTGACCCTATTTCTTATGTTATTATGAATCCCAGCAAGCCGCTGATTGGCTGCTCTGGTTTACCAAGCGGCAGGGGCCCCGTCCCGACGCTGGTAAAATGCCAGTGGGGCGGGAATTGGCTGTTAATTGGCCAATTAATTGGTTTAATTGGATGCCAGCCTCCGTTCCCACTTCTGGGAATGTGCTGTGTGGTAAAATCCAGCCCAACAACATCACTGCAATCTCAGCTGTACAGCGGTTGCAGGAGGAAGATTGGGAAAGCAATAATGATAGGGAATTCTATAGTTAGGGGAACAGACAGGCACAGACATAGATGTGAACCCGGAGGGTATGTTGCCTCCCTGGTGCCAGAGTCAAGAAGGTCACTGAGAGTGCAGAACACTCTGACGGGGAGGGTGAACAGCCAGAGGTCATGGTCCATATCAGCACCAATGACATCAGTAGAAAGAGGCATGAGGTTCTTCAGGGATATTTTAGGGAGCTCGGAAAGGAACTACCAAGTAGGACTTCAAAGGTAGTAATCTCCGGATTACTCTCAGTAGCACATGCTGGTGAGTATAGAAGTAGAAGGATAGAGCACATGAATGCATGGGTGGAGAGAGGGAGGGCTTCAGGACAAGACAGAAATCTTGATTACCAGGACAACTGAGAGCACAGATCAAAAACAGATTGAAAAACAGAGACTGCAGGGGTAACACCTGAAGAACAATGGATTTTACCCGCCCAGACCTTCACATAGAATCAGTGATTCTGAGGATGCAAATGTACCAGGTAGCTGTTAACACCTGGAAACAATGGAAGGCTCAGGTGGCTGTATGAAACCAGACTTCTGGACAATAAGCTATTGACATTTGATAAATTTAACAGATTTGAAGGCAGACAGGCTGTACAGCAGACTAGTGGCGGCAGCCTCAGAGCAGGCTGTAAAGTACACAACCAGTGGTGGGAGGCTCGAGAGAGAGAGAGAGACAGAGAGATAGACAGAGAGAGAGAGAGAGATAGACAGACAGAGAGAGAGAGAGAGACAGAGAAAGAGATAGACAGAGAGAGAGAGAGACAGACAGAGAGACAGAGAGAGAGAAAGACAGAGAGAGATAGAGAGGGACAGAGACAGAAAGACAGAGAGAGAGAGACAGAGGGACAGAGAGAGAGACAGACAGATAGAAAGAAAGAGAGAGAGAGATAAAGACAGAGAGAAACAGAGACAGAGAGAGACAGGGACAGAGAGAGAGAGACAGAAAGACAGTCAGAGAGAGTGACAGGCAGAGAGAGAGAGGGACAGAGCGAGTGAGAGGGAGAGAGATACAGAGAGAGAGAGGCAGACAGAGAGAGAGAGAGACAGAGAGGCAGACAGAGAGAGAGAGACAGAGCGAGCGAGAGAGAGAGAGATACAGAAAGACAGAGAGAGAGGGAGGGAGAGAGACCTGCTCTCTGAAGCCCGACACAGGGAGAGGCTGCAAAGAACTGAACCCATTTTGAAAGCTGAAGCTGGCAAAGTAGACGACCAACAAGCTCACCAGAAATCGCCTTATTCACGGATGTCCAGGTCAGAAATGCTCAGAGAAGTGAGTGAAGAGGATGTTTAGAAATTTGGTAGAGATGTTCAAAATCATGAGAGGTCTGGACAGAGCAGAAATGGGGAAACGGTCCCAAACTCGACTGAAGAGTCGAGAACCAGGGGACACAACAATGGCATGAGGGAAAACTTTTTTGATGCAGCAAGTGGTTAGGATCTGGAATGCACTGCCCGAGAGTGTGGTGGAGGCAGGTCCAATTGCGGCTTTCAAAAGGGAATTGGATAATTATATGAACAGAAAAAAATTTGCAGGGCAGTGGGGAGAAGGTGTGGCAGTGGGACTAGCTGAATAGCTCTTGCAGAGAGTGAGCATGGACACAACAGGCTGAATGGTCTCCTTCTATACTGTAACCATTCTATGATTCTAGGAATGACAGAGAGGCAGAGGTAAGAGAAAGGCAGAGTGACATAAGGACGGATAGAGATAGAGAGAAGATAGACACAAGAAGAAAGACAAGGAGAGTGAGAAGTAGGGGCTGCGAGACAGAGAGAGATAGAGAGAGAGAGAAATGGAGCTTCAGGGTTACCAAGAAGGAAGCATGTGCAGTATTGAGAATGTGAGAGGGGATAAATGTGTTTCTGATTAACCACACACAGTGATCCTCATCTGGAGCAGCTCAGATTGGCCAGGTATTTACTGGTTACCTTCTCTCAGTGGAATCTAGCAATTGCCAGGCAAACAAACACAAGATCAGATTACTGTAATGAACAATAGGATTTTTAAGTATGCAGAAAAATGCCCTTGACAGTTTATGAGCAATAATTGTTAAATGTACATACAGCTTGAATTCCAGGACCACCTGTGCTAGTGCAGAGCGATGCACAACTTTATTACAAATTACCCTGTAACTATCTGGAAAAGGATTACTACATTTTTCTGCCTTTGGCTGAACTTTGGCTCTGTTTTTCCCCTCTGCTCCAATTTAAATTTCAATGGATTTCTTGGAGAAAAACCTATTACCATAATAATGCATGTCAAAAGCATTAGAAAATCCTTGTAATGTAACATGTGTGTCTAATGTATTCATCCCTTTTCCTCCCTCCCTCTTTGCTTTCTCGCCTTGAGTACTGTTGACATTTCTGTCATATTCAATGGATGTTTATCCTCCTCATGTACAACCAGTGTAACCATCTGCAGCAAAATACTGCAGATGCTGGAAATCTGAAATAAAAACAGAAAATGCTGCAAATACTCAGCAGGTCAGGCAGCATCTGTGGAGAACGAAACAGAGTTAATGTGTCCGGTCAATGACCCTTCTTCAGAACTGGAAAAAGTAACAGATGTAACAGGTTTTAAGCAATTACAGAATCAGGGAAAGTGGGGAGGAGGGAAAGAACAAAAGGGAAGGTCCATGATAGGGTGGAAGGCAGGAGAGATTAAATGACAAAAGAGATGATGGTGCAAGGCAAAAGGAAATGGAAATGGGACAAGCAAAGAAAGAAAAGATGGGTCTAGAGGAACTGGAAATGGGAAAAGCAGAATCATCACCAACAGCTACCATCTGAAAAAAGGGGGAAGGAAGTTATGATCTGAAATTGTTGAACTCAACGTTCAGTCCGTAAGGCTGTAAAGTGTCTAATCGAAAGATGAGGTCCTGTTCCTTGAGCTTACATTGAGCTTCATTGGAAAACTGCAGGAGGCCTAGGACAGAGAGGTCAGAGTTCAGGGTCATGTCCGCAAACTGAATGGAGGTGTTCCACAAAGCAGTCACCCAATCTGTGTTTGGTCTCCTCAATGTAGAGGAGACCACATCATGAGCAGTAAATACTAAAGACATAGAAATAAATCACTGTTTCACCTGGAGGGAGTGTTTGGGATCCTATGTGCTATGGTAAAAGGCCAGGTATTGCATCTCCTGCGCTTGCATGGGAAGGTGCCGTGGGCAGGGGAGGGTTGGTTGGGGGTTGGTTGAGGACTGGACCAGGGTGTTACAGAGGGAATGGTCCCCTGCGGAATGGTGAAAGAGGAGGGGAGGGGAAGATGTGTTTTGTGGTGGCATCATGCTGGAGGTGGCGAAAATGGCGGAGGATAACCTGTTGATCGTGGAGGCTGGTGAGATGGGAAGTCAGTTCCGATTAAAGAAAGAAGAACCTGCATTTATATAATGCCTTTCATGTTCACAGGACGTCCCAAAGTGCTTTAAAGCCAAGAAATATTTTTTGAAGTGTAGTTATGGTTGTAATGTAGGAAACGCAGCAGCCAGCTTGAGTACAGCAAGATCCCACAACAGCAAAGTGATAACAACCAGATAATCTGTTTTTGTGATGTTGATTGAGGGATAAACATTGACCAGGACACCAGGGAGAACTCCCCTGCTCTTCTTCAAAATAGTGCTGGAGGATCTTTTAAATGCACCTGAGACAGCAAGAACAGCCTTGGTTTAAATCTAATCTGAAAGATGGCACCTCCGACAGTGCAGCACCCCCACGCTACTGTACTGAGAGTGCCAGCTTTGATTTTAGTGCTCAGGTCTCCAGAGTAGGACTCTCCATTTGTCTCTCTGCCTTTCCATCTCCTCCATCAGTGCTGATACCTCAACAAACTCTGACCTCGATCTATTTCCACTACAATTTTTTTTTTCTTTATTTGCTACAAGAATGTTCAGAATTTGGAGACAAACAAAGTCAGATGTTCCACACTCAGCACCAACACAGCTGTGCAATTTGCATTAAGTTACCAACAGGTAAAGTCGTGGCCATCTAGTAGGCTCTGTTCCAATCTCTCCACTGCAGGTGATTGTTAACCATGTATTTCATGAATCAGGGACACTCTGATAGAGTCATAGAGTACAAGAGTCATCAAAGCACAGAAGGAGGCCATTCGGCACATCATGTCCATGCCAGGTCCCTGCAGTCGATCTAATCAGTCCTATTCCCTCATTTATCCTCATAGCCCTCCAGGTTTATTTCCCTTATCATGCAGAACCTCACCTGCCAAGAATGTTGCATATTAATATTGTCATATGAACATTGATTTTAAAGAACAAAGAACAAAGAACAAAGAAAATTACAGCACAGGAACAGGCCCTTCGGCCCTCCAAGCCTACGCCGATCCAAATCCTCTATCTAAACCTGTCGCCTATTTTCTAAGGGTCTGTATCTCTTTACTTCCTGCCCATTCATGTATCTGTCTAGATACATCTTAAAAGACGCTATCGTGCCCGCGTCTACCACCTCCGCTGGCAATGCGTTCCATGCACCCACCACCCTCTGCGTAAAGAACTTTCCACGCATATCCCCCCTAAACTTTTCCCCTTTCACTTTGAACTCGTGTCCCCTTGTAATTGAATCCCCCACTCTGGGAAAAAGCTTCTTGCTATCCACCCTGTCTATACCTCTCATGATTTTGTACACCTCAATCAGGTCCCCCCTCAACCTCCGTCTTTCTAATGAAAATAATCCTAATCTACTCAACCTCTCTTCATAGCTAGCGCCCTCCATACCAGGCAACTTCCTGGTGAAGCTCCTCTGCACCCTCTCCAAAGCATCCACATCCTTTTGGTAATGTGGCGACCAGAACAGCACGCAGTATTCCAAATGTGGCCGAACCAAAGTCCTATACAACTGTAACATGACCTGCCAACTCTTGTACTCAATACCCCGACCGATGAAGGAAAGCATGCCGTATGCCTTCTTGACCACTCTATTGACCTGCGTTGCCACCTTCAGGGAACAATGGACCTGAACACCCAAATCTCTCTGTACATCAATTTTCCCCAGGACTTTTCCATTTACTGTATAGTTCACTCTTGAATTGGATCTTCCAAAATGCATCACCTCGCATTTGCCCTGATTGAACTCCATCTGCCATTTCTCTGCCCAACTCTCCAGTCTATCTATATTCTGCTGTATTCTCTGACAGTCCCCTTCAGTATCTGCTACTCCACCAATCTTAGTGTCGTCTGCAAACTTGCTAATCAGACCACCTATACTTTCCTCCAAATCATTTATGTATATCACAAACAACAGTGGTCCCAGCACGGATCCCTGTGGAACACCACTGGTCACACGTCTCCATTTTGAGAAACTCCCTTCCACTGCTACTCTCTGTCTCCTGTTGCCCAGCCAGTTCTTTATCCATCTAGCTAGTACACCTTGGACCCCATGCGCCTTCACTTTCTCCATCAGCCTACCATGGGGAACCTTATCAAACGCCTTACTGAAGTCCATGTATATGACATCTACAGCCCTTCCCTCATCAATCAACTTTGTCACTTCCTCAAAGAATTCTATTAAGTTGGTAAGACATGACCTTCCCTGCACAAAACCATGTTGCCTATCGCTGATAAGCCCATTTTCTTCCAGATGGGAATAGATCCTATCCCTCAGTATCTTCTCCAGCAGCTTCCCTACCACTGACGTCAGGCTCACCGGTCTATAATTACCTGGATTATCCCTGCTACCCTTCTTAAACAAGGGGACAACATTAGCAATTCTCCAATCCTCCGGGACCTCACCCGTGTTTAAGGATGTTGCAAAGATATCTGTTAAGGCCCCAACTATTTCCTCTCTCGCTTCCCACAGTAACCTGGGATAGGTCCCATCCGGACCTGGGGACTTGTCCACCTTAATGCCTTTTAGAATACCCAACACTTCCTCCCTCCTTATGCCGACTTGACCTAGAGTAATCAAACATCTGTCCCTAACCTCAACATCCGTCATGTCCCTCTCCTCGGTGAATACCGATGCAAAGTACTCGTTTAGAATCTCACCCATTTTCTCTGACTCCACGCATAACTTTCCTCCTTTGTCCTTGAGTGGGCCAATCCTTTCTCTAGTTACCCTCTTGCTCCTTATATATGAATAAAAGGCTTTGGGATTTTCCTTAACCCTGTTTGCTCAAGATATTTCATGACCCCTTTTAGCCCTCTTAATTCCTCGTTTCAGATTGCGCCTGCAATCCCGATATTCTTTCAAAGCTTCGTCTTTCTTCAGCTGCCCAGACCTTATGTATGCTTCCTTTTTCCTCTTAGCTAGTCTCACAATTTCACCTGTCATCCATGGTTCCCTAATCTTGCCATTTCTACCCCTCATTTTCACAGGAACATGTCTCTCTTGCACGCTAATCAACCTCTCTTTAAAAGCCTCCCACATATCAAATGTGGATTTACCTTCAAACAGCTGCTCCCAATTTACATTCCCCAGCTCCTGCCGAATTTTGGTATAGTTGGCCTTCCCCCAATTTAGCACTCTTCCTTTCGGACCACTCTCGTCTTTGTCCATGAGTATTTTAAAGCTTACGGAATTGTGATCACTATTCCCAAAGTAGTCCCCTACTGAAACGTCAACCACCTGGCCGGGCTCATTCCCCAACACCAGGTCCAGTATGGCCCCTTCCCGAGTTGGACTATTTACATACTGCTCTAGAAAACCCTCCTGGATGCTCCTTACAAATTCTGCTCCATCTGGACCTCTAACACTAAGCGAATCCCAGTCAATGTTGGGAAAATTAAAATCTCCTATCACCACCACCCTGTTGCTCCTACATCTTTCCATAATCTGTTTACATATTTGTACCTCTATCTCACGCTCGCTGTTGGGAGGCCTGTAGAACAGCCCCAATATTGTTACCGCACCCTTCCTATTTCTGAGTTCTGCCCATATTGCCTCACAGATCGAGTCCTCCATAGTGCCTTCCTTCAGCACAGCTGTGATATCCTCTTTGACCAGTAATGCAACTCCTCCACCCCTTTTACCATCCTCTCTATCCCGCCTGTTGATGGAGTGAAGAAAGGACTTGTTAAAAAAAAATCACCAGACACCTAGCTGGAGAAACATTTGCATACTAACAGACAGTGCTTAGAGAAACAAAGGACCATTCCTTGGTCCACTTAACCCAAAATGGGCTGTGATCACCAGACATTGATGGTGAGGAAGCTCACGTTCCAGGATGACTGCTAAGATGGCAGAATCCACAAATAGAAGTGGTCAAACCAGCTGGTCACATGACTAACCTGCTGGGCAACCTGGGTTTTTTTTGAATTGTGCCACAGAGAAAGACTCAGTATGCTGTTTGAACTGGAACCTACAGCAAGGAAGCCTCTCTCTCTCTCACTTCCTCCCAAACCACCAGACCCACGCAAGACACATAAACCTCAAGAGAGAAAAGATTCCGACCTCAAAACAAGTTGAGGCGTGCACTGGGCCCCAACGAATTGCAAGTCTGACTGGCAACCAAAGACTTCACAGCAAACTCAAAAGACAGTAAAATAGAAACCCATCGATTGCCTCAAATTTTTCCCCTTTATTTTTTTCTACTTTTCGGTCTCTATCTGCGTGTGTGTTATTGTGTATGCATGCTAGCCTGGTCACTTTGCATATTCGTAGTCAGTAACCGGATTAGAGTTTAAGATGAATAAACTTCTAACTTTCTTGTTTAAAATCTGAGAAAACCTGTCTGAATTGATTTCTTTGCCTTACAATTGGAGCAGTGAGCAAGGATTCACTGAGGGGAAGCTAAAAATCCCTCATCCCTGGAACCATTCTGGTAAATCTCCTCTGCACCCTCTCAAGGACCCTCACATCCTTCCTAAAGTGTGGTGACCAGAACTGGACGCAATGCTCCAGTTGTGGCCTCACCAGAGCTTTATAAATGTTCAGTATAACTTCCCTGCTTTTGTACTCAATACCTCTTTTTATGAAGCTCAAGTTCCCATATGCTTTGCTGACCACTCTCTCACTATGGCCTGCTACCTTTAAAGATCAATGCACGTAAATCCGCAGGCCCCTCTGTTCCTGAACACTCTTTGCAACTGTGTCATTTAGTATGTATTACCTCTCCCTATCCCTTCTGCCAAAATGCATCATCTCACATTTCTCTGTATCAACTTCCATCTGCCACTTGCCTGCCCATTCTGCTAGCCGATCAATGTCCTTTTTTTCTCTTTTCTTTTTTTTTTGCAGCATTCACACAGCCTCTGCACAGAGCCACAGTCAGCTGCACCTCGTTGATGCACTCAGCACCTCCAATTAGCCAGCAGCCAACCCCAGTGCTGTACCTGTCCTGGGAGTGTTTGATGGGACAGTGTAGAGGGAGCTTTACTCTGTATCTAACCCCGTTTTTTTTTTATAAGGTGGCCTTTATACCCCAGGCCCCTTTTATATTTTTCACGTCGAGGGGGCCTTTATTCCTCAGGCCCCCTTTATATACATATTTACCGTTTTAAAATAACTTTATTAAAACCAGATAAATAAACAAAAAACTCAAATTAAAATGCCATTCTCGGCGTCAACGATGCACTCCAGTCCCTGCGGTGCCCACCGGTCGCGGAAGGCCTCAAGCGTACCAGCGGACACCGCATGCTCCTTCTCCAGGGACACCCGGGCGCGAACGTAACCGCAGAAGAGGGGCAGGCAATCGGGGAGGACGGACCCCCTAACGGCCCACAACCTGGACCTGTGAATTGCCACCTTGGCCAGGCCCAGGAGCAGACCGACGAGGAGATCCTCATCCCGGCCCACGCCCCTCCGCACCGGGTGCCCAAAGATCAGAAGCGTGGGACTGAAGTGCAGCCAGAATTTGAGGAGCAGCCCCTTCAGATACTCAAAGAGGGGCTGCAACCTCGCACACTCCGTATATATGTGGAACACGGACTCGTCCAGGCTTCAGAAAGTACAGGTGGCCTGGGAGTCCGTGAACCTACTTAAAAGACTATTGCACGGGACTGCCCTGTGCAACACCCTCCACCCCAGGTCCCCGATGTAAAGGGGGAAGACTCCTGCGTAGAGAGACCTCCATCGGGGTTTCCCTTTGCCGCCAGATGGCAACGCGGACCGCCAGGGCGTGTCCGGCCGGCTGGCGAGGGCGAGGAAGTGGAGAGTGTGCAGGAGCAGCCCGTACAGGAAGCCCCTCCGCATCGATTGGAATGGCACGGAGGGCATTTCCGAGAGGCGGCTCGGGTTGTGAGGGACCGGCTCCCGAGGAGGGTTTCGGGGCCTGGGTCCGATGAGCAGTTCCGGCCGAGCGGGGGTTAGCTCGGCCGGGATCCGATCAATGTCCTGTTGCAGTTGACTGATATCATCCTCACTGTTTGACACACCTCCAAGTTTCATATCATTAGCAACTTTTGAAATTTTACTCTATTGCAAGATCCAAGTCATTTATATATATTAAAAAAACAGTGGTCCTCCTGGTGATAAAAGAATATTTGCAGCAGAACCACAGGGGGAGATGAGGAGAATCTTTTTTTCCACAGTGAGCTGTTGTGATCTGGAACGCGCTGCCTGAAAGGGCAGTGGAAGCAGATTCAATAGTAACTTTCAAAAGAGAATTGGATAAACACTTGAAATGGAGACATTTTCAGGGCTGTGGAGAAAGAGCTGGGGAGTGGGATTAATTGAATGGCTCTTTCAAAGAGCCAGCACAGATACGATGGCCAAATGGCCTCCTTCTGGGCTGTGTGATTCTATGTACAAGGCTCTTTGTCTTTGTCCTGTTTGAATACTAATCTAACCACTTTTCTTCTAACATCTACCCAAACAGGCAGATGGGACACATTCACCACAACACTCTCTCTGCCTGAATTATACACATCTAGGCTAAAGGGATGAAGATAGGTGAGCGTATGGGTGAAGGTGTGAACCCACAGCCTGCTGGTTTCGAGATGAGAGCTGATCGACTGAGCCACTGACACTTCATGCTAACAACATCCCAAATGGGAAAGACACACTCAGGCAAACCAACTTTGGCCACAACTGCACTGAGCAGGGACTCCTGGCATTCCCTCACTTTCTCTAAGATAAGCAAATAAGAGACAACAATGGTCACAAGGTCACCCCAGCATTCATTACAAATAATAACATCCCTCTGTGAAAACAATATGGCGTTAGGATGCAGAATTTTACATTTAGCCCATCGTGCTGCTTCTCTGAAAGAGCGATCTCCACTGCCCTGTCCTTTTCTAATACCCCATGGCTCTGATTTTAACCCCTGACTAGTTTGGGTGGGTTGGATGGGTAGCAGTGTGAGTTACTCAGTCCCTGCTTCAAACATGAGGCCGGGATTGGCAAAAGTTAACTTCCTCCTGTGAGTCAGTGGGAAGCAGCAGAAATTCACAAGGCTCCAGGGCTTCCCACTGACACCAGGTAAATAGTGGGATTGGTGGCCGATCGTCTTGCTTGTTCCCACGATCAGGGACATGAGTGAAACTGCAACGAGGGAGATCTGGATTTCTGTGTGGGTGCAATGCAAAACTGACCTTGTTGGGTCCCTTCTGGCTTTGATTCCATTCACTGCTGTGCTGGGCTGGGCTGGGCTGGGCTTGCAGGACACTCACCAATACATCCCTCAGGCCCTTGAGTAAAAATTGCAGTTGGCCCCAATGATGTCATCAGGCCCAGTTACACAAATGTCACAAAGGATTCTCACTACCTCTGGGCAGCTGTTCCTGCCTCTGCTCAGGAGATCACGTGAAAAGCGGAATCTTTCCACTTGCCAAGGCTCCAGGGCAGGTCAGTAACTCCCCACTTGGATTCTGCCCTGTGCGTAGGGTTAAAATGACCTCCTACCATTATTTTCTTTATCAACTAGAGAACTAGAGAGATTTCATTATCAGTGTGAAGGCTGGCACTGCCTACATCAACACGATCTCTTTGTTTCTTTTTATCTCTAAGAAAAGAAAGAAAAAGTAAATGCTTCAAAATCTCACAGCCAGTGGAGTCGTGAAAAGAGAAAGACAAGAAACAAAGGATGGGACCGAGAGAGAGAAAGACCAAAAAAGAGGCCAAAAGGCTATATTATGAGGAAAGATTTGACAGGCCAGGCTTGTATCCGCTGGAATTTAGAAGAGTAAGAGGCGACTTGATTGAAACATATAAGATCCTGAGGGGTCTTGACAGGGTGGATGTGGAAAGGATGTTTCCTCTTGTGGGAGAATCTAGAACTAGGGGTCACTGTTTAAAAATAAGGGATCACCCAATTAAGACAGAGATGAGGAGAAATTTTTTCTCTCAGAGGGTCGTGAGTCTTTGGAATTCTCTTCCTCAGAAAGTGGTGGAAGCAGAGTCTTTGAGTATTTTTAAGGCAGAGGTAGATAGATTCTTGATAAGCAAGGGGATGAAAGGTTATCGGGGGTAGGTGGAAATGTGGAGTAATCAGTTCAGCCATGAACTTATTGAATGGCGGAGGAAGCTCGAAGGGCCGAGTGGCCTACTCCTGCTCCTAATTCATATGTTCATATGAAAGACAGAGCGAGAGAGAGAGAGAGAGACCGAGAAAGACCAAAAGAGAAACACTGAGAGAGAACAAAAGAGAGAGAGAGAGACATTGAGAGATCAAAATCGAGAGAGAGAGAGCGACTGACAGAAAGAGCAGGAGACAGAGATGAAGAGACCGAGAGAGAGAGAGAGAAAGAGAGAGAGAGAGAGAGAGAGATAGTCCAAAAGAATAAGTGAGAGAGAGAGAAAGAAGATATTAAAATGGATATCCTCTGTGGCCCAAGGCTCTCGTGCTTTCTACCTCTTTGGCGAGAATGCATCTATTAAAGGAAGTGCCTGTTTGATGCCTTAAGGGAATGATTTATGACGGAGAATCTACAACCTGGGATTTACCCAGTGTTGAGCAGTGTGTGCACTGGGATGCAATCCCTGCACATTGAATGATTGGAAGCTCCTGCTGTCACATATCACATCAGGCAATTGTTACACATTTTTAACTTTTAGGAAGAAGGAGCAGAATAAAGGGAGATTTACTCATTCCGTGTCAGCTGCCACTCAGTGGTTGCACTCTCACCTCTGACTCACATGACTTTGGGTTCAAGTCCCATTTTAGGACTTGACCAAAAATCAAAGCTGATAGTGCAGTACAAAGAGAGTGCTGCACAGTCAGAAGGGCTATCTTTCAGATGAGAGGTTAAGCTGAGGCCCTGTCTGCTCTCTCAGGTGCACGTAAAAGATCTTGTGACACTATTGTGATGGAAATCACACCTGCCAAATAGAAACATATTAATTTCATCACATGGGACTCTGCTTGGAACTTTTTACTGGACATTGTAAATAACTTTTTTTGAAAAAATAATAACTGAACAGCTGAAAACATGGTTGCATTCTGAGAAGACAAGGGCTGGCTGAGAGACAGATGAATAGAGAGACAATGGGAGTGTTCCTTGATTTAATTAGCAAGATTGGTCTTGGCAATAGTGGTGATCAACACCCTTTGACTTTGTCGGAGCCAAACTCCACCCCCCCACCGAGTATGTACGAAAGACTTTGAAATCCAACAACCCTCCAAGAAGTTGCTGTTCCAAACAAAAATATGGTCACATGACCTACCTACTGGTAAGACGGGAGCTTTTGAATTGTGCCTCATAGAAAGGAAACAGACTTCAATTCTGAACCTCAAGAAGAAGACATCTCTCTCTGTCTCTCTCTCCAGCAAAGTCGCAGGAAAACCATGGTGGCAGCTTCTACACTTCAAGACTACAGACAAAGCATCTCTTTGGCCTTCTGGTACCAGAGAAGCAAGCCTGAAATTGTGCACGTGGCCCCAGCGAGGACTCCAACACCTTAACTTCAATTCAGGACACTATACCAAGGATATTAAGAACCATATCTCTATTCCATTTATAACAGCACACTTTAACCCACAGTGCTGATTCTACACCCACTGACACCCCCTGTGTACCTCAAATACCCACTCTGCATCCCACCCCCCAACACCCACTGTGTAACCCCAAAACCCACTGTGTACCTCAAACACCCACTGTGCATCCCACCCCCAACACCCATTGTGTACCCCCCAACACCGACTGTGTACCCCCAACATCCACTGTTTATCCCAATCCCCAACATCCAATGTGTACCCTCAACATCCACTGCATGCCCCCAAAACCCACTGTGTACCTCAAACATCCACTGTGCATCCCACCCCCAACACCCACTGTGTACCCCCAACATCCACTGTTTATCCCAATCCCCAACACCCGCTGTGTACCTCGAACACCCACTGTGTACCCTAATCTCATGAGGAGTGCTAGCCCACCAGACTGTTGGTCACTCACAGGTTGCAGATTAATGTGAGTATTCCGGGATTTCCTCCCCATCCCGTCGACAGTTTGCCTCAAAGTCCTCGGTTGGAATAGTGCAGCTGGGTTGTTGTTTCTGTCCTTTCTCCAGCACCCACTACTGGATGTCCATTGACTATCCAATTGGGTTTGAAAATGCTTCACTTCATGGTCAAACAGCCTGCAGCACTGATTGCCTGGGTACTCATTCTGCAAGATAATGGATGTGTGCTAGGACCAGGGAAAAACACCCAACGTGAGACAACAATTCAGGAGAAATGTTTTGATAAATTACACTGAATTTTAAGGTTCCCTTTGAGTAGTGCAGTTCTGAGCGAGCGCCGCACTATTGGAGGGGCAGTACTGAGGGAGTGCTGCATTGTCAGAGGAGCAGTACTGAGGGAGTGCTGCACTGTCAGAGGGGCTGTACTGATGGAGTGCTGCACTGTCGGAGGAGCAGTACTGAGGGAGTGCTGCACTGTCGGAGGGGCAGTACTGAGGGAGTGCTGCACTGTCAGAGGGTCAGTACTGAGGGAGTGCTGCACTGTCAGAGGGGCAGTACTGAGGGAGTGCTGCAGTGTCGGAGGGGCAGTACTGAGGGAGTGCTGCATTGTCGGAGGAGCAGTACTGAGGGAGTGCTGCACTGTCAGAGGGGCTGTACTGAGGGAGTGCTGCACTGTCGGAGGAGCAGTACTGAGGGAGTGCTGCACTGTCGGAGGAGCAGTACTGAGGGAGTGCTGCACTGTCGGAGGGGCAGTACTGAGCGAGTGCTGCATTGTCGGAGGAGCAGTACTGAGGGAGTGCTGCACTGTCAGAGGGGCTGTATTGAGGGAGTGCTGCACTGTCGGAGGAGCAGTACTGAGGGAGCGCTGCACTATTGGTGGGCGAGTACTGAGGGACTGCTGCATTGTTGGAGAGTGAACGCTGAGGGAGCTCTGCAGTGCCAGAAGTGCCGTCTTTCAAATGAGGCATTAAACCAAGGCTCTGTCTTCCCTCTCAGATGGATGTAAATCATCCCATGGCCACTATTGGAATGCGATCAGGGGAGTTCTCCCCACTGTCCTGGCTAATATTTATCCCTTGGCAAACAATTAGTAAAACTGACTTAAAAACAAAATGTGCTGGAAATACTCAGCAGGTCAGACAGCATCTGTGGAGAGAGAAGCAAAGTTAACGTTTCAAGTCAGTGATCTTTCATCAGAACTAGCAAAGATTAGAAATGTAATAGGTTTTAAGCAACTAAAATAGGGGTGGGGCAAAACAGAACAAAAAGGAAGGTGTTGATAGGACAGAAGGTCACAGAGAATAACTGCCAAAGAGGTCATGGGGTGAAGGCAAAGACGAAGAGTGTGTTAATGGTGTGGTGAAATACAAAGCGTTAGTGCAGAGAGGGTGTTAAATGACAGAATAATGAAAGCCCTAGCCAAAAACACAAACATGAAAAAAACTGGGCAGGGACAGGGTAAAAAAAACATTGAATAATGAAACAAACTAAAATGAAACAAAATAAAAATAAAAAGTAAAACTAGAAATAAAAAGGGGGGCCCGTCATGCTATGAAATTATTGAACTCAATGTTCAGTCCGGCAGGCTGTAGTGTGCCTAATTGGTAAATGAGGTGCTGTTCCTCGAGTTTGCGTTGATGTTCACTGGAACACTGCAGCAATCCCAGACAGAGCATGAGAGCAGGGGGGAAGTGTTGAAATGGCCAGCAACCGGAAGCTTGGGGTTATGCTTTCGGACTATGCAGGGGTGTTCCGCAAAGCAGTCACCAAGACTGTGTTTGGTTTCCCCAATGTAGAGGAGACCACATTGTGAGCAGCAAATACAGTATACTATATTGAAAGAAGTACAAGTAAATCACTGCTTCACCTGAAAGGAGTGTTTGGGGCCTTGGATGGTGAGGAGAGAGGAGGTAAAAGGGCAGGTATTACAGCTCCTGTGATTGCATGGCAAGATGCCATGGGAAGGGGACGAGGTGTGGCGGTAATGGAGGAGTGGACCAGGGTGTCACGGAGGGAACGATGCGTTAGAATGCTGACGGGGAAGGGAGGGGAAGATACCTTTAGTGGTGGCATCACGCTGGAGGTGGTGGAAATGGTGGAGGATGATCCTTTGGATATGGAGGCTGATGGGGTGAAAAGTGAGGACAAGGGGAACCCTGTCATGGGTCTGGGAGGGAGGGGAAGGGGTGAGGGTAGAGGTGCGGGAAATGGACCGGACATGGTTAAGGGCCCTGTCAACCACAGTGGGGGGGAATCCTTGGTTGAGGAAAAAGAAAGACATATCAGAAGCACTGTTGTGGAAGGTAACATCACCAGAGCAGATGCGTCGGAGACGGAGAAACTGGGAGAATGGAGTGGAGTCCTTACAGGAGGCAGGGTGTGAGGAAGTGTAGTCGAGGTAGCTGTGGGAGTCGGTGGGCTTATAATGGATATTAGTAGACAACCTATCCCCAGAGATGGAGACATAGAAGTCGAGGAAGGGAAGGGAAGTGTCGGAGATGGACCATGTAAAGGTGAGAGAAGGGTGGAAATTAGAAGCAAAGTTGATAAAGTTTTCCAGTTCGGGATGGGAGCAGGAAATGGCACCGATACAGTCATCAATGTACTGGAAAAAAGTTGGGAGAGGGGGCCAGAGTAGGACTGGAACAAGGAATGTTTGACATATCCCACAGAAAGGCAGGCATAACTAGAAGCCATATGGGTACCGATAGCAACACCTTTTAATTGAAGGAAGTGAGTGGAGTTGAAGGAGAAGTTGGAAGTTGTTCAATGTGTGAATAAGTTCAGCCAGGCAGAGGAGGGTGGTGAGTGAGGGAGGAGTAAAACTGACTATCTGGTCATTATCATCTTGCTGCTTGTGGGATCTTGCTGTGCACCAATTGGCTGCTGCACTTCCTATGGTATAACAGTGTCAACACTTCAAAAGCACTTCATTGGCTGTGAATTACTTTGGGATGTCCCGAGGTCATGGAAAAGCAAGCCTTGCTTTATTTTAAACAATATTTACATTAATTCCTTTTCTTTGCCCTTCACAACTTTGAAGCAGATCCTTCCTCACCCTGTCTCTCTCTGCCTTCTGCCTGGGTTCATTCTTTCATGCCTCTGTCTCAGGCTCCAGACATAGTCCCATATCCCCAATGTACCCAAAACAAACCAGCTTAAATTCCATTTAACTTTTAAAAGTCTCAGGAGAGCATCTAGTCAATTTCTGTCTAAACACCAAGAAAAGAAATGAAAGCCTCTGGTATCAGAGAGTGAGGCTGGAGCACTGCAGATTGCATTACATGAGTGCTTCAGTATGTGAAGAAATGATTTTTGCAGTGTTTATATTGACTCTCTATGATCCCAGGAGTCTCTGTCGGTCTCAGTATCACAGGTGCAGTGTTTCACTGAGGAGTATGAAACCTGATTCCCTATCCAGCTAGAAACTACTCTTAAATATATATATCTGCGTATACAAAAGGAATTGTGTACAGTATCTAAATATTGCCACAGCTTTTCTGTGTTTGCTTTCCGAGGATGAAAGAGAATCTTCAGAGCAAAGTTCCTTCCTTTCGTCCCACACCTTCTTTCTCCTGTTTTCACTCTTTCTTTCTCTCCAAATCGAATTTACTACTGCTGTTTTTCACATTTCTTTTATCAATGTCATGTTATGTGTTTGTGCCTCAATCCCCAGTGAACCGCAGGGATCTGGCTGACTAACTCAATGAGTGTTGGATTGAAGCTGATCATTTAACCAGGGATCCCTGAGGGTGACAGGATTTCTGATTTGACACCAGATTCTTCACGTCTCTGTCCATCACTCAGCACATTCCTGGAGTTCTTAACTTACTTATCATCACATTGACCCTAATTTTATATTGGTGTGCGAGGGGGTGGGGTTGTGATGGGTTGGGTGGGGCAATATGTTGGGGAAGATGGTGTGCGGGGGGGTGGGGGTGGTGGATTGGGGGCTGGGGTGCTAGTGGGATGTGGTGAGGAGTGTTGGAGGGAACTCTCTGCGGGGAGATCAGAGTGAGGCCTGGGCCATTTCAACTCCCAAAGCTCAAGTTAAAAATGATTGAACTCAGTCCCTCCTGAACTGCATCAATGCCAATGGGTGGCTGCTGGACACATACAATCATAGAATGATATAAAAGCAGGCTATTCAGCCCATCCTGTCTGTGCTGCCTTTTTGAACAATTGGTAATTTTCCCGCATAGACTGCGAATCTTTCCTTTTCAAGTATTTATCTAAATCTCCTTTTCAACGTGTTAGACCAAGGTGGGAGGAGTGCACTGTCTTTTTGAGTTCCACTTCTCCACAGATCACAACATAAATTTAAATGTTTTATCCAGATATCGATTTGGTCAATCTCTACTCTACTCCTTATCCCAGAATAAAATACACCAACCAGGTTTCTTTAATAAGCACCACAATTACCAGTTTATTATAAAACAAATGTGACAGAAACCACACCTGCCAAATGGAAACCTATTAATTTCATCATGTGGGACATTGCATGAATCTTTTACTGGACACTTCAAATGACTTTTTAAAAGAAAAAGGCAGAACTTAACAGCTAAAAAGGTGGTCGCACATTTGCATTCTGAGAAGACAAGGACTGGCTGATAGAGATGAATAGAGAGACAGTGGGAGTATGCCCTGATTCCAGTGGTGAGATTGGCTTTGCTAATAGGGGTAATCAAAAGACATCGGCACCCCTTTGACTCTGTAAGAGCCAAACTCCACCACCCCCCCACCAAAAAGACAGTTGAAACCTGCCTTCAGCCTTCTGGTACCAGAGAAGCAAGCCTGAAATTGTGCATGTGGCCTCAGTGAGGACTCCCAGACTTCAATTTCAATCAGGGACATTACATCAAGGACACTAAAGACAGTATCTGTATTCCATTTATTGCCAACTCTACTTCAACCTCCCAATTCTGTATCTATTTGTATGAGTGTGAGCCTATTGTGTGCATGTAAGCATGGACGTTTTGCGTATTTTAGTAATTTTAACCAGGTTAGAGTGATAAGGTTAATAAACTCACATCTTTCTTGTTTAAACCCAAGAAAACCTGTCTGATTGGCTAATCTGCAATTGTAATGAGAGTGCAGTGAGCAAGGGCTCACTGAGGGGGTAAGCTAAAACCAGTGTTTAAAAAGATAAACCCTGTTACGACCAAATCAGAGAAGGGGCGTGGGGGGAACCCGAGACTCCTTCCTCATCTGGTCATAACAGAAATTTGGGGGCTCTTGTCCGACATTGGACCCACAGACAAACCTTTCCTAGTCACCCCCACAACCCCGAAAGGAAAAGAGGGGAGAAGGCGATAGAAGCCCAAGCAGTCTTGGGAAAGAAAGAAAACTTGGACACAGAGGTGCCCTCCTCCAGCCGAAAAGGATAGTGCTGTAAATAGGAGTGACCTGGAGACCTGTGTGCTTCCATTGTAATAAGGTAGGTCATCTCAGAGCCTGTAGAGTTATTCAGGGCACACCCGCTCAGTGCAAGAGAAGGGACCCTGATGGAAAATGCAGCAGAGCAGGCTGTGGCTTTAACTGCAGCAGCAGTGAGACCCAGAAAAAACACTACTGTGGGTGTAGGAAGACTTAATAAGATCCCTGAAGGTTATCAGGATTTTGTATCTGAAGGGAGAGTAAACCCATACTTTTCGAGCACTGCAAGCAAGCCCATTGTCATACTCAGGGACACAGGGGCCACCAGATTCCTTTTGCTGGGAAAAGGCCTGACCTTTCCCCCAGACAGTGCAGTAAATACCAGAATGGTGGTGAATGTGCCTGTACCTTTACACCGGGTGCACTAAGTGTGACCTAATTTTCAGACCAGTAACCGCAAGGATTGTCCCTAGTTTACCTGTGGATGGGATTGATCTGCTCCTAGGTAATGATCTGGCGGGGGAAAAGGTGGTAGCCCCCCAGTAGTGAAAGAGAAACCGCAGGAGGTCAGAGAGACAGGGCAGTGGCAGGAGACGGACCCGTGCAGTTCCCCAGCATGTGTAGTGAATGGGGCTATGATCAAACCAGCTCCCCCAGAGGAGATTGACTTGGCACTGCAGGCAGATGACCATGAGGTCTGTCTGTCTGAAACTTTCTTTGGAAAGTTAGAAGACCAAGGGAATGGATTAAATGGATCTTCCCTAGCTGAGGCTCAGTGAGCCGACCCAGTATTGCGAGAGTTAGCACAGGCTTCCCAGTCTGAAATTGAAGCAGAGGGAGTCCCTGATTGCTACTATGTGAAGAATGAGGTACTGATGAGGAAGTGGAGTTCTCCTTACAGACCTGAGGACAAGGAGTGGACAGTGGTTCACCAGTTAGTGGTGCTGCAGAGGTACCAGAGAGAAATATTAAGAATGGCTCATGCATTGACAATGGCTGTACATGTTTATTTATTTAGAGATACAGCACTGAAACAGGCCCTTCGGCCCACCGAGTCTGTGCCGACCAACAACCACCCATTTATACTTTTCTTTTTTTTTCTTTTGGGCCTCCTTATCTCGAGAGACAATGGATACGCGCCTGGAGGTGGTCAGTGGTTTGTGAAGCAGCGCCTGGAGTGGCTATAAAGGCCAATTCTGGAGTGACAGGCTCTTCCACAGGTGCTGCAGAGAAATTTGTTTGTTGGGGCTGTTGCACAGTTGGCTCTCCCCTTGCGCCTCTGTCTTTTTTCCTGCCAACTACTAAGTCTCTTCGACTCGCCACAATTTAGCCCTGTCTTTATGGCTGCCCGCCAGCTCTGGCGAATGCTGGCAACTGACTCCCACGACTTGTGATCAATGTCACACGATTTCATGTCGCGTTTGCAGACGTCTTTATAACGGAGACATGGGCGGCCGGTGGGTCTGATACCAGTGGCGAGCTCGCTGTACAATGTGTCTTTGGGGATCCTGCCATCTTCCATGCGGCTCACATGGCCAAGCCATCTCAAGCGCCGCTGACTCAGTAGTGTGTATAAGCTGGGGATGTTGGCCGCTTCAAGGACTTCTGTGTTGGAGATATAGTCCTGCCACCTGATGCCAAGTATTCTCCGAAGGCAGCGAAGATGGAATGAATTGAGACGTCGCTCTTGGCTGGCATACGTTGTCCAGGCCTCGCTGCCGTAGAGCAAGGTACTGAGGACACAGGCCTGATACACTCGGACTTTTGTGTTCCGTGTCAGTGCGCCATTTTCCCACACTCTCTTGGCCAGTCTGAACATAGCAGTGGAAGCCTTACCCATGCGCTTGTTGATTTCTGCATCTAGAGACAGGTTACTGGTGATAGTTGAGCCTAGGTAGGTGAACTCTTGAACCACTTCCAGAGCGTGGTCGCCAATATTGATGGATGGAGCATTTCTAACATCCTGCCCCATGATGTTCGTTTTCTTGAGGCTGATGGTTAGGCCAAATTCATTGCAGGCAGACGCAAACCTGTCGATGAGACTCTGCAGGCATTCTTCAGTGTGAGATGTTAAAGCAGCATCGTCAGCAAAGAGGAGTTCTCTGATGAGGACTTTCCGTACTTTGGACTTCGCTCTTAGACGGGCAAGGTTGAACAACCTGCCCCCTGATCTTGTGTGGAGGAAAATTCCTTCTTCAGAGGATTTGAACGCATGTGAAAGCAGCAGGGAGAAGAAAATCCCAAAAAGTGTGGGTGCGAGAACACAGCCCTGTTTCACACCACTCAGGATAGGAAAGGGCTCTGATGAGGAGCCACCATGTTGAATTGTGCCTTTCATATTGTCATGGAATGAGGTGATGATACTTAGTAGCTTTGGTGGACATCCGATCTTTTCTAGTAGTCTGAAGAGACCACGTCTGCTGACGAGGTCAAAGGCTTTGGTGAGATCAATGAAAGCAATGTAGAGGGGCATCTGTTGTTCACGGCATTTCTCCTGTATCTGACGAAGGGAGAACAGCATGTCAATAGTCGATCTCTCTGCACGAAAGCCACACTGTGCCTCAGGGTAGACGCGCTCGGCCAGCTTCTGGAGCCTGTTCAGAGCGACTCGAGCAAAGACTTTCCCCACTATGCTGAGCAGGGAGATTCCACGGTAGTTGTTGCAGTCACCGCGGTCACCTTTGTTTTTATAGAGGGTGATGATGTTGGCATCGCGCATGTCCTGGGGTACTGCTCCCTCGTCCCAGCACAGGCATAGCAGTTCATGTAGTGCTGAGAGTATAGCAGGCTTGGCACTCTTGATTATTTCAGGGGTAATGCTGTCCTTCCCAGGGGCTTTTCCGCTGGCTAGGGAATCAATGGCATCACTGAGTTCCGATTTGGTTGGCTGTATGTCCAGCTCATCCATGACTGGTAGAGGCTGGGCTGCATTGAGGGCAGTCTCAGTGACAGCATTCTCCCTGGAGTACAGTTCTAGGTAGTGCTCAACCCAGCGGTCCATCTGTTTGCGTTGGTCAGTGATTATGTCCCCCGATTTAGATTTGAGGGGGGTGATCTTCTTGATGGTTGGCCCAAGAGCTCTCTTCATGCCATCATACATTCCTCTGATGTTTCCGGTGTCTGAGGCCAGCTGAATATGACTGCATAGGTGTTGCCAGTAGTCGTTTGCGCAACGCCTAGCTGTTCTTTGTGCAGTACTTCTGGCTGCTTTAAGTGCTGCGGATGTTAAATCGCTGGGGGCTTTCTTGTAGTTCAAAAGTGCAATGCGCTTAGCGGCTATGACAGGTTCCAGCTCTTCATTATGAGATTGAAACCAGTCTGCATTTCTCTTCGCACTTTTGCCGTAGGTGGTCAAAGCTGACTCATAGATGGCGTCTCTGATGTGGGCCCACTTGGTCTCAGCATCCCCTGTGGGAGTGTTTTGAAGGGCTGTTACAAGTGAATTTAGAAATTTTTGTAACAGCTGTGGGTGAGAAATTCTGCTCGTGTTGATGCGCGGGTGGCCCTTCTGCTTGGAATGATGCAACTTCTTTGGTCTGAGTCTAACCTTGCTGCACACCAGGGAGTGGTCGGTGTCGCAGTCCGCACTGTGGAAGCTGCGTGTGATTTGAACACTGTTTAAGGCGGCTCGCCTTGTGACAATGAGGTCTAGCTGGTGCCAACGACGTGATCTTGGGTGCCTCCATGAAACCTGGTGACAGGGTTTAGTGTGAAAGAACGAGTTGGTGATGCAGAGGTTATGATAGGTACACAACTCAAGCAGTCTCTGCCCGTTCTCATTCATCCTTCCAACGCCATAGCGCCCAAGGCAGGAGGGCCATGAGTCATGGTCGGCCCCAACCCTGGCATTAAAGTCCCCCAGCAGGAATAGGTGTTCGGTGTTGGGGATGCTGCTAATGATGTTATGGAGTTGTTCATAGAACTGGTCTTTAGCTTCAGGTGCGGAACAGAGTGTTGGAGCATAGATGCTGAGTAGGTGTACTGGACCAGAGGTGGTGAGCAGTCGGATGGACAGTATGCGTTCCGAGCCATTTGAGGGAGGCTCTATCATGCTGAGCAAGGAGTTTCTGATGGCGAAGCCCACTCCATGCTGTCTTGGTTCTTCAGGATCCCTGCCCTGCCAGAAGAAGGTGTAGTCTTGCTCTGCTAGAGAGCCACTCGCGGGGAGGCGAGTCTCCTGAAGTGCTGCAATGTCCACATTGAGTCTACTGAGCTCGTTGTTAATGATGGCGGTCTTCCGAGAATCGTTGATTTGTGTAAGGTCTTCCGACAGGCCAGGACACATAGTTCTGACGTTCCAGCTTGCAAAGCGAAGGGCTGGTACCTTCTTTCCTTTTTTCATGTTGTTTGGTGCGGTGTATCAGTCCACCTTTCGGGCAATGACCCTGAGCTCCAAGCACCCATTGAAGCAGGCAGACTGTGGCGGGACAGAACCTTATTGACCGGGGGCTGCCCGGTTTGAGGCGGGCGGTAGCTGTCCAGTGAGGTGCAATGACCTCTCCCACCGACAAAGGCAACCCGTGGCGCCCAGTTTCTACGCCAATTTATCTGGACTTATAACCCGTAACTGCTGCCTTCCGTGTTGTTTCAGTCGCTGTGAGGCAACTATGGAGTGACCTCTCCATGGCGCATGCCTGGGCAAATTTATGGAGGTTGAGAGTTGCCCAGTCGTCAAAACCCCCCTCTCGGCCTTTCTGGTGGGGTCCAAAGGAGTGCAGGACACGACGTTTGGCACCAGTATGGCTGCAGGAACTGCCGGAAACATGCCAAAGGTGACACATGACCGCCTACGGGGTTCCGCTCCGGATTTTCTGTTAGGGTTTACTCCCTTAGCCTTGGTCTCTCCCGAGACGCCCACAAGGCAGTGGGGTTGTTGGGGCCCCTACACAGGTGTAGGATGGTGCCGGTGGGAGGAGGGGATGCAAGGGGGAGGGGTAGAGGGAGGGGGTGGGGGGGGGTGCAGGGGAAGGGGGTGCGGGGTGAAGATGGTGCGAGGGGGGGGCGGGCTGGGACGGGGTTGTGAGGGGGTGAGCTGAGAGGGTGGAGCAGGGAAGGGGACGGGGTGGGGGGGGGGGGGGTGGAAGGGGGGTAAAGTGGGGGGGAGGGGGGGTGGAATCTGGTGCAGGTAATAAGCCATTTCCTCAGTGCCCACCATCGACGTCCGGAAAGCTCATCCACGTCCTTCGGGAGGTGAAGCATCATTTGGCAGACTTAGAGGTGATTACATTTGTTAAGGGTTTTTTTTTTTTGCAGTGGTTTAAATAAAGGCATGCAGCATTGCCGACAGTGCGCTGCAGATGCTCTCCGAGCCATCTCCCGCGGGCGCTTTGAAGTTGCGGCCGGGGGGGGGCCGTTCGTGGATGTTTTGGGTGTTCGGGGCACCTTTTCACAGGACTTCTCTCGGGTCCCGCAGCTCCTTCTTCACCTCAATGGACTTACCGCCTGCCGTGGCTGCAGACACTCTGGACTGTGAAGACAGCAGGATCGGAGATTAAAGTATCGGCAGCTGTTCTCGTCAGTTTCATCCGGATCAATTTCATTGAGAAAACAAAGAGCAGGTGTGGCTGGGGGAGGGCAGTGGGCCCAGGTAACATACACTAAACTAACTGTTAACTTTTAGATAGGGCTAAAATGAACTGATTTAAAGAGCCAGGGGAATTTAAACAGTTTAAGAGGGCAGATTGGGGGAGAAAACGTTAGGGATGGGAGCAGATGGCCATGGATAGAGTTGAACAGCAAGGGAGCTTCCTAGGGAGCTTCCAGCCCAGGAGCCATCTTGAAAGTATCCAAGCCATCTTGAAAGTACCCATTTATACTAATCCTACATTAACCCCATATTCTCTACCACATCCCCACCATTCTCCTACCACCCACCTACACTAGGGGCAATTTACAATGGCCAATTTACCTATCAACCTGCAAGTCTTTGGCTGTGGGAGGAAACCGGAGCACCCGGCGGAAAGCCACGCAGACACAGGGAGAACTTACAAACTCCGCACAGGCAGTACCCAGAACTGAACCTGGGTCGCTCGAGCTGTGAGGC
The DNA here is from genome assembly GCF_036365525.1 of Heterodontus francisci. NCBI lineage: Eukaryota > Metazoa > Chordata > Chondrichthyes > Heterodontiformes > Heterodontidae > Heterodontus > Heterodontus francisci. The sequence goes on along the minus strand of NC_090395.1, from coordinate 77,193,599 downwards.
TGCGGTGCTAACCACTGCACCACTGTATACGAAAAACTAAAGCCCGCATAGGACAGCAGTTTGACTGGCCAAGACTCCACAAAGATGTTGTGGAGTACTGTAGAACTTGCCAGGTTAAGGGAAAACCCCAACCTACAGTGAAATCTGCACCCCTAATTCCTGTACCAGTTTTTGGGAAATTCTCCAGCAGAGGGCTGGAGAATTGTGAGGAAGCCCTGCCAAGAACAAAAGGGGACAAACAGGCACAGGTCTGGCAGAGAGTTAGAGAGGAAAGGGGACAAAGCGAACAGGTTAAAGGAGGTCCAGGAGGATTCCCAAATGCAAACTCCTACTGTCCAGTCAGCCAACCCTGATATATTGGAAAAATTAGACCCCCACATCCTCCTATCTAAATGCAGAAACAGGAGCACCCTACCAGGGCTGCTAACAGCATTTGCAGATACCTACAGGGACAAAGAAAGTCCTCAAGAGGGCAGAGAAACAGTGAGGGTGATGCCTCACCTGGTCAATGTGCTGCAGGGGAGTGCAGTAGAATCTGGACAAATATCTGCAAGCAGGAATGTCCCAGAGGACACAGGGAGATTAGCAAAGAATTCTCCCCCATAGTCTGGAGAAAAGGGAATCAACAATACCCTGAAGTGAGCAGCACTTGCATGACTCACCAGAACACTGAAAGTGAGGTCAGAGTAGATCAACCCACTGCAGGAACAGAGCTCAAGCCCAGAGCTAATTAAATCCAACAATCTCCCTGCAGACCCCAACAAGAACAAAGGCACGCTAGACAATTATGGAAATTTGCAGGCACCAAGCTCCCCCAAAAACATGTTTATTGGGGATGCCCATCCCCAGCTTATTACAAGCTGATACTAAAGAAACTTTAAACCCACTGGACAACACCGAACTATCTCAGACTCAGTCAAGGGAAAGGGGGCAGTTTAAAGCAGCATTGCTACAAAGAAAAAACAGGCTAAAACAATTTTTAAGATTTCGAAGTGGATGAGAGTGAATGAGAGAAATGCATGTGTGTTTTCCTGCATTTTCTCTTTGTTTGAACTTATAATGAAAAGCTCCCCATTATCGCATTTCATTCAGTGTGGTGTAGAGGTGTGTTGGAAACTACACATGCCAAATGGAAACATTAATTTAGTCAAACGGGACACTGCTTGAATCGTTTACAGGGCACTACGAATAACTTTTTAAAAAGAAAAAAAAGCAGAACTGAACAGCTAAAAAGGTGAGTGCATTCTGAGAAGACAAGGAGACAGTTGAATAGAGAGACTATGGGAGTGCTCCCTGATTCCAGTAGTGAGATGGGTTTTGCCAATAGGGGTAATCAAAAGACAGCGGCACCCCTTTGACTTTGTAAGAGCCAAACTCCACCACCCCCCCACCAATTATGCCTGAAAGATTCTAAAGTTGAAAGACCCCTCTAGAAGTTGCAAACAAAGAGATTGTCACGTGACATACCTGTTGGTAAGGCTGAGGTTCTTTGAACTGTGCCTCAGAGTAAACAAAAGACTGAAACTGGGCAGGCAGGAAAATAATCGCTCTCTCTCTCGCTCTCTCTCCCTCTCCAGCCAAGTCCCAGGGAAACCAAGGTGGCAGCTTTTAAAGTTCAAAACTGCAGAACTTTACAGATGACCACTAAAAAGACAGTTGAAACCTGCCTTCAGCCTTCTGGTACCAGAGAAGTAAGCCTGAAATTGTGCACATGGCCCCAGTGAGGACTCCCAGACTTTAACTTCAATCAAGGACATTGTATTCCTTTTATTGCTGACTCTACTTCAACCTCCCAATTCTTTCTTCCCCTCTGTATCTATTTGTATAAATGTGTGCCTCTTGTGTGCATGTGAGCGTGGATGTGTCCCGTATTTTAATAATTTTAACTGGGTTAGAGTGATAAGGTTAATAAACTCACATCTTTCTTGTTCAAACCCAAGTAAACCTGTCTGATTGGTTCATTTGCAATTGTAATGAGAGTGCAGTGAGCAAGGGCTCACTGAGGGGGGTAAGCTAAAACCAGTGTTTAAAAGGATAAACCCTGTTATGGACAAACCAGAGAAGGGGCGAGAGGAGAACCTGAGACTCCTTCCTCATCTGGTCGTAACACAAGACATATCCAGTAATGAAGCAAAGCATTAACACACAGATTGAAATATGAAAGTTCCCTTTTACCTTAGCCCTCACATATGCACCCACCCACTAGTTAATCAGAAAAAAATAGAGATTTTCATTTTAGACCTCTGTTACAAACAAAACAAAAATGAATACTTTGGCCAAATGCTTCTAATTCTTGAAGAAAAAAAGAGAAGATATGTAAAGACATCAGTTGTCTCTTATTTGGTTTGGTGTCCCAAATTCGCATAAACAGCTGCCACTGGAATCTTTCTCTAGAGCAATTCGTTCAGGCGGCATTAAGGACTTATGTGGCATGTTTTTCCAATGTCTCAGAAGAAATGTGGCAACAGGGGTTTCAAGCAAGCCTTTCAGGATGAATGTGACATCAATTTCTTTATTTCTTACATTCGCTTCGAAGAGCTTCTCGAAGAGATGGAAAAGCTGGCAGACTTTTGAAAGAGATGGAGCAGGCTGAGCTAGGGTTTTGTCTTTCAGGTTGATTTTTTAGACAGACTGTCCAAAGTGAAACCAATAACAATTTCACGAGTCAAGCCTCCTGATCCCTATAAATCTTGACCTATCACTTCTCTGTAAACAATTCCTCAAGGCAAAAAGCCCCTGCTGTGTGCTTATCTGAAGACAGGTGACTTCCAGTAAGCGCTGTTTACAAACCAAGTCCAAAAGACCTTACGATGACCTCTTTTAAAAAAAAAACACAAAGTCCAGCATCTATGGAATCCTTTTCAGTTTTAAAACACAAGTATAAAACACTGGTTAGGCCACAGCTGAAGTACTGTGTACAGTTCTGGTCACCACACTATAGGAAGGATGTGATTGCACTGGAGAGGGTGCAGAGGAGATTCACCAGGATGTTGCCTGGTCTGGAGCATTTCAGTTATGAAGAGAGACTGGATAGGCTGGGGTTGTTTTACTTGGAGTGGAGAAGGCTGAGGGGAGACCTGATTGAGGTATACAAAATTATGAGGGGCATTGATAGGTTAGATAGGAAGAAACTTTTTCCCTTAGTGGAGAGGTCAATAACTAGGGGGCATAGATTTAAGGTAAGGGGCAGGAGGTTTAGAGGAGAATTGAGGAAGAAGTTTTTCACCCAGAGGGTGGTTGGAATCTGAAACACACTGCCTGAAGGGGTGGTAGAGGCAGGAACACTCACGACATTCAAGAAGTATTTAGATGAGCATTTGAAATGGCATAACATACAAGGCTACAGGCCAAGTGTGGGGAAATGGGATTAGTTAGGACGGGTGTTTGATGGTCGGTGCAGGCGCGTTGGGCGAAGGGCCTGTTTCTGTACTGTAAAACTCTATGACTCTAAGTCCTCAAAATTTAACAAAAAATGGAAGTACTTTAGTAGCAAAAGTTACTATTGAATCGGCTTCCACCATCCTTTCTGGCAGCGCATTCCAGATCACAACAACTTACTGCATATAAAAAAATTCTGATCATCTCCCCCTCTGGATCTTTTGCCAATTACCTTAAAACTGTGTCCTCTGGTTATTGACTCTCATGCCACTGAAAGCACTTCTGCCTTAATTGTTCCAATAAATTAATTTTGAACTCCTCTATCAAATCTCCTCTTAATTTTCTCTGCTTTAAGGAGAACACCAGTTCCTCCACCTACTGACACACTCACAGGTTTCTCTGTGAACACTGACACGCTCACAGGTTTCTCTGTAAATGCTGACACACTCACAGGTTTCTCTGTAAATGCTGACACACTCAGGTTTTTCTGTGAACACTGACACGCTCACAGGTTTCTCTGTAAATGCTGACACACTCAGGTTTTTCTGTGAACACTAACACGCTCACAGGTTTCTCTCTAAACGCTGACACACTCAGGTTTTTCTGTGAACACTAACACACTCACAGGTTTCTCTGTGAACACTGACACGCTCACAGGTTTCTCTGTGAACACTGACACGCTCACAGGTTTCTCTGTGAACACTGACACGCTCACAGGTTTCTCTGTGAACACTGGCACGCTCACAGGTTTCTCTGTGAACACTGGCACGCTCACAGGTTTCTCTGTGAACGCTGACACACTCACAGGTTTCTCTGTGAACGCTGACACACTCACAGGTTTCTCTGTAAACGCTGACACACTCACAGGTTTCTCTGTAAACGCTGACACACTCACAGGTTTCTCTGTAAACGCTGACACGCTCACAGGTTTCTCTGTAAACGCTGACACGCTCACAGGTTTCTCTGTAAACGCTGACACGCTCACAGGTTTCTCTGTGAACGCTGACACGCTCACAGGTTTCTCTGTGAACGCTGACACGCTCACAGGTTTCTCTGTGAACACTGGCACGCTCACAGGTTTCTCTGTGAACACTGGCACGCTCACAGGTTTCTCTGGAAACGCTGACACACTCACAGGTTTCCCTGTAAACACTGGCACGCTCACAGGTTTCTCTGTAAACGCTGACACACTCACAGGTTTCTCTGTAAACACTGGCACACTCACAGGTTTCTCTGTAAATGCTGACACACTCAGGTTTTTCTGTGAACACTAACACGCTCACAGGTTTCTCTGTAAACGCTGACACACTCACAGGTTTCTCTGTAAACACTGGCACACTCACAGGTTTCTCTGTAAACGCTGACACACTCACAGGTTTCTCTGTAAACGCTGACACACTCACAGGTTTCTCTGTAAATGCTGACACACTCACAGGTTTCTCTGTAAACACTGGCACACTCACAGGTTTCTCTGTAAACACTGGCACACTCACAGGTTTCTCTGTAAACACTGGCACACTCACAGGTTTCTCTGTAAATGCTGACACAATCACAGGTTTCCCTGTAAACACTGGCACGCTCACAGGTTTCTCTGTAAACGCTGACACGCTCACAGGTTTCTCTGTAAACGCTGACACGCTCACAGGTTTCTCTGTAAACGCTGACACGCTCACAGGTTTCTCTGTAAACGCTGACACGCTCACAGGTTTCTCTGTAAACGCTGACACGCTCACAGGTTTCTCTGTAAACGCTGACACACTCACAGGTATCTCTGTAAACACTGGCACACTCACAGGTTTCTCTGTAAACACTGGCACACTCACAGGGTTCTCTAAACGCTGACACGCTCCCAGGTTTCTCTGTAAACGCTGACACGCTCCCAGGTTTCTCTGTAAACGCTGACACGCTCCCAGGTTTCTCTGTAAACGCTGACACGCTCACAGGTTTCTCTGTAAACGCTGACACGCTCACAGGTTTCTCTGTAAACGCTGACACGCTCACAGGTTTCCCTGTGAACACTGGCACGCTCACAGGTTTCTCTGTAAACGCTGACACACTCACAGGTTTCTCTGTAAACACTGGCACACTCACAGGTTTCTCTGTAAACGCTGACACGCTCACAGGTTTCTCTGTAAACGCTGACACACTCACAGGTTTCTCTGTAAACGCTGACACACTCACAGGTTTCCCTGTGAACACTGGCACGCTCACAGGTTTCTCTGTAAACACTGGCACACTCACAGGTTTCTCTGTAAACGCTGACACGCTCACAGGTTTCTCTGTAAACGCTGACACGCTCACAGGTTTCTCTGTAAACGCTGACACACTCACAGGTTTCTCTGTAAACGCTGACACGCTCAGAGAAGTCTCGTGTCCCTGGGACCGTTCCAGTAAATCTCCTCCTCACCCTCTCCAAGGCCTTGACATTCTTCCTAAAGCGTGATGCCCAGAATTGAACACAATCCTCCAGCTGGGGCCTCATGGAACATTCTGGGGGAAATGACATTCCCAGAGATCTCTGTAAATATTATAAGCATGTGCCAGTATATACAAAGATCACTGTGAGTGTTAGTATTTACAGAGATCTCTGTGAGGGTGTCAATCCTTTCAAAAAGATTTGACTGGACATATGTATATAATTTAAAAGTCTAAAGCAAGTTTACAGACAAGAGTAATCTCGCCCTCCCCTCAAAATAGATGTTAGAAATGTAGAGCAAGGAGTTTGATTCGGGGAGACCAGGGTTGATATCAGAAATGGCAGTCATGGGGATAAGGGAGATATTAACAATTTTTCAGGGAAGGTAGGAATAGAAACTTAATGGGGTAAAATTCAACTTCAGCAGGACCACTATTCATGTGCTACCTGATTGGTTGTCAGTTATTTACTTTGATTTTCTTTTCTGTTCACTGATTCACTACCCTCCATCCTGCACCCTGTCTGAAGTTGAATTTTACCCTATTAAGTTCCTTTTCCCACCTTCTCTGAAAAATTGTTGCTAATGAGGGGACGCAGGATGGAGGGTAGTGAATCAGTGGACAGAGAGGAAAATCAGGGAGTAAGTAACTGACAGCCAATCAGGTAGCACCTGGTTTATGCCCCCGCTGATGTCGAAATTTTCCACAATTGGTTTGTAAAGTAGGGGATCAACAGTGCGGAATTTAGCGCCTCAGTGATAGGGCAACCCAACACTGACTCTGCTAGTATGCACTTGATGAGCTGAAAGGCCTTTTTCCTCTAGAATCTTTTAGGTGTCATTTGAAGAGTCAAAGGTTTGAGGTCAGTGACATTCAATCTGGAGCTGGTAGGAAATCTCGTGCTCTTCCTGGCTCCACATTCATGGCAGCCTCTTGCCAGCCCTTTAAAAGCAAGTGGAGAAATTGGACTGCAGACGGCCCAGCACAAGCTGGGATTAGTCACAACGGAATATGGGAAAGTGGCCTGAAACACGTGTTTGGCTCTGGATTCCTAGAGGCTGAGTGCTGGTTTCTGGCGTGTTCTGGCCAACGTCATGGTGCCCTAACCAGGTGGTCTCCTGGTGCAGAGTTTGTGTATGCTGCATGACTTTTTTTTTTAAACTCTTTCAGGGGATGTGGGTGTCACTAGCAAGACCAGCATTTGTTGCTCATACCTTAATTGCCCTTGAACTGAGTGGCTTGCTAGGCCACTTAGAGGGCAGTTTGTCTGGAGTCACAAGTAGGCCAGACCAGGTAAGGACGGCAGATTTCCTTCCCTAAAGGACATTAGTGAACTAGATGGGTTTTTATGACAATTGATGAGTTTTGTAGCAGCATTACTGAGACTAGATTTCAATTCCAGATTTTAATTAATTGAATTTAAATTCCATCAGCTGGGGATACGGTGGGATTCGAACCTGTGTCCCCGGGACATTAGCCTGGGCCTCTGGATTATTAGTCCAGTGACGTTACCACTACGCCACCATCTCCCCTTCAGCTAGCGCGGCCTACTCTGGCTGGACATATTCCAGGAGGTTTCATCACATGACCTCCCACCTACAGTGTCTCACCACTCCCCCCCTCCCCCCAGTCTCCTGCTATTGGTTGTCCAACACATCCATCACCATGGTGCACCACCATGCCATCGGCCAATTGGAAAGCAAACAGATTCCTTCTCATAATTTTATGCCCCACTCCCCGCCACTTGGAGCGGACTGTAAAGTGTGTTGGGGGGGTGGGGGGGGGGGGGTAAAGTTGGGTGGGATGGCGGGGTCAGTTTGACCGTTGCCTACTCGTCTCCGCTGGTAATTTACTAGTGGCGGGGTAAGTTTTGGGAGTCCTTGGGCCAATTGAAGCCCTTTAGCAGCTAGTTAATGGCTACTTAAAGGCTTCTTCCCACCACCACTGGGGGTGCCCATGCCTTGTGCAAGGTTGCCAGTTATACCATGGTAGCCTGACTGTAGGCTCAGGGGTGGGGGGGAGGTTGCGATCCCTTCTGTTCGTGCACCCTGTGCCCCACAGAAGGCCTCCACAGCAGAAAGAGCTGCCCCGGTTTGATGTCCCCCTGATCCCTGCCTCCTGATCGTCACCTCACTCACCTGAACTCCACGCCTCCATCGCTGGCTGGATCCAGGGCTGGGTGTAGTTCCAGCAATGGCCACCATTCCTGCTGGTGCTACTGGGACTGACGAGTTGCTGGCTGTCTGATTGACAGCTCTTGGAGGTGGAAGCCACAGCTTCAGGCAATGAATTGCCTGAGCCACGCAAAATTGCATTGTAGCTTCCCGGGCCGGCAGAGGTGGGCTGGTGGGTGAGGTCACTGCCTTTGTGTTCAATCTTGTTACCTGATTGATTGGCAGTAAAGAATGATCCAAACAGCCTTTTCTTGCTCTCCAACATTTTTATAACTAAAGTGTTCAAAGAAAATGACAAAAATGCATAATATTTTCTAACGCTCTGATAATTTTATCTCCCAGGTTCCTCACTACAGAGTCTGAGGGATTAAGCTTTAATTCCAGGTGGCTCCCTGACAATGCTGGAGGTTTAGCAGCCCCTATCTACAATGCCTGTTTCTCACCCCAAAGAATGAGCACCATACAATCCAAATCATAGGCCTTTATATTTAACTTAAAGGATGTGGAGAAGAAACGGACTTTGATGGTGAGACTCGCTCTTGAAGCCTTGCTCAGATCAATTTTGGGAAACCTCAGAATTGATTTGCTTTCTCAGTCATGAAAGTAGGATCTAGGTTGAGCCAAGTTTTGCCTTTGCCACTGAAATGGAGCAGGGAGTAAGGAATTTTGCTGTTCCCATTTAGCATCCAATTGGCCCGGATTTGATGGCAGTCTATTCACCAGCACTATTTTCCATTTCTATCACTGCACATGGGTGGCCTTGGCACAAAGCAATGCAGTCAAGTCATAAATATCTTGTTATCTACAGGAAAGTATTTTAAATCACTGTGGATTAATAATTCCTGGAGTACTGATCTCCTTGGCACTTTGCTTCTGTTGTTTAAGAATCATACTTAATAAAAATCCAACACTGAAAATGATCATGGAAATCTTTTAAAAAAAAATTAAGGAAATAAATGCATACAGTAGAAAATTTAGGAACAGTAGTGGTGTTAAATGATGGGGCATTGACCCTGGTTAATTATGGCATTTGGAATGAGCTGTAAATGGGACCTGACTATTGGCTTGCTGTGTTTGTTCAATATCTGTCTGTCTATTGTTTGATACTGTTTATTTTACATGGGGTAACACCGCATAGAAGAATGTCATGCAAGCACATTAAGGCCTAGAAATGCAAAAACAGTGAGTTTGATACATCTTGCGGTATCTCCCCTTCACACCCAAACAGGACACAAGAAGCTGGCAGAGCTGCATTTCTTGTTTTTATTACACAAGAAGCTTTCTGCCTGTTGGGTGATATTTCTGTCAGTTCTATTCACTAGTCTCTGTCTATTGACAATGCTGAACTTGTTTTCTCTGAACTTTCCTCCCTTGTTTTTCTCAGGATCCAAATAACTCTCCTCACAAATTCTTCCTCTTCCTCCATCCTCACTGGGAAAAATCCATAGCTTGTAGCAGTCTCTTTATTCAAATTATCCTCTCACAGGATCTCAAACTTTGAACCTATTTACCTCCTTGCATCTTTTTTTACTGCTATAATCCGCACATCCTTAAATCCATAATCACTAACTCTTGACTTGATTTCTCTTCTGTTGATAGCATCTTGTATCATGCCCTTTGGCCCCTCACTCCAGTTTCTTAAAAGGAAAAACAGCAAACATTCCCCTTATGACCTTCTGCCTTGCCTTTAACAGTTTGGGTAAATTTCCTGAACCAGTGCTGGAGAGAGTTGTTTGGAGATGGGGCTACAATACTTTGCTGCTTATTCTTTGACCTACATTTCCATTGAGAACAGGTCCCTTCTGGGAGCCTGAGGTCAGTGAATTTACCCTTATTTTTATTGCATTCCAAGGTCCTATCAAGGAGGCAGTGTAATAGCAGAGATAGATTTTTATTGACTGGTTTATTTTAACTCGTCCAGTTTAACCACAATAGTTATTGTTCAGTTACCTCCTGGTGCCCTTGACTTATTTCTGGGCAGATTTATTTATCGCTTTCTACTTTTAAGTTTTAATTAATAACAGACTCTATCCTCGAGTTATGCTTTATATTTGTGGGGCTGAGCTTACAGTAGAGCATTACCCACAAGGTGCAAGATTTGGACAAGTGGGCAGCCTGATTTGGACCAGGCTGTCTTCCTGAGGATGGACTGCAAATAGTGACACACTTCCCGGGACCCCCTGTAAATATCGACACGCTTCTGGGGACCCCTGTAACTACCAATACACTCCCCGGGACCCCCTGTAAATACCAATATACTCCCCGGGACCCCCTGTAAATACCAATATACTCCCCAGGACCCCCTGTAAATATCGACACGCTTCTGGGGACCCCTGTAACTACCAATGCACTCCCCAGGACCCCCTGTACATACCAATACAGTCCCCGGGACGCCCTGTAAATATCGACACACTCCCAGGGACCCCCTGTAAATATCAACATGCTCCCAGGGACCCCCTGTAAATACCAACACACACCCGGGGACCCCCTGTAACTATCGACACACTCCTGGGGACCCCCTGTAAATACCAATACACTCCGGGGACCCCCCGTAACTATCAACATGTTCCCAGGGACCCCCTGTAAATACCAATACACTCCCGGGGACCCCCTGTAAATATTAAAGCATTCCAACAGATCACCTGCAAATTCACAGAAGTCCCATTTCTGCTTTCAATCAGGACTGTATACAGAAAGGGAAATAATTTATTAGCAGGTTAACACATTCAAAATTCAGAGATTCTGTGACAGATAAATAGAAAGAGTAAAGCCGGGACTCCCGAAGGAGCTGAGGACCAAGTTTGCAAACACTTTCCACTGAATCTAATCAGCGTTTAAGTGACCTCTGACTGCTGGATAATGGGCTTTAGATGAGGGAAGGGGAATGTGGTTAACTATTCCAGCCAGTGCTCTAATTAATGTGTTTGGGTTGAAAATTCTGAAATTCTCTGTTAACTGATGTAAACTCATAGAGGCAGGGGTGGTGATGGGTGTTATTTTAACTTTCATCACTAGACGAGAAACAGGCGATAGAGAATTGCACCTTGCATAGTTTCCTTTCCATGGAGACACACGAGGAAAGTACTGACATTCCTTAGCTTAAGGAACAAAGCATCCAAAACATAATAACTATATACACCTGAACTCAAACAGAAAGAAAATTAAAAAAACATGCTTTAATATATTCAAATGACCAAGATTCCAAGAGCCAAGACTCCAGATATTATCTTGTGTAGCAGTCTTAGAGAAGAGATTTGCAACCAGAGAGGCACAGTTTCTTAATTTTTTTAATTCTTTCATGGGGTGTGGGCATCACTGGCAAGGCCAGCAGTTGTTGCCCATCGTTAATTGCCCTTGAACTGAGTGGCTTGCTAGGCCATTTTAGAGGACAAGTAACCATATTGCTGTGGGTCTGGTATCACATGTAGGCCAGACCAGGTAAGGACGGCAGATTTCCTTCCCTAAAGGACATTAGTGAATTAGATGGGTTTTTGCAGCAATCAATGATAGTTTCAGTAATGGTCCCATGAAACTAGCTTTCAATTCCAGATTTTTAAAAATTAATTAATTGTATTTTAAATTCCACCAGCTGCTAGGCTGGGATTTGAACCTGTGTCCTCAGGGCATTAGCCTGGGCCTCTGGATTACTAGCTCAGTGACATCACTACTAGGTTATCATCTTCCCGATATACCGGCAGTCCAAGAGTGGAAGTTAGTATTTTTAAAAATATTGATACGATTGGTCCAGAGTTTGGCCAAAAAGCCTCCTTCAGTTACTTTATTGCTCTTTGCTAAGTTGACCATACCAGTTGTTACAAACTCCATGCTAAACTAGAGCTAACAGATAACTGAGTCCAATCCAGTGCATTTTCCGATTATAGTATTCTAATTCTTCTAACTACAACAATCGCCCTAACTACTACTAGTCCCATCTACTGTCTGGACAATTACTATTATCTCTATCAACTACCACTGTTATTCCTAATGGCTAGTACTATTACTAGTGAACTATTCCTACTCCTCATTCTTGCATTTATATGGCATCCTCAATGTAATGAACTGTCACAAGGAGCTTCAAGGTTGGGATTCCAGCTCCAAGCAGCAGTCCTAGGGGATCCTGGTAAAAAGGCATGTTTTTCAGGAGGAAAGATGTAATTACCTCAAGGGAGTTGGGAAACAAAAGTGTGGAAGTGATGCTCCAACTGGAGTAACTGCATTCAGTCTGGACACCATATCTCAGGAAGGATATATTGGCCTCGGAGAGGGTGCAGTTCAGATTCATCAGAATGATACTGGGCTAAAAGGGTTAAATTATGAGGACAGGTTGAGTTTAGAAGGTTGAGAGGTGATCCAATCAAGGTGATTAAAATGATACAAGGATATAATAGCAGAGATAAAGAAAAATTATTTGTCTAGTGGGGAATCTAGAACAAGGAACTCTGAAAGACAGAAGAAGCAAAGGTTAAAAAGTGTGCAGCAGAGGAATTTGGCAGTGTTAAAAGGTGTTTATTTAAATGCAAGGAGTATAGTAAATAAAGCCGATGAGCTGAGGGCACAGATAGACACATGGTAACACAATATTGTTGCTATAACAGAAACTTGGCTTAAAGTGAGGCAAGAATGGCAGCTCAACATCCCTGCATATAGAGTTTTCAGGAGGATAGCGAGGGGGATAAAAAAGGAGGGGATGTAGCATTATTGGTTAAAGAATCAATAATAGCTTTGAGGAGGAATGATATAGAACATAGAACATACATAGAACATACAGCACAGAACAGGCCCTTCGGCCCACAATGTTGTGCCGATCCTTTGTCCTCTGTCAAGGACAATTTAATCTATACCCCATCATTCTCCTTTATCCATATACCTATCCAAAAGCCTTTTGAAAGTCCCTAAAGTTTCTATAGATATGCTAAATGAATCGCCAAATGAGGCCATATGGGTGGAGATCAGAAATAAAAAAGGGGCAGCCTCACTGCTAGGTGTGTACTATAGACCCCCAAATAGTGAGGGGGAGATAGAGGAACAAATATATAGGCAAATTTCTGAGTGTAAAACCTATAGGGCAATAATAGTTGGGGATTTCAACTATCCCAATATAAACTGGGATACAAACAGTGTGAAGGGCACAGAGGGCACAACATTCTTGAACTGCATTCGAGAGAACTTTTTCAGCCAGCATGTAACAAGCCCAACGAGAGGGGGCGCAATTCTAGATTTAGACTTCGGTAATGAAACTGAGCAAGTGGATGAAGTAGTAGTGGGTGACCATTTTGGAGAGAGCGATCATAATACAGTTAGATGTGGCATAATCATGAAAAAGGAGTTAAAGTTCGAAATTGGGGGAAGGCAAATTTTACGAAACTGAGGTAATCTGGCGAAAGTGGACTGGATACAGCTACTGGAAGGAAAATCAATGGCAAACCAGTGGGAGGCATTCAAAAGCGAGATACTACAGGCACAGTTTTGGCATGTCCCCACGAAGATAAAGGGTGGTACGGCCAAATCCAGAGTCTCCTGGTTATCTTGAGGCATACAGGGTAAGATAAAGCAGAAAAAGAAAGCTTATGACAATCACAAAAAACTTAATACTTTAGAAAGCCTAGAGGAGTATAGAAAGTACAGGGGTGAAGTTAAAAAAGGAAATTAGAAAAGCAAAGAGAGGACATGAAAAATATTGGCAGGTAAAATCAAGGAAAGCCCAAAGATGTTTTATCAGTACATTAAGAGCAAGAGGATAACTAAGGAAAGGGTAGGGCCTATCAGAGATGTACAAGGGAATTTACACGTGGATGCAGATGATGCGGGCAGGTTTCTTAATGAGTTTTTTGCCTCTATCTTCACAAATGAGAGTGATGATGCAGACATTGTAGTTAAAGACGAGGAGTGTGAAATATTAGATAGATAAGCATAATGAGAGAGGAAGTACTAAAGGGTCTGACATCCTTGAAAGTGGATAAATCGCCAGGGTCGGATGGATTGCATCCCAGGTTGTTAAAGGAAGTCAGGGAGAAAATAAGAGATGCACTGAGGATCATCTTCAAATCCTCACTGGATACGGGTGAGGTGCCAGACAATTGGAGGTCTGCGAATGTTGTACCATTGTTTAAAAAAGGGTGTGTTGGATAGGCCAAATAATTATAGGCCGGTCAGCCTGACCTCGGTGGTGAGTAAATTATTAGAATCAATTCTGAGGAATAGGATAAACTGCCACTTAGAAAGGCACGGATTAATCAGGGATAGTCAGCATGGATTTGTTAAGGGAAGGTCATGTCTTACTAACTTAATTGAGTTCTTTGAGGAAGTAACAAGGAGGATTGATGAGGGTAGTGCAGTGGATGTGACCTACATGGAGTTTAGTAAGGCATTTGACAAGGTCCCACATGGCAGACTGGTCAGTAAAATGAAAGCCCATGGGATACAGGGGAATGTGGCAAGTTGGATCCAAAATTGGCTCAGTGACAGGAAACAAAGGGTAGTAGTCAATGGATGCTTTTGTGAATGGAAAGCTGTTTCCAGTGGCGTTCAACAGGGCTCAGTGTTGGGTCCCTTGCTGTTTGTGGTTATATATTAATGATTTGGACTTAAATGTGGGAGGCATGATTGGGAAATTTGCTGATGACACAAAAATTGGTCGTGTAGTTGATAGTGAAGAGGCTAGCTGTAGACTCCAGAATGATATCAATGGTTTGGTTGAGTGGGAGAAAAGTGGCAAATAGAATTCAATCCAGAAAAGTGTGAGATAATGCATTTGGGGAGGGCAAATAAAGCGAGGGAATACTCAATGAACGGGAGGATATTGAGAGGGGTAGAAGAAGTGAAAGACTCTGGAGTGCATGTCCACTGGTCCCTAAAGATGGCAGGATAGGTAGATAAAGTAGTGAAGAAGACATATAGAATGCTTTCCTTTATTGGCCAAGGTATAGAATACAAAAGCAGGGATGTAATGCTGGAACTGTATAAAATGCTGGTTAGGCCACAGCTGGAGTATTGCATACAGGTCTGGTCACCACATTACAGAAAGGACATAATTGCTCTGGAGAGAGTACAGAGGAGATTTACAAGAATTTTGCCAGGGCTTGAAAGTTGCAGCTATGAGGAAAGATTGGATAGGCTAGGGTTGTTTTCCTTAGAACAGAGGAGGCTGAGGGGTGACTTAACAGAGCCGTACAAAATTTATGAGGGGTCTAAATAGAGTAAACAGGAAGGACCTGTTTCCCCGAGATGAGAGGTCAATTACCAGGGGACACAGATTTAAGGTGATTGGTAGAAGGATTAGAGGGGACATGAGGAAAAACTGTTTCACCCAGAGGGTGGTGGGTGTTTGGAATTCACTGTCCAGATCGGTGATGGAGGCAGAAACCCTCAATTCTTTTAAAAGGTACCTGGACATGCACCTGAAGTGCTGTAACCTGTAAGGCTATGGACCAGGTGCTGGAAGGCAGAATTAGATTGGTCAGCTAGTTTTTTTGGCCGGCACAGACCACGATGGGCTGAATGGCCTCCTTCTGTGCCATAATTTTTCTATGGTTCTCAGGGAAATACTTTAAAATTAGAGCTGGACCATTCAGGAGTGAAATCATGAAGTACTTTTTCACAAAAATAGTGGGAATTTCTCTCCCAAAAGTTGGAGGAGTCTGGGGATAACTAGAGCTTTCAAAACTGAGATCAATAGATTTTTGTTGGGTAAGGGTTTTGAGTGATATAAAGCAAAGACAGTAAATGGAGTTGAGATGTAGTATAGCCATGATCTAATAGAATGGTGGAGGCTGAATGGCCTCCTCCTGTTCGTATCTGACAAGGGGGTGACGGTGGCGTAGTGGTAACGTCACTGAACGAGTAATCCAGAGGCCCCAGCTAATGCCCTGGGGACACAGCAGCTGGTGGAATTGAAACTCAATTAATTAATAAATTCAATTCATTAATAAAAATCTGGAATTGAAAGCTAGTCCCAGTAATGGTGCCATGAAACTATCATTGGTTGTTGTAAAAACCCATCTGGTTCACTAATGTCATTTAGGGAAGGAAATCTGCTGTCCTTACCTGATCTGACCTACATGTGACTCCAGACCCACAGCAATGTGGTTGACTCTGAAATGACTTAGCAAACCACTCAGTTGTCAATAGCAATTAGGGATGGGCAACAAATGCTGGCCTCGCCAGTGACACCCACATCCCATCAAAGAATAAAAAATGGGGGGAACTAAGGGTTTGATTGTTGAAGGCTCTTCCATCAATAGTGGAGCACAGGGAATGGAATATGCAGCAGACCAGACTGGAAGTACAGAGGGTGTAAACAGAGTGCAGGATTGGAGGAAGTTACAAAGCTGGGAGCAGTGAGGAGCTGGAGGAGGTTGTAGATGAGGACAAGGGATTCAATGCTGGGAGGGATTGATGACATCACAAACCCATCAGGTTATGGTCTACTGATCTGTGTTTGGGTCATGTGCATGTTTCTCATGTAAGTTAAATATGGAAAGCTATCTTGCAAGTGCACTCTTCCATAGTCAACTCTCTGGAAAAAAAAAACAAACTTGCATTTATATAGAACCTTTCATGTCCTCAGAATGTTCCAAAGAACTTCACAGCCAATTAATTACTTTTGAATTATTGTAACTATTGTAATGTAGGAAACTCAACAGGCTATTTACACACAGCAAGATCCCACAAACTGCAGTGAGATAAACGGTCAGATAACCTGTTTCAGGGACGTTGGTTGAAGGATAAATATTGACCAGGACACTGGGGTGAACGTGCTAACAATGGAATGCATAAGGTCCACCTGAAAAGGCAGAGGAGCCTCAGTTTAATGTACTATTTGTAAGACGGCACCTCTGACTGTGCAGCATTCCCTCAAGTACTGTATTGATATGTCAGCCTGGATGAAGTGCTCTCTGGTGTAGCACTTGAATCCATGATCTGACTCAGTGTTAACCAGAGCCACAGGTGACACATCTGATGCCACTTGTGAGGAGCTCAGGGTGTTCATTGTCTCCGAAGCTAAGCTGATCTGCTCAGGCCCCCTCACCACCTTAGATTGTTATTTACCTCACTTCCAATCTCACACACTCTGTAGCTTGTCCCCTATCTCCACCCAACGCTAAGTGGATTGATTTCCTCCATTAACTACGTTATCTGTCCTCTGACCCCGTCGTGACTTAGCTCCAGAGCGATTAACTACCCCTTCTCATCCTGATGCTTATAGAAATTGCCAACCATTTCATCTGCTCAGGCATGCTGCCCCATTTCAAAACTGCCTTACTCACCTTGCTTCTTAAAAAACCTAACCTTGACCCTTTGCCTGCTTCAGCAAAACCAATTCATTCCACATGATATCAAGAAATGGCTGAAGGCACTGGATACTGCAAAGGCCATGGGCCCTGACAATATTGCAGCAATAGTACTGAAGACCTGTGCTCCAGAACTTGCCACACCCCTAGCCAAGCTGCTCCAGTATAGCTACAACACTGGCATCGACCCGGCAATGTGGAAAATTGCCCAGGTATGTCCTGCACACAAAAAGCAGGACAAGTCCAACCCAACCAATTACTGCCCCATCAGTCTATTCTCTATCATCAGTGAAGTGATGGAAGATGTTGTCGACAGTGCTATCAAGTGGCACTTGCCTAGCAATAACCTGCTCAGTGATGCTCAGTTTGGGTTCCGCCAGGGCCACTCAGCTCCTTACCTTATTACAGCCTTGGTTCAAACATGGACAAAAGAGCTGAACTCCAGAGGTGAGGTGAGAGTGACTGCGCTTGACATCAAAGCAGCATTTGACTGAGTATGGCATCAAGGAGCCCTAGCAAAACTGAGGTCAATGGGAATCAGGGAGAAAACCCTCCACTCGTTGAAGGTGTACCTAGCGCAAAGGAAGATGGTTATGGTTGTTGGAGGTCAATCATCTGAGCTCCAGGACATCACTGCAGGAGTTCCTCAGGGTAGTGTTCTAGGCCCAACCATCTTCAGCTGCTTCATCAATGACCTTTCTTCAATCATCAGGTCAGAAGTGGGGATGTTCGCTGATGATTGCACAATGTTCAGCACCATTTGCACCATCAGCACCAGATACTGAAGCAGACTGTAGAAATGCAGCAAGACCCGGATGATATCCGGGCTTGGGCTGATAAGTGGCAAGTAACATTCACACCACACAAGTGCCAGGCAATGACCATCTCCAACAAGAGAGAATCTAACCATCTCCCCTTGACATTCAATGGCATTACCATCACTGAATCCCCCACTATCAACATTCTGGGGGTTACCATTGACCATAAACTGAACTGGAGTAGCCACATAAATACCATGGCTACAAGAGCAGGTCAGAGGCTAGGAATCCTGCAGCGAGTAACTCACCTCCTGACTCCCCAAAGCCTGTCCACCATCTACAAGGCACAAGTCAGGAGTGTAATGGAATACTCTCCACTTGCCTGGATGGGTGCAGCTCCAACAACACTCAAGAAGCTCGACACCAAGACAAAGCAGCCCACTTGATTGGCACCTCATCCACAAACATTCACTCCCTCCACCACTGACACAGTAGCAGCAGTGTGTATCATCTACAAGATGCACTACAGCAACTCACCAAGGCTTCTTTGACAGCATCTTCCAAACCTGTGACCTCTACCACCTAGAAGGACAAGGGCAGCAGGTGCATAGGAACACCACCACCTGCAAGTTTCCCTCCAAGTCACACACCATCCAGACTTGGAACTATTGTGATGGAATATAGGTATAATAGGCTTAATTAAGTAGAATTTGGAAATAGTTAGTGTATTATGCCTTGTAGAATTAAAGATTGAATAAATGGTCAGTTTTTAGAACTCAATAACATTCCCCTTTAAGAAGTTAGAAAATTTCAAGGTCTCTGTTATGAACCAGAAACAAGTTGGGAAATCCATTTGTGTCTCTGTTGTCAGGGGCTTGGAAGATAAACACACACATTGAAATATCATGTCAGTAAGAGGTCACAATAAACTTTAATTAGTTTGTGCAGACAGGTCGGCTCCGGAGGTTGCTTTGGGGTGCCATGGAAAGGGCAATTATAGAAAATGAAACAATAAATGAATGGACTAACAAGGACAAGAGGTTAAGTAAACACAATTATAAACATTTTGACCAGATAAATGCTCACAATTTAAAAAGCAAAGGAAGTCCAGTAAAACATTAAGTGGAAATGGTAATTAAAGTTATGGATTTTAAAAGGAAAACAGGAAGGTTGCATCTAAATGTTAAAAGTCAGATGACGCTTCAGAAACAGTACAAACATGAGAGGTTTTTGAAGCAAAGTTTAGAAGTGTTGAATCCTCAAACAATGCTTATCAACTATGGGGAATTTAAGGTAAAAAGTTTACTTTAAATTTTGATGGATATTCTGGATATTCTAAGATATTTTTACTGTAACATTAGCAAGATTAAACTTTTGGATTCTATGTTAGAAATAACATTATGTGTTACATATTTTAGTAATATTTGATATTGTGATATACCGATCCACTTAGAAGTGTATTGCATGCTAAATTCTTTAATAAGTTTATAAAAGTTAATAAATCATCT
The DNA here is from genome assembly GCF_036365525.1 of Heterodontus francisci. NCBI lineage: Eukaryota > Metazoa > Chordata > Chondrichthyes > Heterodontiformes > Heterodontidae > Heterodontus > Heterodontus francisci. Next base: position 77,174,076 of record NC_090395.1, on the reverse strand, counting down.
CATGTTGCATTCTGTATACAACTGCAACTTAAGTGGAGAGATACGTATTGAAGAGAGTTCCCAGACCATTATAATATCTGGGATATTTATGACTTAGCCATAATTATTAAAAATAGGCTATCCGAAAGATGGTAATATTCTCTGTTGGTTTTCTTTCTTTGAGGGAAAGCTAGTACAATTCTTTGGCCCCAAATAAGTGTCTGTGAGAATTTGTCTGGTTTGACATTGATTACAGGGGATTCATAGGGATGTATTCCTGATTCGGTTTAGTCCCGATAAGGGGTTAAAGACATAAATCACTTCACTATATTGCCGTTCCCTCACTGTTGCTGGGTCAAAATCCTGGAACTCCCTTCCTAACAGCACTGTGGGTGTACCTACCCCACATGGACTGCAGCGGTTCAAGAAGGCAGCTCACCACCATATTCTCAAGGGGAATAAGGGAAGGGCAATAAATGCTGGCCTAGTCAGCAATGCCTACATCCCAGGAATTAATTAAAAAAAGAGCCCCAACTAACATTCCACTCATATCTAATGTTCTGGAATGAGTTACATAAAATTACACGGAATGTACAGCACAGAAACAGGCCATTCGGCCCTACTGATCAGTGCCAGTGTTTATGCTACAAATGAACCTCTTCCCACCTATTGTGATACACTTTAGCAGTCTGAATACTTCACACATCACAGGAAGTGACATCAACAAACACATGATAGCTCAGTTGGGCTTGTTCAGTCATCAGGTCACACGTGTATTTTAGAGTTCTCTTGTACGTGTACAAGAGTTGTTATAGAGCTCTCTTGTAAACCTGTTACTTAATAATAAAGAGCCCACTCTTTGATTACCTTTCAACTCAAGCTTGTTTAGTACCTTATTGCTGAAGAAGGCAATAACACAACACCACCCCTCTTCATCTACCCCATCAGCATATCCTTCTATTCCTTTCTCCCTTATGTGTTTATCCAGCTTCCCCTTGAATGTATTGATGCTATTCACCAATAAATAGAAGCTATTGCAACAATATCTGGTGGTGTTCAGTGAAGCAAATCAGTTTCTGGATATATTAAAAAGTGAATATTGAGCTGAAATTCTGAGGTAATCCTTTATAAAACATTGGTGTGACACCAGTGATGTAAAGTTCCAGTGACGACAGTACTGAAAAGATGGCCGGCATTTTCTGGGCTGTTTGGCAACAGGGAGGCAGGAAAGCTGGAAAAATAACACGGGAAGGCGATGGAGGGTTGCCCAACATTTTCCCGCCACCATGTCATTGAGCCAGCAGTGGGCAAGTTGACAGAATAAGGGCCACCTCCAAGGACATTTTGCCCGCATCAGTGGGGACCCACCACCATGTGGGGAGACCACCCAGGGAAGCCTGGTGGCCGCCCAGCAGGTTGCGGTGTGAGCCCCCTTTATGGGCATTCATGTCCCACAAGGGGCCTCCTGGTGGCAATGGCAACCCTTGCAGCAATGGTGCAATGGCACTCAATGACCCCCCACCCCCACCCCGATTGCTGGGGCCTGCTTGTCTGGTCCCAGCCGTCCCCAACCCCACTTATCTTTCTTCGAGAATGCCCAGCTATTGAAACGTCCTTTCCCTGCAGCTGCAGCTTCAGAGATGGCCACCACTGGTGGTGGCGCTGCTGAGCTGCTGGTCCTCTGATTGGACCAGCAGCTCTTGGGGGCGGGCTACCATCCTTAATTCGACAGTGGCCCTGGTGGCTCCCTCTTAATTGGTCAAAATGCCTCGCCGGGTCCCACCGCCGGTGGAAACGGGGTCGCCTCCCACTTTTGGCTCCAGTGGTGGGAACTCTGCCACCTCCACAAAATTCAGCTCGATATCGCAGCTATTGAAAGGATACAGAATAGATTGCGGGGATGGAGAAATTGAATTAAAGGAGCGATGAAGTAAATTGGGCATATTTTCACTGGAAGAGAAGATTGAGAGTTGATCTGATTGCTGTTTTTAGGATTCTAGAGATAATGTCGACCATGACAAACTGTTTCACTTTAACAAGAACAGTAGAACCAGAGGACACTGTCTAAGCTTGATGTGGGTAAATTCAAAACTAATGTTCAGAAACAAAGGATAGAATTTTTACTGTGCCTGGGACTTTAAGTGCAGAAATTGACAACACGGTGGGAAACTGGCTCCAAACTTGCCAACTTCCGCCTTTAACTGCAGTGCGTTAATATGCATGCGAGAAACCTCCTCAGGAGAGACGGTCATCAGTTTCAGTACGTTAACAGTTTATCAAGGCCAATATTAACATAGGTTTGGAATTTAAATATGAGTGCATGTGTTTCCTGGGCATCCTATAACTCACCAGTAAACGCAAAGCGAGAACACAACAGCAATTGAGGGGGATGAAGATGTGACAGGCAAATATCCCAATAAATACTCAAACTACACAACTGTTTTCTTGCCTGATTGTGTGAAAGGCTTTGTTCATAATGCTGAGAGGTTCCTTTCACGACGTTGGGGGTTTGTAATCTGATCTCCATTTTGGAGCTGTGATCGATCAAAGCAGCGTGGGGTCACCTTATGCTATTTCGCTTTGAACCTCTGATGAGGACCAAGAAAGCCAGCCACAGGAATAGGAACATCAGGAGTAGGAACATCAGGAGTAGGAACTGGAACAGGAGCAGCAAATGCCTGAACCTCACAAACCTGTGGCTCGACAGGAGAAAGGAGATGAGCAGAGAGCTGCAGCTCTCAGGAGGTGATATCTGCAACATCGAGTGTATAGGCAGAGGATCAGCTTCTGGGACTTGCTGCAAAACTAGTGACTAAAGGCGGCTCAGGGTCTCACATCAGGTGGTGACAGACATTTGCAGCTGGCTGAAACAAGATCTGCTGCCAAGTGGACCTGGTGTCAATGCTTTACCAAAGAACAAAGAACAAAGAAAATTACAGCACAGGAACAGGCCCTTCGGCCCTCCAAGCCTACGCCGATCCAAATCCTCTATCTAAACCTGTCGCCTATTTTCTAAGGGTCTGTATCTCTTTACTTCCTGCCCATTCATGTATCTGTCTAGATACATCTTAAAAGACGCTATCGTGCCCGCGTCTACCACCTCCGCTGGCAATGCGTTCCATGCACCCACCACCCTCTGCGTAAAGAAATTTCCACGCATATCTCCCCTAAACTTTTCCCCTTTCACTTTGAACTCATGTCCCCTTGTAATTGAATCCCCCACTCTGGGAAAAAGCTTCTTGCTATCCACCCTGTCTATACCTCTCATGATTTTGTACACCTCAATCAGGTCCCCCCTCAACCTCCGTCTTTCTAATGAAAATAATCCTAATCTACTCAACCTCTCTTCATAGCTAGCGCCCTCCATACCAGGCAACATCCTGGTGAATCTCCTCTGCACCTTCTCCAAAGCATCCACATCCTTTTGGTAATGTGGCGACCAGAACTGCACGCAGTATTCCAAATGTGGCCGAACCAAAGTCCTATACAACTGTAACATGACCTGCCAACTCTTGTACTCAATACCCCGACCGATGAAGGAAAGCATGCCGTATGCCTTCTTGACCACTCTATTGACCTGCGTTGCCACCTTCAGGGAACAATGGACCTGAACACCCAAATCTCTCTGTACATCAATTTTCCCCAGGACTTTTCCATTTACTGTGTAGTTCACTCTTGAATTGGATCTTCCAAATGCATCACCTCGCATTTGCCCTGATTGAACTCCATCTGCCGTTTCTCTGCCCAACTCTCCAGTCTATCTATATTCTGCTGTATTCTCTGACAGTCCCCTTCAGTATCTGTTACTCCACCAATCTTAGTGTCGTCTGCAAACTTGCTAATCAGACCACCTATACTTTCCTCCAAATCATTTATGTATATCACAAACAACAGTGGTCCCAGCACGGATCCCTGTGGAACACCACTGGTCACACGTCTCCATTTTGAGAAACTCCCTTCCACTGCTACTCTCTGTCTCCTGTTGCCCAGCCAGTTCTTTATCCATCTCGCTAGTACACCTTGGACCCCATGCGCCTTCACTTTCTCCATCAGCCTACCATGGGGAACCTTATCAAACGCCTTACTGAAGTCCATGTATATGACATCTACAGCCCTTCCCTCATCAATCAACTTTGTCACTTCCTCAAAGAATTCTATTAAGTTGGTAAGACATGACCTTCCCTGCACAAAACCATGTTGCCTATCACTGATAAGCCCATTTTCTTCCAGATGGGAATAGATCCTATCCCTCAGTATCTTCTCCAGCAGCTTCCCTACCACTGACGTCAGGCTTACCGGTCTATAATTACCTGGATTATCCCTGCTACCCTTCTTAAACAAGGGGACAACATTAGCAATTCTCCAATCCTCCGGGACCTCACCCGTGTTTAAGGATGTTGCAAAGATATCTGTTAAGGCCCCAACTATTTCCTCTCTCGCTTCCCACAGTAACCTGGGATAGATTCCATCCGGACCTGGGGACTTGTCCACCTTAATGCCTTTTAGAATACCCAACACTTCCTCCCTCCTTATACCGACTTGACCTAGAGTAATCAAACATCTGTCCCTAACCTCAACATCCGTCATGTCCCTCTCTTCGGTGAATACCGATGCAAAGTACTCGTTTAGAATCTCACCCATTTTCTCTGACTCCACGCATAACTTTCCTCCTTTGTCCTTCAGTGGGCCAATCCTTTCTCTAGTTACCCTCTTGCTCCTTATATATGAATAAAAGGCTTTGGGATTTTCCTTAACCCTGTTTGCTAAAGATATTTCATGACCCCTTTTAGCCCTCTTAATTCCTCGTTTCAGATTGCGCCTACAATCCCGATATTCTTTCAAAGCTTCGTCTTTCTTCAGCCGCTTAGACCTTATGTATGCTTCCTTTTTCCTCTTAGCTAGTCTCACAATTTCACCTGTCATCCATGGTTCCCTAATCTTGCCATTTCTACCCCTCATTTTCACAGGAACATGTCTCTCCTGCACGCTAATCAACCTCTCTTTAAAAGCCTCCCACATATCAAATGTGGATTTACCTTCAAACAGCTGCTCCCAATCTACATTCTCCAGCTCCTGCCGAATTTTGGTATAGTTGGCCTTCCCCCAATTTAGCACTCTTCCTTTAGGACCACTGTCGTCTTTATCCATGAGTATTCTAAAACTTACGGAATTGTGATCACTATTCCCAAAGTAGTCCCCTACTGAAACGTCAGCCACCTGGCCCGGCTCATTTCCCAACACCAGGTCCAGTATGGCCCCTTCCCGAGTTGGACTATTTACATACTACTCTAGAAAGCCCTCCTGGATGCTCCTTACAAATTCTGCTCCATCTAGACCTCTAACATTAAGTTTGTACCAATGGCTGTCAAAGTCACCACCCCCTAACCTTCTTTGCCTCAGGCTCCTACTGGGGCTCTGCTGGAGGCATTTGCAGGATCTCACAGTCGGCAGCCCAGAAGTGCATAGGATAGGTAACCGATAGCATGTTTTGCAGGACAAGTAATTATGTCCACTTTGCAACTGATGATGCCAGTCAATGTGGTTGACTCTTAACTGCTCTCTGAAATGGCTGAGCATGCCACTCAGTTGTCAAGAGCAATTAGGAATGGGTAACAAATGCTGGCCTTACCAGCAATGCCCACCTCCCATGAAAGAATAAAAAAAGTCAGAATGAGTGGGTGCTTGGGTTTGCAGCTCTGGCTGTCTTCACAGGTGCAGGGAATCAATGACTGCACGTGCATGGTAGCTAAGACACCCTCAGATCAGCCAGGAGTGATCACCAGCCACATGGACTTCCATTCCATCAATGTGCAGCTGATGTGCAACCACAAAGAGAGGTTTCTGCAGGTGTGTACAAAGTTCCAAGACAGCTGGCATGATGCTTTCGTCCTGCATCAGTCCAGCCTCGTTGAGCTCTTCGTACCTTGAATCAAACTCACCGGCTGGCTGCTCAGAGGCTAGAAATATCCACTTAAAACACAGCTGTGGCTCATTTGGCAGCATTCTTGACTTTGAGCCACAAGGGTCTGGGTTAAAGTCCTACTCCAGGGCTTGAGCACAAAGAAACCAAGGCTGACCCTCCAGTGCAGTACTTCAGGGGTGTTGCACCGTGGGAGGTGCTATCTTTCAGATGAGCTATTAAACCAAGGCTCCATCTGCCTGCTCAGATGGATGCAAAAGATCCCATGGCACTATTTTGAAGAAGAGTAGGGGAGTTATCTCTGGTATCTTGGCCAATATTTATCCTTCAATCAACATCACAAAAACAGATTATCTGATCATTATCACATTGCTGTTTGTGGGACCTTGCTGAGCACAAATTGGCAGCTGCTTTTTTTTCTCTCTATTCGTTCCCGGGATTTGAGTGCAGCTGGCAAGGCATGTCCTTATTGCCCTAGAGAAGGTGGTGGCAAGCTGGCTTCTTGAACAACTGCAGTCCATGTGGTGTAAGTAAACACAGTGTTGTTAGGAAGGGAGTAACAGTATTTTGACCCAACGACAATGAAGGAACGGCGATACACTTGGAGGGGAACTTGTCGGTGGTAGTGTTCCCATGCATCTGCTGCCCTTGTCCTTCTAGGTGGTAGAGGTCGTAGGTTTGGAAGGTGCTGTCGAAGGAGGCATGGTGAGTTGCTGCAGTGCATCTTGTAGATGGTACACACTGCTGCCAACGTGTGTCGATGGTGAAGGGAGTGAATGTTGAAGGTGTTGGATCAGGTACTGATCAAGCGGGCTGCTTTGTCCTGGAATGGTGTCGAGCTTTGTGAGTGTTCAAGCTGCACTCATCCAGGCAAGTGGAGAGTATTCCATCACACTCCTGACTTGTGCCTTGTAGATGGTGGACAGGCTTTGGGGAGTCAGGAAGTGAGTTACTCGCTGCAGAATTCCTCACCTCTGACTTGCTCTTGTAGCCACAATATGGCTGGTCCAGTTAAGTTTCTGGCCAATGGTAACCCCCAGGAAGTTGATGGTGGGGAATTCAGCAATGGTAATGTCAAGGGGAGATGGTTAGAGTCTCTCTTGTTGAAGATGGTCATTGCCTGGCACTTGTGTGGCACGAATGTTACTTTGTACTTATCAGCCCAAGGCTGAATATAGTCCAGGTCTTGCTGCATGTGGGCACAGACTGCTTCAGTATCTGAGGAGTAGCGAATGGTACTGAACATTGTGCAATCATCAGTAAACATCCCCACTTCTGACCTGATGATGAAAAGAAGGTCACTGATGAAGCAGCTGAAGATGGTTGGGCCTAGGACTCTACCCTGAGGAACTCCTGAAGTGATGTCCTGGAGCTGAGATGATTGACCTCCAACAACCACAACCATCTTCCTTTGTGCTAGGTATGACTCCAGTATTACAATAGTGAGTACACTTCAAAAAGTACTTCATTGGGTGTAAGGCGCTTTGAGAGGTCCAGTGGTCATGAAAGGCGCTATATAACTGCAAATCTTTTTTTCTCATGACACCCGTGAGGAAACTGACATATAATGGAAACTACACTGCACTGGAAGTGTCTGCCTCGATTATGCTCAAGTCTCTGGAGTGGGATAAAAGTAAAATACCGCAGATGCTGGAAATCTGAAATAAAAACAAGAAATGCTGGAAATACTCAGCAGGTCTGGTAGCATTTGTGGAGAGAGAAACAGAGTTAATGTTTCAGGTCAGTGACCTTTCATCATAACTGGCAAAGATTAGAAATGTAATAGGTTTTAAGGAAATAAAGCAGGGGTGGGGCAAGAGATAACAAAAGGCAAGGTGTTGATAGGACAGAGGGTCACAGAATAACTGACCAGAAGGTCATGGAGCAAAGGCAAACGGTATGTTAATGGTGTGCTGAAAGACAAAGCATTAGTGTAGAGAGGGTGTTAATTGACAAAAAAATGAACAGCCCTGGCCCAAAGTAAAACCTGAAACGAAACAGTGGGCAGGCACATGGTAAGATAAATGAATGATGAAACAAACTAAAAAAAAAATAAACAAATAAAAAAAAAGAAAAAACAAACAAAAATAAAAAGGGGGGCCCGTCATGCTCTGAAATTATTGAGCCCAATATTCAGTCCGGCAGGCTGTAGTGTGCCTAATTGGTAAATAAGATGCTGTTCCTCGAGCTTGCATTGATGTTCACTGGCAAACTGAAGCAAGCCCAGGACAGATATGTGGGCATGAGAGCAGGGGAGGTGGGTGGGGGGGTGTTGAAATGGCAAGCAACCGGAAGCTTGGGGTCATACCTTCGGACTGAGTGGAGGTGTTCCGCAAAGCGGTCACCCAATCTGCGTTTGGTTTCCCCAATGTAGAGGAGAGCACATTGTGGGCAGCGAATACAGTATACTAAATTGAAAGAAGCACAAGTAAATTGTTGCTTCACGTGAAAGGAGTGTTTGGGGCCTTGCAAGGTGAGGAGAGCAGAGGTAAAAGGGCACCTCCTGTGATTGCAGGGGAAAGTGCCGTGGGAAGGGGACAAGGTGCTGGGGGTAATGGAGGAGTGGACCAGGATGTCGCGGAGGGAACGATCCCTTCGGAATGCTGATGGGGAAGGGAGGGGAAGATGTGTTAGGTAGTGGCATCACGCTCGACATGGCGGAAATGTCGGAGGATGGTCCTTTGGATGTCGGAGGCTGGTGGAGTGCAAAGTGAGGACAAGGACTCTGTCGTGGTTCTGGGAGGGAGGGGAAGGGGTGAGGGTAGAGGTGCAGAAAATGGGCCAGACACGGTTGAGGGCCCTGTCAACCACAGTGGGAGGGAATTCTTGGTTGAGGAAAACGGAAGACATATCAAAAGCGCTGTTGTGGAAGGTAGCATCATCAGAGCAGATGCGTCGGAGACGGAGAAACTGGGAGAATGGAATGGAATCCTTACAGGAGGCAGAGTTTGAATAAGTGTAGTCGAGGTAGCTGTGGGAGTCGGTGGGCTTATAATGGATATTAGTAGACAACCTATCCACAGAAATGGAGACAGAGAAGTCGAGGAAGGGAAGGGAAGTGTCAGAAATGGACCATGTAAAGGTGAGAGAAGGGTGGAAATTGGAAGCAAAGTTGATAAAGTTTTCTAGTTCCGGGCAGGATCAGGAAACGGCACCGATACAGTCATCAATGTACCAGAAAAAAAAGTTGGGGGAGGGGGCCTGAGTAGGACTGGAACAAGGAATGTTTGACATAACCCACAAAAAGACAGGCATAACTAGGACCCATGCAGGCACCCATGGCAACCCCTTTTACTTGAAGGAAGTGAGTGGAGTTGAAGGAGAAGTTGTTCAATGTGAGAACAAGTTCAGCCAGGCGGAGGAGGGTGGTGGTGGATGGGGACTGGTTGGGCCTCTGTTCAAGGAAGAAGTGGAGAGCCCTCAAATCGTCCTGGTGGGGGATGGAGGTGTAGAGCGATTGGACGTCCATAGTGAAGAAGAGGCGGTTGGGACCAGGAAACTGGAAATTGTCAAAATGATGTAGGGCGTCAGAAGAGTCACGGATGTAGGTGGGAAGACAGTGGAGCAGGGGAGAAAAGATAGAGTCAAGATTGGAAGAAATAAGTTCAGTGGGGCAGGAACAGGCTGAAACAGTGGGTCTGCCGGGACAGTCCCGTTTGTGGATTTTGGGAAGGAGGTAGAAGCGGGCAGTCCGGGGTTGTGGGTCTTTGAGGTTGGAGTGGAAACTTGAAGTCACAACGTTCTGCAGCACAGGAGGGAATGTAACCCACTGAGCCGCAGCTGGTACCTGTGGCAAAGTCCATCACAGCAAAGATCAATTCTGTCCTCATTCGATATCCATTCATCCAGTGGGGTTCACTGGATAGCAGGAATCGTAACTGACTTTTCCCCTCATTAACCCAGCAGCACTGAGAGCAATTGTGGAGTTTCAATCAGGTACCAGCAGAAACCAACTAACCCAGCAGAGGCTGGGGAGCGAAGTGAAACCCTCACAATTGGCAGGAGGCGGGGGTGGGGAAGGTTGATAAACATCTGGCTGGGCTCTCTCTCATTCTCTCTGTCAGTGAGAGTATGTGCAGGGGAACGTGTGTTAACACTTTAGGAAAGCAATAGTTTGACTCATGTTGATTATAGGAGCACTATACTTTTAAGTATGTTATTGTAGAGCGTCAGTGACAGCTACAGACTGCTGCAATCTGCAAGAAAGTTAGAGGAAGTAATTTTTAAAATGGGATAAACAGTGCAATTTGTTTTGTTTATACAGCATGGTCGAAGGCTTGAATCTGCTTTCCGTGAATCCCAAAGGATTTTTACTGTTCTTGATACACAGACTTCAAATTAAATACTAATCTCAGAATCTGCAAACAATTTTAGTTGAATCATCACTTACAGCCTGCATCTGTGCTGTTCAGTCAGGTTTCTGAATGTAGACCTTACTTCAGAAAAATGAATCCCCTCCGTTAGCTCAGTGGATTTGCTGAATTTACTGGGGTGCTCAGTGTTAATGTTAAATTGAACATTTGCAATAAACACTAACATTAGTTGCACAATCAACGTAACTCCAGCTTAGCGAACTCAGGGACCAATCTGCATCTTGTTCAAGGTGCAGCCACGAGCCAATGTCCTATGAAGAAACACTGGCTTTTAGAATAAAAGGAAAATACTGCAGATGCTGGAAATCTGAAATAAAAACAAGAAATGCTGGAAATACTCAGTAGGTCTGTCAGCATCTGTGGAGGGTTTCATAAATCACGAGGAACAGACTCTATGAACCACAACTGCTCAAATTAGAGGTCATAGAGAGATGACCTCTATGAGAGAAATTATCTGAGAAAATTATCGATGCGAGAAATCAAATTTCAAACCTTCATTTCAATGAACAAGTCTTTGTAAAACACTGTAAAAAGTAATTACCAGTGTGTTTGCATTCCCTTTTGCAGAGAGGTATCCCAAGGAGGTGCAAGGAAAAGGGTTCAGGAGTTGAGATTGAGTGTCAGTGAGACTGCATGGGGTAGGGTGGGGGTAGGGGGAGAGGGAGAGGCCTCCCCTCTACAAGGTGACCCAGGAGATGTGAAGAGAGAGATGACCCTGGCACTGTGGGCAGCAGGTCTCTGTTATAGTGACAGCACCGTCTCTCTGCTGCACACTGGGGGTGCACTTAATGAGGTGAGATGTTCTGTGGAAGGGGGTAATTGTGGAGGTGTTGTATTGAATGAGGTGAGATGTTCTGTGGAAGGGGGTAATTGTGGAGGTGTTGTATTGAATGAGGTGAGATGTAGTGTGGAAGGGGGTAATTGTGGAGGTGTTGTATTAAATGAGGTGAGGTGGCCTGTGAAAGGGGGTAATTGTCACCTGATGTTCGAGTCCCCAGAGTGTGACTGGGGCAAAGCAGAGGAGTAAATATTGAGGCTCGTCGTTACCTTCATGGTCACTGAGCGGGTCCCACACAGCTGTCATTGCAGCTTCACACCCTTACTGAGTATCTAGTGGAGGAAGACCATTAGCTTTAGAACAAAGAACAAAGATAATTACAGCACAGGAACAGGCCCTTCGGCCCTCCAAGCCTGCGCCGATCCAGATCCTCTCTCTAAACATGTCGCCTATTTTCTAAGGTTCTGTATCTCTTTTCTTCCTGCCCATTCATGTATCTGTCTAGATACATCTTAAAAGACTCCATCGTGCCCGCATCTACCACCTCCGCTGGCAATGCGTTCCAGGTGCCCACCACCCTCTGCGTAAAGAACTTTCCACGCATATCCCCCCTAAACCTTTCCCCTTTCACTTTGAACTCGTGTCCTCTAGTAATTGAAACCCCCACTCTGGGAAAAAGCCTCTTGCTATCCACCCTGTCTATACCTCTCATGATTTTGTACACCTCAATCAGGTCCCCCCTCAACCTCCGTCTTTCTAATGAAAATAATCCTAATCTACTCAACCTCTCCTCATAGGTAGCGCCCTCCATACCAGGCAACATCCTGGTGAACCTCCTCTGCACCCTCTCCAAAGCATCCACATCCTTTTGATAATGTGGCGACCAGAACTGTACGCAGTATTCCAAATGTGGCCGAACCAAAGTCCTATACAACTGTAACATGACCTGCCAACTCTTGTACTCAATGCCCCGTCCGATGAAGGAAAGCATGCCGTATGCCTTCTTGACCACTCTATTTACCTGCGTTGCCACCTTCAGGGAACAGTGGACCTGAACACCCAAATCTCTCTGGACATCAATTTTCCCCAGGACTTTTCCATTTACTGTATAGTTCACTCTTGAATTGGATCTTCCAAAATGCATCACCTCGCATTTGCCCTGATTGAACTCCATCTGCCATTTCTCTGCCCAACTCTCCAATCTATCTATATTCTGCTGTATTCTCTGACAGTCCCCTTCACTATCTGCTACTCCACCAATCTTAGTGTCGTCTGCAAACTTGCTAATCAGTCCACCTATACTTTCCTCCAAATCATTAATGTATATCACAAACAACAGTGGTCCCAGCACGGATCCCTGTGGAACACCACTGGTCACACGTCTCCATTTTGAGAAACTCCCTTCTACTGCTACTCTGTCTCCTGTTGCCCAGCCAGTTCTTTATCCATCTCGCTAGTACACCTTGGACCCCAAGCGCCTTCACTTTCTCCATCAGCCTGCCATGGGGATCCTTATCAAACGCCTTACTGAAGTCCATGTATATGACATCGACAGCCCTTCCCTCATCAATCAACTTTGTCACTTCCTCAAAGAATTCTATTAAGTTGGTAAGACATGACCTTCCCTGCACAAAACCATGTTGCCTATCACTGATGAGCCCATTTTCTTCCAAATGGGAATAGATCCTATCCCTCAGTATCTTCTCCAGCAGCTTCCCTACCACTGACGTCAGGCTCACTGGTCTATAATTACCTGGATTATCCCTGCTACCCTTCTTAAACAAGGGGACAACATTAGCAATTCTCCAGTCCTCCGGGACCTCACCCGTGTTTAAGGATGCTGCAAAGATATCTGTTAAGGCCCCAGCTATTTCCTCTCTTGCTTCCCTCAGTAACCTGGGATAGATCCCATCCGGACCTGGGGACTTGTCCACCTTAATGCCCTTTAGAATACCCAACACTTCCTCCCTCCTTATGCCGACTTGACCTAGAGTAATCAAACATCTGTTCCTAACCTCAACATCCGTCATGTCCCTCTCCTCGGTGAATACCGATGCAAAGTACTCATTTAGAATCTCACCCATTTTCTCTGAGTCCAAGCATAACATTCCTCCTTTGTCCTTCAGTGGGCCAATCCTTTCTCTAGTTACCCTCTTTCTCCTTATATATGAATAAAAGGCTTTGGGATTTTCCTTAACCCTGTTTGCTAAAGATATTTCATGACCCCTTTTAGCTCTCTTAATTCCTCGTTTCAGATTGGTCCTACATTCCCGATATTCTTTCAAAGCTTCGTCTTTCATCAGCCGCCTAGACCTTATGTATGCTTCCTTTTTCCTCTTAGCTAGTCTCACAATTTCACCTGTCATCCATGGTTCCCTAATCTTGCCATTTCTATCCCTCATTTTCACAGGAACATGTCTCTCCTGCACGCTAATCAACCTCTCTTTAAAAGCCTCCCACATATCACATGTGGATTTACCTTCAAACAGCTGCTCCCAATCTACATTTCCCAGCTCCTGCCGAATTTTGGTATAGTTGGCCTTCCCCCAATTTAGCACTCTTCCTTTAGGACCACTCTCGTCTTTGTCCATGAGTATTTTAAAGCTTACGGAATTGTGATCACTATTCCCAAAGTAGTCCCCTACTGAAACTTCAACAACCTGGCCGGGCTCATTCCCCAACACCAGGTCCAGTATGGCCCCTTCCCGAGTTGGACTATTTACATACTGCTCCAGTATGTGATTCTGGAGAATCACAGTCTGCACTTGCACAGCTCACTCAGAACCTTGAGTGATACTCACTCCCTGTCCACTCTCTGGGAGTGTGGGAGGTTATCAGATTAGTACGGTCTGTAACCTTGGTGCCTGCACTCCTACTCCAGATCATCCAAGAGTATCAATCTAAATGCCATTGCAATGCTTTCCCCATCTTCATGTGCAGAGAGAGGGGTGAGGGTCATGACATTCAGTGCCTTCCAACACTCAGGGCCTTGGATGGCAAAACTGATGAGAAAAGACTGAGAAAATTAGGAAGAATTACTCTTGCAAGATTTACTGCTTCATTTATTGGTCTCCCAGGCTGAGAGCCAGTATTTGCCAGAAAGCACTTCAACATCAAGTCACCTCCTCGGTTACTTTTCAGTCTAAGTAGCTGCAATGTGGAAATGTGCATAAATTCAGGGAAATTGCCACTTGCCACCGAGTGCAGTGTGGGAGGAATGAGAAGAAACCTTTCTCATATGGAATATCGGCTGACTGGAACAAATATCCCAGCAAATTATGGTGCATCCAACTGTGTAACTCACTTACACTGTAATTTCCTGGAACTTTTACATTTCAATAATTGTGCAAGTTTCCTGAAAATCTCAGCCATATTTGCTCCCCAGTTTGATACTGTGCGAAATAACGGGGCTGGGATCTCTGTGTAATGTTAGTTAGTACACTTAAAATAAGTAACTTGTTGTTTATTCTTTTATGGGATGTGGGTAACGCTGGCAAGGCCAGTATTTGTTGCCAAGCCCTAATTGCCCTTGACAAGGTAGTGACTTTGTCAAAATAGCAGAAAAGATATTTTCACATAAACCAGTTAATTAATGTTGCAGTGCACGATTTCAACTCAAAGGAGGGTTTCAGTTTGGATCTTTGGTCTTTGCTGAAATAGCCGCTCCCAGGTAAGAATTAATGATGAGTTCATTTGTTTTTTGGTAGTTGGTTGAGGGAGGAATGTTGGCCTGGACAGCAGGGAGTACACCTGCAATTTATTTATTTAGAGATACAGCAATGAAACAGGCCCTTCGGCCCACCGAGTCTGTGCCGACCATCAACCACCCATTTATACTAATTTTCTCTGCAGCACCTGTGGAAGAGCCTGTCACTCCAGAATTGGCCTTTATAGCCACTCCAGGCGCTGCTTCACAAACCACTGACCACCTCCAGGCGCGTATCCATTGTCTCTCGAGATAAGGAGGCCCAAAAGAAAGAACACTAATTCCATATTCCTACCAAACATCCCAATCTGTACCTATATTTCCCTACCACCTACCTGTACTCGGGGCAATTTATAATGGACAATTTACCTATCAACCTGCAAGTCTTTTGGTGGTGGGAGGAAACCTGAGCACCCGGCGAAAACCTAGTTTTATTATTTTATTAATTCAGAGGCCGGAATGAACGGGCAGCTGGAGGAATTTAAATTCAATTAGTTAATAAATCTGGAGTGAAATGCGAGTCTCATAATAATAATTACAAAACTACTGGATTGTCATAAAAACCCATCTGGTTCACGAATGCTCTTCAAAGGAGGAAATCTGCTGTCCTTACCCAGTCTGGCTTACATGTGATTCCAGACCTATAGCAATGTTGTTGATTCTTAACTGTCCTCTGTACTGTCCTAGTAAGCCACTCAGTTATAGGTGGTTCACCACCACCTGCTCAAGGGTAATAAACACTGGCTTTGCCAGCTCACATTCCAAGAACGAATAGAAAAAAATTGACATCAACGGAACATAAAATGAAGTGGGGTGAAAATCGAAGTCTGACTTGAACCCCACACTCCCCCTTCATCCCCAACCCTGGTTCTTGTCAGGCGGGTTTAGTTAAAATTGGGGCCGATGCAGAATTAGGACAGCACTAGGCCCCGCTTGGTGCTCTAATATTCGTAGAACTTGTCAGAACTGAGTGTTGACACCCACACATGAAAAATGGTGATTTGAATGAGGTGCCAAAGAGCAGTGTAGCATGGGGACTCGTAACTCAACAAGTGTCATCACCTTGAGGGGAGGAGGAGAAAGAAAAAGGAGATCTGAAACAATGGATATCATTCTTCAAGAGAAAGAGCTGGGAAAAGTATTGACATTCTCTGACAAAGATTAAATCCCTTAAACTTCTCAAACCACTTCTTCCATCTTAATATTTGAAAGAACTGAATGCAATTAACTTGCTGTGATCAGAATGACATTTATAATATCTTGTGTGAGGAAGTAGATTGAGGCAAAATGCAACGTATCAATTAACTATGCCAGGGTAGGATAGGCTAGAGATTCACTCCTGTGATACCTGCAGGAATCTCTCAGTCTACTCTATGGATGAAAGGAGGACATTTAAATGGAGGTCAAAAGCAACAAATGGAGATCTGAAACACCTCAGGCTACCTGTTAACTTATAGCTATAAACTGCCAATGACAGATTGAAAGGAACAATTTTGATGCTGTTTATCAACCATGTTTCTCAGTAAGAAAACAGTTTGTCATTTGATTCAGAAAACACCTGTAGTTCCTGTCATCAGGTCTCGAGTTATGTTATTTGGGCTGTAGAGTATTGTGGTTGGGTTTGAAAAGTTTCTCAGTTTTGAATTCCTCTGGTCCAGATTTTGAATTCTTGGGGTTCTGAAGCTTCAAGTATTGTTACTCACCTTTGCACCAATAGGTACTGCACAATGGTCTTATATAAACTGAACATGTGCAATCTCCGAAGGAAGATCACTAAATAGTTGTGTTTAAACCTTTGGTCCACTCATCAAACTTCAAATAATAAATGGTAGTGGAAGCCTTGAGGACAGGTTGACATGATGTCCTGTAGATAGTCTGTACTCCACATTTAATTTCCTGTATTTCAACACTCCCACTTAATTTAATAACTCCCACTTAATTTATTCACTTGATGTTTGCTATGCCCCAATCATTTGTTTTCCAATTCTCTGCTCTCGTTTCCTGAAGGCACTGATGATAAGTACGATGGTTCCACAGGCAGTCTCACCCAAGTAACTATTCAACCCATTTATTTTGTGGCGCCCTCTCTATAAAAAGACCCTTGTTCGAGGTCGAAAGGATTGAAAGGGAATCCTACCCATATAGGATCAGCTTGAAAATAGAACTTTAGTCTGTAGGGAATTTCCTCTCTGTGGAGGTCACTCCAGAATATAGTCCATGTCTGACTAACTCCTTCTAACGCCGCAGTGACACATGTTCATTGCCAGGGTAACAAGCAAAACCTCCCAAAACAATTAGTGTCAATCTATAAGGAAGGCCAAGTTTTAACTTCCCATTCTCATATAGTGCAAAACCTTCATATATTTCAGATATAGCTACAAACACAGAGAGAATCCAGAGAGATTGAGAGGAAATAAAAAGAACGAATGCTCACCATATGGGATAGGATGGTTGTAACTGAAGCCCCACCAGCTGTGTTGAGATTGTTTTGGCAGCCGTTCCACTTGCTGGCACAGACTACCGCAGGAAAAGCTTGAAATTGAAAGACTGAAGGCCCTATGTCACACCCTGTCATTTTAAATTAAGTTATGCAATGTGAAGGTCTGTGCTAATTTTCTTGTAGTTATGCTGTGGGCTGAGGACATAATGAGGAGGAAACCATAATTGGGGCAAGCTGTTGATTGCGATAATGACTGCTGTCTGTACCGACAGACACAGCCTCGTTTGATCAAATGTCTACTGAGCCGTGATTGTGCAGCAGCATTGGGCCCCTTTGGAAAATCTTTCAAAACAACTTCTGTAACCTCCTCATGACCTACTGACTCTGGCCAGCCAGATGCTGACCTTTAGTGACAGAACTTGTCTGAAATGAAGCACAACAAACTTTTTTCCCCCTCTTTTCCTCTTTTGTTCAGTCTGAGAACTCTTGGATTAACTCTTTCTGGATCAGGTGTAATTGCTGTTATACCATTTCCTTTTCCCTTCTAATGAAAGCTTTCTCCAGTAGCCTGTACCTACATTTTTATATTTGTTCATGGGATGTGGGCGTCGCTGGCTAGGCCAGCATTTATTGCCCATCCCTAACTGCCCTTGAGAAGTTGGTGGTGAGCTGCTTTCTTGAGCCGCTGCAGTCCATGGCGTGTAGGCACACCTCATGTCTTCCATAGTTCATGCAATATTAGGTATGGGTCACATATTGGGAGAGGCACCATTTTTGGTTTGGGGGCACTCAGTAAATTTGGGTATTATAAGGGTATGGACAACATCTTTCCCCCCAATTCTACCCCCCTCTCACCTATTGACCCATCCCAGGGTGCAGTTCCACCAGTACTAGAGACAAGTAGCCATTTGTCACATGTTTGACTTGACTGTGTTGAGGGAATTGGAATAGAGTTGGATATGGAAGGGACGGATCACGTCAGAACCGGATCCTGCTCTTCCCCAATATCCACAAGACCACACTTCCAGCAGCTGTCACTCAGTAATGACCAGGTTTGGGAGTCCCAGCTGATTTCCCAGCTAATTCCATTAATTGCAATTCATTTCCAAGTCCCGTGATTTATGGAAGTTTTAAAAATAATATTTCCGATTTAGATTTCCTACATGAATCAAAGAAGCTGAAACAAATTCTGCAAATCTTGGGATTCATGAGTAATTCACACATGTTAGTAGCATAGGACTTTCCCCCTCTATAACCCAGGGATCCGAGGCCCAGTAAAGTAAATTAATTAAACCCAGCTGTGATCAGCTAACTCTGACCAACACAGACTGGGAATCACACCTTGTGTCTGCATTGCTTAGCAACACACCACATGTACTGGCCTGTATAAACCAGGATCAAACCCAGACCAACTGCAGAGACAAATGGTCTGAGACCATGGAATCTTACAGTGCAGAAGGAGGCTATTTGATCCACCATGTCTCAAACTCTGTGACTGATTGGTTGAATATTAGAGATCATCAAATGAGGTCATATGGGTGGAGAACAGATATAAAATAGGGGCATCCATACTATTAGCAGTGTACTATAGACCTCCAAATAGTGAGAGGGAGATAGAGGAACAAATGTATAGGCAAACTTCTGAGTGTAAAAACTATACCGCAATAATAGTTGTGGATTTCAACAACCCTAATATCAACTGGGATACAAACAGTGTGAAGGGTACAGAGAGCACAAAATTCTTGAACTGCATTCTAGAGAACTTTTTTAGCCAGCACGTAACAAGCCCAATGAGAAAGGGCACAATTCTAGATTTAGTTTTTGGTAATGAAGCTGGGCAAGTAGATGAAGTCGCAGTGGGTGACCATTTTGGAGATAGCAATCATAATACAGTTAGTTTTTGCATAATCATGGAAAAGGACAAAGATAAGACAGGAGTTAAAGTTCTAAATTGGGGGAAGGCAAATTTTACAAAACTGAGAGGTGATCTGGCGAAAGTAAACTGGATACAGCTACTTGAAGGAAAATTAGTGGCAAACCAGTGGGAGGTATTCAAAAGCCGAGATTCTAAGGCACAGTGTAGACATGTCCCCACAAAGATAAAGGGCGGTATGGCCAAATCTAGAGCCCCCTGGTTATCTAGAATCACAGAATAATACAGTGCAGAAGAGGCCCTTCGGCCCATCGAGTCTGCACCGATGCATTAAAAACACCTGACCTGTCTACCTAATCCCATTTGCCAGCACTTGGTCCATAGCCTTGAATGTTATGAAGTGCCAAGTGCTCATCCAGGTACTTTTTAAAAGGATGTGAGGCAACCTGCATCTACCACCCTCCCAGGCAGGGCATTCCAGACTGTCACCACCCTCTGGGTAAAAAAGTTCTTCCTCAAGTCCCCCTTAAACCTCCCGCCCCTCACCTTAAACTTGTGACCCCTCGTAACTGACCCTTCAACTAAGGGGAACAGCTGCTCCCTATCCACCCTGTCCATGCCCCTCATAATCTTGTACACCTCGATCAGGTCACCCCTCAGTCTTCTCTGCTCCAGTGAAAACAACCCAAGCCTATCCAACCTCTCTTCATAGCTTAAATGTTCCATCCCAGGCAACATCCTGGTGAATCGCCTCTGCACCCCCTCCAATGCAATCACATCCTTCCTATAATGTGGTGACCAGAATTGCACACAGTACTCCAGCTGTGGCCTTACCAAAGTTCTATACAACTCCAACATGACCTCCCTGCTTTTGTAATCTATGCCTCGATTGATAAAGGCAAGTGTCCCATATGCCTTTTTCACCACCCTATTAACCTGCCCTTCTGCCTTCAGAGATCTATGGACAAACACGCCAATGTCCCTTTGTTCCTCGGAACTTCCCAGTGTCAGGCCATTCATTGAATACTTCCATGTCACATTGCTCCTTCCAAAGTGTATCACCACACACTTTTCAGCGTTAAATTCAATCTGCCACTTTTCTGCCTATTTGACCATCCCGTCTATATCTTCCTGTAACCTAAGACACTCCACCTCACTGTTAACCACTCGGACAATCTTTGTGTCATCCGCGATCTTACTGATCCTACCCCCCACATAGTCATCTATGTCGTTTATATAAATGACAAACAATAGGGGACACAGCACAGATCCCTGTGGTACGCCACTGGACACTGGCTTCCAAAGAACAAAGAACAAAGAACAGTACAGCACAGGAACAGGCCATTCGGCCCTCCAAGCCTGCGCCGATCTTGATGCCTGCCTAAACTAAAACCTTTTGCACTTCCAGGGACCATATCCCTCTATTCCCATCCTATTCATGTATTTGTCAAGATGCCTTTTAAACGTCGCTATCGTACCTGCTTCCACCACCTCCCCTGGCAGCAAGTTCCAGGCACTCACCGCCCTCTGTCAAGAACTTGCCTCGCACATCCCCTCTAAACCTTGCCCCTCACACCTTAAACCTTTGTCCCCCAGTAACTAACTCTTCCACCTTGGGAAAAAGTTTCTGACTATCCACTCTGTCCATGCCGCTCATAACTTTGTAAACCTCTATCATGTCGCCCCTCCACCTCCGTCGTTCCAGTGGAAACAATCCGAGTTTATCCAACCTCTCCTCATAGCTAATGCCCTCCAGACCAGGCAACGTCCTGGTAAACCTCTTCTGTACCCTCTCCAAATCCTCCACGTCCTTCTGGTAGTGTGGCGACCAGAATTGCATGCAATATTCTATGTGTGGCCTAACTAAAGTTCTGTACAGCTGCAGCATGACTTGCCAATTTATATACTCTATGCCCCGACCGATGAAGGCAAGCATGCCGTATGCCTTCTTGACTACCTTATCCACCTGCGTTGCCACTTTCAGTGACTTGTGGACCTGTACGCCCAGATCTCTCTGCCTGTCAATACTCCTACAGGTTCTGCCATTTACTGTATACTTCCCACCTGTATTAGACCTTCCAAAATGCATTACCTCACATTTGTCCGGATTAAACTCCATCTGCCATTTCTCCACCCAAGTCTCCAACCGATCTATATCCTGCTGTATCCTCTGACAATCCTCATCTCTATCCGCAACTTCTCCAACCTTTGTGTCGTCACTAGTGTTCCAGTCACTTAAACAGCCGTCTGTCATCACTCTGTCTCCTACAGCTGAGCCAATTTTGAATCCACCTTATCTAGTTACCCTGTATCCCATGTGCATTTGCTTTCTTGATAAGTTTCCCATGTGGGACCTTGTCAAAGGCTTTGCTGAAATCCATGTAAACTACATCAACTGCACTACCCTCATCTACACACCTGGTCACATGCTCAAAAAATTCAATCAAATTTGTTCGGCATGACCTCCCTCTGACAAAGCCATGCTGACTATTCCTAATCAAATTTTGCCTTTCCAAGTGGAATTAGACTCTCTCCTTCAGAATTTTCTCCAATAGTTTCTCTACCACTGACGTGAGACTCACTGGTCTGTAGTTCCCTGTCTTATCTCTGCAACCTTTCTTAAATAGTGGGACCACATTAGCTGTTCTCCAGTCCTCTGGCACCTCCCCCGTGCCCAGAGAGGAATTAAAAATTAGGGTCAGAGCCCCTGCAATCTCCACCCTCGCCTCCCACAGCATCCTGGGACACAAATTGTCCGGACGTGGAGATTTGTCCACTTTTAAGCCTTTCAAAACCTCCAATACCTTGTCACTCCCTATGACAATTTGCTCAAGAACCTCACAGTCTCTCCCTCTAAGTTCCATACCTACATACTCTTTCTCTTGGGTGAAGACAGATGTGAAGTATTCATTCAACACCCTACCAATGTCCTCTGGCTCCGCCCACAGATTTCCCCCTTGGTCCCTAATAGGTCCTACTCTTTCCCTGGTTATCCTCTTCCCATTGATGTACTTGTAGAATATCTTGGGATTTTCCCTACTTTTACCAGCCAGAGCTTTCTCATATCCCCTCTTTGCTCTCCTAATTGCTTTCTTAAGCTCCATCCTACACTTTCTGTACTCCACTAACGCTTCCATTGATTTGCTCTCCTTGTATTTGCTAAAAGCCTCTCTTTTCCTTCTCATCATACCCTGAATGTTTCTGGTCATCCATGGTTCTCTGGGCTTGTTGCTCCTACCTATTACCCTAGAGGGAACATGTTGGGCCTGTACCCTCCCCATTTCCTTTTTGAATGCCCCCCCCCCCCCCCCCACTGCTCTTCTGTAGATTTCCTGACAAGTAACTCTTTCCAGTCTACCTTGGCCAGATCCTGCCTTATTTTACTAAAATTCGCTCTCCCCCAATCCAAAACCTTTTTTTGCAACTTGTCTATTTCTTTCTCCATAACAAGCTTAAATTGTACCATGTTGTGGTCGCTATCACCAAAATGCTCCCCCACCAACACATCAACCACCTGTCCAGCTTCATTCCACAGAATTAGGTCCAGCACTGCACCCTCCCTTGTTGGATCCTCTACATATTGAGCTAAAAGGTTCTCCTGTATACATTTTAAGAACTCCACTCCATCTAAGCCCTTAACACAATGACTATCCCAATTAATGTTGGGAAAGTTGAAATCACCTAATATAATTACCCTATTATTTTTACACACCTCTGCAAATTGCGCACATATTTGCTCCTCAATTTCCCACTGACTATCTGGGGGTCTATAATAAACACCGAGCAATGTGGCTGTCCCTTTTTTATTCCTAAACTCTACCCATAAAGCTTCATTTGATGCCCCCTCCAAGATATCATCTCTCCTTACTGCAGTAACTGACTCCTTAACTAATATTGCAATGCCCCCTCCTCTTTTATCCCCTCCTCTGTCTTGCCTGAAAATTCTATATCCCGGGATATTGAGCTGCCAATCCTGCCCCTCCCTCAACCATGTCTCCGTGATGGTTACTATATCACAATTCCACGTGTCAATCCTTGCCCTTAACTCATCTGTTTTACCTGTAATACTCCTGGCATTAAAGTAGAGGCCATCCATCCTAGTCTTACTCCCTTGAAACTTACTTCTGCTGTATTCCCTCTGACTTGTTTGCTTTCCTGTACTTAGCTGTGTCCCTATTCTGCTAGGAGTCTGTGTCCCCTCCCCCTGCCAAATTAGTTTAAACTCCTCCCAACAGCACGGATGTTAGTCCCCCTCTGGTTCAGATGTAGACCGTCCCGCTTGTACAGGTCCCACCTTCCCTAGAAACGGTCCCAGTGGTCCAGGAATCTAAAACCCTCCCTCCTGCACCAACCAACTCTTAAGACACGCATTCATCTGTGCTATTCTCCTATTTCTATACTCGCTAGCACGTGGCACTGGGAGTAATCCAGAGATTACAACCCGAGAGGTCCTGCTTTTTAGTCTACTGCCTAACTCCCTGAATTCTTGATGCAAGACCTCATCCCTCTTTCTACCTATGTCATTGGTACCAACATGTACCATGACCTCGGCCTTATTACCCTCCCCCTTCAGGATGCCCTGCAGCCATTCAGTGACATCCCGGACCCTGGCACCAGGGAGGCAACACACCATCCTGGAGTCTCGTTGATGGCCACAGTAGTGCCTATCTGTTCCCCTGACTATAGAATCCCCTATTACTATTGCTCTTCCTCTCTTTCCCCCTTCCTGTGCAGACAGGCTGCTTGCAGTGCCAGAAGCTTGGCTCTGTGCGCACTCCCTGGAGGAACCAGCCTCATCAGCCTCCAAAATGGAATACCGATTTGCAAGCGTGACTCCAGGGGACTCCTCAACTACCTGCCTGTTTCTCTTGGACTGCCTGGTGGTCACCCATTCCCTTCCTTCCTCAAGTCCCTTCAGTTGCGGTGTGACCACCTCTCTATACGTGCTATCCACAATGCTCTCAGACTCGCGGATGCTCCACAGTGTTTCCATCCGCCGTTCCAGCTCTGAAACCCGAGCTTCCAGGAGCTGCAGCTGGACACACTTCCTGCACACATGCTGGTTCCGGGGACTGGAAATGTTCCCGGATTTCCACATGCAGCAAGAGGAGCAAACCACGGCTTCAAGCTCTCCTGCCATGACTAAACCCTTTAAATTTAAAACTATAGAAGATTATAATTAAAAAAAACAATTAAGTCTTGCTAAAACAATGACTTACAATTCAATCCACTTTGAAAAATATCCACTAGGACTTACTCACCAGTCAGCTGTGCTCTTTGGATGCTCTCGGTTCCCCTCACTCTGAAGACAGGTAGAAAATGAAAGGAGCTCGTCACTCCCTCCTCACTGAACTTCCTCAGTTACCAAACTTCCACTTTAGCACTCTAATGCAACCCAAGTCAGTATTCCAATGCAAACAAAGTCAGCACTGTAAGATAGCCCACTTTTATACTGACTGACTCTAGCCCCTGAAAACTGGTTTAAGCCAATTCTCTAATTAACAAGGTGCAGCTGCAAGCAGAGCCTGAGTGAACCCTGTTTAAAGCTGGTCTAAAACTCACCTTCTCCAACCCAAACAGCAACTGTTAAGTTAATCTGCTAACTAAAAGACAGATTAGATTTAAGATAAAATTAACCCTTAATTATCCTCAGTTACCAAACTTCCACTATAGCACTCTAATGCAACCCAAGTCAGCACTCCTGTCTAGAGGCTTACAGAGTATGTTGAAGCAGAAAAAGAAAGCTTATGACGATCACAAAAAGCATAATAGTTCAGAAAGCCTAGAGGAGTATAGAAAGTGCAGGGGTGAAGTAAAAAAGGAAATTAGAAAAGCAAAGAGAGGACATGAAAAATTATTGGCAGGTAAAATCAAGGAAACCCCAAAGATGTTTAACAGTACATTAAGAGCAAGAGGATAACTAAGGAAAGGGTAGGGCGTATCAGAGATGTACAAGGGAATTTACACGTGGATGCAGATGATGTGGGCAGGGTTCTTAATGAGTTTTTTTGCCTCTGTCTTCACAAAGGAGAGGGATGATGCAGACATTGTAGTTAAAGAGGAGGAGTGTGAAATATTAGATACGATAAGCATAATGAGAGAGGAAGTACTAAAGGGTCTGACATCCTTGAAAGTGGATAAATCACCAGGGCCGGATGGATTGAATCCCAGGTTGTTAAAAGAAGCCAGGGAGGAAATAGCGGATGCGCTAAGGATCATCTTCTAATCCTCACTGGATATGGGCGAGGTACCAGAGGATTGGAGGACTGCGAACGTTATACCATTGTTTAAAAAGGGTGCGAGGGATAGGCCAAATAATTATAGGCCGGTCAGTTTGACCTCGGTGACGGGTAAATTATTAGAATCAATTCTGAGGGACAGGATAAACTGCCACTTAGAAAGGCACGGATTAATCAAGGATAGTCAGCATGGATTTGTTAAGGGAAGGTCATGTCTTACTAACTTAATTGAATTCTTTGAGGAAGTAACAAGGAGGATTGATGAGGGTAGTGCAGTGGATGTGGTCTGCATGGATTTTAGTAAGGCATTTGACAAGGTTCTGCATGACGGACTGGTCAGCAAAATGAATGCCCATGGGATACAGGGGAATGTGGCGAGTTGGATCAGAATTGGCTCAGTGACAGGAAACAAAGGGTAGTAGTCGATGGATGTTTCTGTGAATGGAAAGTGGTTTCCAATGACGTTCCACAGGGCTCAGCGTTGGGTCTCTTACTGTTTGTGGTATATATTAATGATTTGGACTTAAATGTGGGAGGCATGATTGGGAAATTTGCTGATGACATAAAAATTGGTTGTATAGTAGATAGTGAAGAGGATAGCTGTAGACTCCAGAATGATATCAATGGTTTGGTTGAGTGGGCGGAAAAGTGGCAAATGGTATTTAATCAAGAGAAGTGTGAGGTAATGCATTTGGGGAAGGCAAATAAAGCGAGGGAATACACAATAAATGGGGGGATATTGCGAGGAGTAGAAGAAGTGAGGGACCTTGGAGTGCATGTCCATAGGTCCCTAAAGGTAGCAGGACAGGTAGATAAAGTGGTGAAGAAGGCATATGGAATGCTTTCCTTTATTGGCCAAGGTATAGAATACAAAAGCAGGGATGTGATGCTGCAACTGTATAAAACGCTGGTTAGGCCACAGCTGGAGTATTGCGTACAGTTCTGGTCACCACATTACAGGAAGGACATAGTTGCTCTGGAGAGAGTACAGAGGAGATTTACAAGAATGTTGCCAGGGCTTAAAAGTTGCAGCTATGAGGCAAGATTGGATAGGCTAGGATTGTTTTCCTTAGAACAGAGGAGGCTGAGGGGTGACTTAACTGAGCTGTACAAAATTATGAGGGGCCGGGATAGAGTAAACAGGAAGGACCTGTTTCCCCTAGCGGAGAGGTCAATTACCAGGGGGCACAGATTTAAGGTGATTGGTAGAAGGATTAGAGGGGACATGAGGAAAAACCTATTCACCCAGAGGGTGTTGGGTGTCTGGAATACACTGCCAGGATTGATGGTGGAGGCAGAAACCCTCAACTCATTTAAAAGGTACCTGGACATGCACCTGAAGTGCTGTAACGGCAAGGCTATGGACCAGGTGCCGGACGGTGGAATTAGATTGGGCAGCTAGTTTTTACGGCCGGCACAGACACGATGGGCTAAATGGCCTCCTTCTGTGCCATAATTTTTCTATGGTTCGATGGTTTTAACAGGTCTGTAGAGATGGTTGTTCAGAGTGAGTCTAACAGTCGCGCCCAAAACCACTGCAATCAGTGATCAGATTTAACACTAGTTCCCCGTAATCCAAATGTAATGTTTGCCAGATTTGCAGGAATCTAATACTCCAATAGAATGCTTTGTAGGGTTTCAGTGTGCGATGTGTGTATATGAACAGCCTTTATGTGGCTGGGGTTTCCTTACTGTCCCAGCTTGTGTTATTCTCCTATATTTTACCTAGAAGGATTGTATACAAACGGTTTATTTATTTTTATACGGTTGTTCCAATTCAATCAAACAGCATGAAAATTATTTGCAACATACCTTGACCAATGCAATCATTCAGAAATTGAGAATAACTTTTGTTGCTCCTCCTTTTGTTATGTGCCTTTTCCTTTTGGCTCTCTCAAGGTTAGTTTCTTTTAGGCCTCCTTATCTCGAGAGACAATGGATACGCGCCTGGAGGTGGTCAGTGGTTTGTGAAGCAGCGCCTGGAGTGGTTATAAAGGCCAATTCCAGAGTGACAGGCTCTTCCACAGGTGCAGCAGAGAAATTTGATTGTCGGGGCTGTTGCACAGTTGGCTCTCCCCTTGCGCCTCTGTCTTTTTTCCTGCCAACTACTAAGTCTCTTCGACTCGCCACATTTTAGCCCTGTCTTTATGGCTGCCCGCCAGCTCTGGCGAACGCTGGCAACTGACTCCCACGACTTGTGATCAATGTCACAGGATTTCATGTCGCGTTTGCAGATGTCTTTAAAGCGGAGACATGGACGGCCGGTGGGTCTGATACCAGTGGCGAGCTCGCTGTACAATGTGTCTTTGGGGATCCTGCAATCTTCCATGCGGCTCACATGGCCAAGCCATCTCAAGCGCCGCTGACTCAGTAGTGTGTACAAGCTGGGGATGTTGGCCGCCTCGAGGACTTCTGTGTTGGAGATACGGTCCTGCCACCTGATGCCAAGTATTCTCCGGAGGCAGCGAAGATGGAATGAATTGAGACGTCGCTCTTGGCTGACATACGTTGTCCAGGCCTCGCTGCCATAGAGTAAGGTACTGAGGACACAGGCTTGATGCACTCGGACTTTTGTGCTCCGTGTCAGTGCGCCATTTTCCCACACTCTCTTGGCCAGTCTGGACATAGCAGTGGAAGCCTTTCCCATGCGCTTGTTGATTTCTGCATCTAGAGACAGGTTACTGGTGATAGTTGAGCCTAGGTAGGTGAACTCTTGAACCACTTCCAGAGCGTGGTCGCCAATATTGATGGATGGAGCATTTCTGACGTCCTGCCCCATGATGTTTGTTTTCTTGAGGCTGATGGTTAGGCCAAATTCATTGCAGGCAGCCGCAAACCTGTCGATGAGACTCTGCAGGCACTCTTCAGTGTGAGATGTTAAAGCAGCATCGTCAGCAAAGAGGAATTCCCTGATGAGGACTTTCCGCACTTTGGACTTCGCTCTTAGACGGGCAAGGTTGAACAACCTGCCCCCGATCTTGTGTGGAGGAAAATTCCTTCTTCAGAGGACTTGAACGCATGTGAAAGCAGCAGGGAGAAGAAAATCCCAAAAAGTGTGGGTGCGAGAACACAGCCCTGTTTCACGCCACTCAGGATAGGAAAGGGCTCTGATGAGGAGCCACCATGTTGAATTGTGCCTTTCATATTGTCATGGAATGAGGTGATGATACTTAGTAGCTTTGGTGGGCTCTGACAAAATTGAATACAGAAGGTGGGGAAATCAAGGCTAACAGGCTACTTGTGCACTTGGTGAGTCTGCACTGACCCAGCAGGTGTATAAACACTAAGTAAATGCAGTCAGTCTTGGGCTTCAGTGCAGTCACTGTGCTCACACAGACTGTAAGCACATGAACTGTACAGATTTTTATTTGACTGCAGGAACAGCCCATTACATGGCAGATGTCTCTGTCAACCCAGAGAGCAATGTTTTCAGTTTTATGCAGAGGGATCCAGACACTGGATTCTCTAAACTAGACTTTCTTTTCTTCCCTATTGACCTTCCACCTCTGCAACTTTCATACTTCAGAGGTGAGCCGGGCATGGGGTCTCAACCAATCACACAGGATAGACCATATACACCAGCGAGTCGGACGTTGACCTACGGATACAGCTGAGTACCACACAATTCCAACGTCAGCATTTTAACTTCCTTTCTTAAATTCAGGCCCAGATGAGGAGACAGTGCATGTAAAGAGCTGGCCATCAAGCAAAATTTTCTGAATCTAGAGCAACATCAGCGTATGTTGGAAAATCACAAGCATGTTCTCTGAATACACTTGAAAGACTGAACAAGCTGGCACTTCTTTCTCTAGAAAAGAGAAAGTTGAAGGGTGACCTGATAGAGATCTTTAAAATTATGAAAGGGTTTAATAGGGTAGACATAGAAAAGATTTGTCTACAAGTTGGGGAGATCAAAACTAGGAGTCATAAGTATAAGATAGTCACTAGTAAATCCAATAGGAAATTCAGGAGAAACGTCTTTACCCAGAGAGTGGTGAGAATGTGGAACTTGTTACCAAAGGGAGTGGTTGAGTTGAATAATATGGATGTATTTAAGGGTAAGCTGGATAAACATATGAGGAAGAAGGTGATAGAAGGATATGCTGATAGGGTGAGATGAAGTAGGGTCACGTTGAACATAAACACCAGCATAGACCAGTTGGGCTGAAAAAATCTATAGCACAGAAACAGGCCAATGTAATTCTTTGTACCTAGCAACATTTACAACAGCAGCATTACAATATCATCATTAACTAATAACAATTACCAGAAACTTCTGTGGGATATCAAGATAACACAACATTTTTTACAATTGTTTTCGAAGGAAAAGCCTAGTCAAGGGTAATCTGCATTCTTTAAGAAAGACAGGAGCAATATTGCAAATGAAAATAAAGAAATGATAGACTTGTTGAATCATTATTTGTGTCAGTCTTCACAGGAGAGGAAGAGGATAATGTAGCTGACATTCCAGGGAAATTAATAATGTATCAAGGACTGGAACTCACAAAAGTTCATGTAAGTAAGAACACAGTATTAGCAAAAATAATGGTATGAAAGACTGAGAATTCCCCATGACTTGATGGTTCCTACCCCAGGGTTTTAAAGTGAGGAAATTGCAAATGCTTTAGCCATTATTTTCAAGAGCTCTCTCAATTCAGGAATTGTCCCTTCAGTTTGGAAAATTACAAATGTAGCTCCATTATTTAAGAAAGGTGACAGAGAGAGAGAAACGAGGAAATTAAAGACCTGTTAGCCTTACATCTGTTTTGGGAAGTTATTGGAATCTATAATTAAGGACACTGTGGCTGAGTATTTGGAGAAATTTGAAGAGAGAGAGCCAAGTTGGATTTGTAAAGGGTAGGTCATGTCTAACAAATCTAATTGAATTTTTTGAGAAAGGAATTAAAAGTAGTAGACAAGGGAATGTCAGAGAATACAGCAGAATATAGATAGATTGGAGAGTTGGGCAGAAAAATGGCAGATGGAGTTCAATCAGGGCAAATGCGAGGTGATGCATTTTGGAAGATCCAATTCAAGAGTGAACTATACAGTAAATGGAAAAGTCCTGGGGAAAATTGATGTACAGAGAGATTTGGGTGTTCAGGTCCATTGTTCCCTGAAGGTGGCAACGCAGGTCAATAGAGTGGTCAAGAAGGCATACGGCATGCTTTCCTTCATCGGACAGGGTATTGAGTACAAGAGTTGGCAGGTCATGTTACAGTTGTATAAGACTTTGGTTCGGCCACATTTGGAATTCTGCGTGCAGTTCTGGTCGCCACATTACCAAAAGGATGTGGATGCTTTGGAGAGGGTGCAGAGGAGGTTCACCAGGATGTTGCCTGGTATGGAGGGCGCTAGCTATGAAGAGAGGTTGAGCAGATTAGGATTATTTTCATTAGAAAGACGGAGGTTGAGGGGGGACCTGATTGAGGTGTACAAAATCATGAGAGGTATAGACAGGGTGGATAGCAAGAAGCTTTTTCCCAGAGTGGGGGATTCAATTACTAGGGGTCACGAGTTCAAAGTGGGAGGGGAAAAGTTTAGGAGGGATATGCGTGGAAAGTTCTTTACGCAGAGGGTGGTGGGTGCCTGGAACGCGTTGCCAGTGGAGGTGGTAGACGTGGGCACGATAGCGTCTTTTAAGATGTATCTAGACAGATACATGAATGGGCAGGAAGCAAAGAGATACAGACCCTTAGAAAATAGGCAACAGGTTTAGATAGAGGATCTGGATCGGCGCAGGCTTGGAGGGCCGAAGGGCCTGTTCCTGTGCTGTAATTTTCTTTGTTCTTTGTTCTTTGTATTAACATAAACTGGGGTTGCATTCAATGGAATTCAGAAGGTGAAAGGGTGATTTGATCAAAATTTTTAAGATATTAAGGGTAGATATGGAGAAGCTATTTCCACTGGTTGGGGAGTCTAGGACTAGGGGACATAGTCTAAAAATTTAGAGCCAGACGTTTCAGGAGTGAAATTAGGATTTACTTCTGCATGCAAATTTAGGTGGTATTTTATTTAGGTGACAGGGGTCTCGGCCACCAGCTGAAGAGCTGGCAAAAGCTCATATTGCCTCTTTTCGGGATGGCCTGCTGCATCACGTGCCAATCAGGCACTTAACTGGGCAGCAGCAGGCCTTCCCTAGGATTAAGGACCCTGGCGACGGAAGTCCCACCCGCTAAGAGCTGCCAGCCAATCAGAGGCCAGCAGCTCTTTTACTGAGCAGCGCCACGGTGAATGTGGTGGCTGCAGCAGGAAGAGCATCCACCCGAGGCCGAGGATCGTTGAGAGACCCAGGCCACGGGTGAGCCATGGCAGAAGGGGCTTTGCAGAGTGGGGGTTGCAGGGGAGAGGGGTGTAGATGGGTTGACAGCAAGGGCAGGGGGTGGCTCTCAGTGGGCCCCCTTCCCAATGTCGGGTCCCTTGATCAGGCACTAAGTGCCTTTGAACTAGGGACTCCTCTTCCCAGGAGCCGGCAAGCAGCGCACACAGACTTGCTTGCTGTGCTTCCCTTGTAGTGACAGGCCTGCCCACCGCTGGGCTAATACAGGCAGTGGTGGGATGAGTCCCTTTATTGGCCATTAATTGCCCACTTAAGGGCCTCAATTGGTGGCGTGGCAGGAAGTCCGTCCAGGGGCCTTCCAGCCACAGACTTAATGGGGGTGGAGGTGGGAAGGTGGCGGGACCCCCACCCACCAACATCCAGCCTCATTAAATGCTCTCCGCACCTCCAAACTCGCTGTGGGGGAAGAGCATAAAAACCAGCCCAAAGCATGATAGAAGTTTGGATTTCTCTTCCGCAAATTGTAGATCATTGTTAATTTTAAAACTGAGATTGATAGATTTTTGTCAGGCAGTATGGAGTTAAGTCATAGATCAGGCATGGTCTCATTGAATGGCCATACTGGTTCAAGGGGCTGAATGGCCTCCTCCTACACATTTTCCTACATGTAGCACTCTCCCTCTGAGTTACCAGCTGGTGTGTTCAAGCACCACTCTGTGTGCAGTACTGAGGGAGTGCTGCATAATCAGAGATGACATCCTTTGGATAAATGCCTGCTCCAGTAATTCAAGATCCCACGGTATCTCCTTTGAAGAAAAGCAGGAATTCTCCCAGTGTATTAGCCAACATTCCTGATGTATCATCTCATTCCTGTTTTGTGTGGTCTTGCTGTTTGCAAGTTTGCTCTCATTTGCTGATGTAACAACACTACATAGTAAAGCACCTTGAAATATTTCTGATAAATGTTCCCTTCAGACACTCACTGACCTGATGTGAATTTCCAATATTTCCTGTTTTTATTTCAGCTGCCCAACAGTTTGTCTCTTACAATGACAACTTGCATTTATATTGCATCTTTAAAATCCCAAAGGCACTTCACAGGAAACATTAACGGGAGGAGGCTCAAGTGGAGCATAAACACTGGTTGGGCTGAATGGCCTGTTTCTGTTCCATATGCCCTATATAAAATTAGGAAGATATTACAGCGCTGGGTTCCTGGCTAATGCTGGGATGTACGCTCTCAGTACTGGGGATCTGCTCCCAGGGTGTGCGAAATCTCCCCTTCTAACTCCTTAAATCCAATATTAGACCCATGTCAATTGAACCTGAGGTCTATATAAACCCTCAGTTTGGGAACCCTCAACAGAGGAATGTCCCTCACATCAAGTTACTATAGAACAGAATCATTTCCAAGAGTTTTACCTGGCGTTTTATATAAAACAGATGAATCCATATTAAGTTACCTTCAGTGACCCCCAGCAATCCTTAGTTACCTTCAGTGATCCTCCGTGATGCTCAGTTATCCCAATGGGTCTCAGTGAGAAGCTTTGAGGATTTTCATGTCCTCAACCAGTCCAGTGGCTTTGCCAAGATCCACACTGGCTGCTGGTGTCTGATCAACTGAATCAATTCTACAGGAGAGGAAGGTAATAAAACTGAGGCAAAGTCAAAGCGTGAGGATGTTTTGCCAAATATTTAGAGATTATAAATATAAGATAGTCATAAATAAATCTGATAGGGAATTTAGGAGAAAATTCTTTACCCAAAGTATGGTGAGAATGTGGAACTCGTTACCACAGTGAGTTTTTGAGGTGAATAGCATGGATGTATTTAAGGGAAAGTTAGATAAATACATGAGAGAAAAAGGAATAGAAGGTTATAATGATAGGGTGAGATGAAGTAGAGTGGGAGGTGGCTCATGAGGAACATAAACACCAGATCAGTTGTGCTGAATGGCCTGTTTCTGTGCTGTACATTCTATGTATAATATTACTTGTCCCTTTGGTGTGTGAACCATTGTAAGATGCACAAGACTACAAGTAATATCCAAAGAAAACATGGGTTTTTATTATAACTTAACTAGAACATACATATATACTTACAGCTACTGCAAGAATCACACTAATACACATCTCACTATAATAAAAACAAGAAATGCTGGAAATATTCAGCAGGTCTGGCAGTATCTGTGGCGAGAGAAGCAAAGTTAACGTTTCAGGTCAGTGACCTTTCATCAGAACTGGCAAATGTTAGAAATGTAATAGGTTTTAAGAAAATAAAGTGGAGGTGGGGTAAGAGATAACAAAAGACAAGGTGTTGATAGGACAGAGAGTCACAGAGAATAACTGACCAGAAGGTCATGGAGCAAAGGCAAACGGTATATTAATGGTCTGGTGAAAGACAAAACGTTAGTGCAGTGAGGGTGTTAATTGACAGAAAAATGAACAGCCCTGGCCCAAAACACAAACATGAAAAAATACAGTGGGTAGGCACATGGTAAAAAAATGAATGATGAAACAAACATCTCACTATATTGGGCTACACCCATAACTACCTGGTCTTGAGACATGACATCACTTCCTCTGGTGACCTTTACTTACAGCTTCTTAAGGTGGTCCTCTTAAGCTTGTCCCACAACACTATATAATTACATGGCATAAAAAATAATGCCATGTGGACATTGTGAAATTACCCCTAGTGTAACAGATCCATCAGGACCTGGGGCTGTTCCATTTGTTAACTCGGATGGTGGGTTTTGGAGAATGAGCTGCAGTAGTAATGCAACTGTGTACACCCAAGGTTGCCCAAGTGCAGTCTTTAGAAGCCACTACTGAACTTTAAGTTCTTGCCTTGGATGTTCACCTGTGTTGAGGCCTCTTTTGTTATTTGTGATTTTCCCCTTCAGATCATCAAAGAACCCATGACACAAAAGAATGGCCTTATCGGGGCAGGCAATTCCCTGCGCTTGTTATCAGGGGGTAGTGTGGTAACAAAGTGAAGAGATGTCTCCAGAGATGATCCTGTGCTTTGTGAAAATACCCTCACTACCTCAGTTACACCACAGCTTCACTGGCAAAGATGGAGCTGGAATATTAATGTATTACAAGTGTTGGAATGAAGAAAGACAGTTTCAGTGTGGCAGTCTGTGTGTGTATTGGCAAATGATTCACTTTAACACATGCTCTGGTCTGACCAGTTTCACTGTACGAAGGAGTTAAGGGTTCTCAGGTGTCTCAGGAGTAGTGACAGTTTAAGTTTAAACTCTGCTGTGAGTATATAATGAGAATGTTCCTCTAATCTCAGACTCCTAGGGGATCGCTAGCTCTCTTGTCTTTTCACTGTGGTGTAAAATACTGGGCTCTTTTCCTTTGTGCTGGCTAATTTAAGAGCAGTCTTTGATGATTCCTGCACAAAGCTTCTGTTTCAGATACCTAGATACAAGGATTAATAAGCTTTTGTACTGTAAACCCCTCTTCATCCAGCTTTCTATAGGTTCCTCACAGCAAACCAAGGGAGGACAATGATTGAAGGAAGATGATACAGGCTTGTGAACCTGTTTACTTCAATGACAACAGTTAATCTCTTCTGCATTTCAAAGAATCCAACACAGTTCAACCACAAGTTTACTCTAGTTGATAAATTGCTGTGTTGATTTTTTTAAACCAACAGATAAACCCGAGTGTGAGAGCAGGTATCTTCCCCATGGCTGAGGCAAGTTCACCCATATAAAGCTGGATGGCGGTAATGGAAGTGACGGTGGTCCAACTAGCCTCAACCCTTCTGTGCTTGACAGGATTGAAAAACTAGAATTGTGAGTCTTAAGCATCACCCAGTGGCCCTTGCTACAGAATTCATGTGCATGCCGTCAGACATTGGGTTCAGCTGTGATACTCCTTAATAAAGAAGGTAAGACTTGCATTTCTGCAGCGATTTCAATGGCCTCAGACGTCCCAAAGTGCTTTACAGCCAATGAAGTACTTTCTGAAGTGTAGTCACTGTTGCAATGCAGGAAATGTAGCAATCTGTGCAGAGCAAGCTCCCACCAGCAGTGATGAACAGATCATCTGTTTTTAGTGATGTTGGTTGAGTGACAATTATTGGCCAGGACACTGGGAAGGGAGTGCTGCACTGTCAGAGGGTCAGTACTGAGGGAGTGCCGCACTGTCAGAGGGTCAGTACTGAGGGAGCGCTGCACTGTCAGAGGGTCAGTACTGAGGGAGCGCTGCACTGTCGGAGAGTCAGTACTGAGGGAGTGCTGCACTGTCAGAGGGTCAGTACTGAGGGAGCACTGCACTGTCAGAGGGTCAGTACTGAGGGAGTGCTGCACTGTCAGAGGGTCAGTACTGAGGGAGCGCTGCACTGTCGGAGAGTCAGTACTGAGGGAGTGCTGCACCGTTGGAGGGTCAGTACTGAGGGAGTGCTGCACTGTCAGAGGGTCAGTACTGAGGGAGCGCTGCACTGTCGGAGAGTCAGTACTGAGGGAGTGCCGCACTGTCAGAGGGTCAGTACTGAGGGAGCGCTGCACTGTCAGAGGGTCAGTACTGAGGGAGCGCTGCACTGTCGGAGATTGCAGTACTGATGGAGTGCTGCACTTTTGGAGGGGCAACACTGAGGGAGTGCTGCACTGTTGGAGGGTCAGTACTGAGGGAGTGCTGCTCTGTCAGAGAGTGCAGTACTGATGGAGTGCTGCACTGTTGGAGGGGCAACACTGAGGGAGTGCTGCACTGTTGGAAGGTCAGTACTGAGGCAGCTCTGCACTGTCAGAGGGACAGCACTGAGGGAGCGCTCTACTGTCAGAGGTTCCGTCTTTCAAGTAAAATGCTAAACTGAGGCCCTTCCTACCCTCATACTGCTGCACTGGGATTGTCAGCTTTTATTTTGTGTGGAAGTCCTCAAACAGCTCAGCCACGCAGCAACCTGTCTGAAAGAATCAAACTTTAATTATTTAAATATTCTGACTTGTAAATACAGATCCCATTCCTGGAAAATGCCAAAGGCAAAGTTTGTTAATTGGGCCTTTTGATAAGGTGCAATTATATTCTAGACTTTCTTTATAGTTAACATAGTTTCCTGGTCAAAATAAATTGTTCAGTTCAGGGAAAGAAATGTTCATTTCAATATTGTACATTATAATGACAGGGTGAGAATTCCCAGTGCAGCCGTGAGCAAGGTGGTGACAGGAAATGAAGGCAGAGGCTATTCTAACAAAGCCACGGGGTTCAAGTTTCCTGGTCGCTCAGTAGCACGTGAACAATTTGAGAGCAATTATATTGGCCGGCTGACCCACAAGTGACAGGTTTTCCCCACCTTACTCAGTCTGCTAGCCTTCCCTTAGCGAATGATAGCTGAATGTGGATTTGTACAGGACACAGTCTGGGAGAGCACTGCACATTCAGTAAGAGCAGAATGTGAAGCTTTGGGCCAGATGTCCTGCACTGATGTTTGGATTGATACAGAAAGCTGAGGCATGGTTATATCAGCTCTTGTCTTCCCGGCATAACAATGAAGGTTTGGCTTAGAGCTTTGGTGTGTCTTGTTGATTAGCCACATTTTTTGTGTTTCCTGGGGAAAGACTGTGTGTTGTGACTGCCATTCCACATGCTTTAATGGTGTGTGGCTTCAATTATTCTATTCAACCATATTGGTGTAGATTCCTTTTGTCTCTTTTCTAGGCTGAGGATAAAGTTTCCTGTCTCAGAGCCAGAGACTGTACCCATGTTACTGCATTGACTGAGAGAAGGTGAGCTAGCAAAGAACAGTAATCAATCCAGGTCCTCCACCATGGTCTGTGTTGCTCAGCACCTCACCACATGGCACACCCCACAAACTTATTTTACAATGACTCTACTTTTTTAATTTTGCAAAAGGAGACAGACAGGAACAGCTTTATAACTTGTGATGTGGGCATCATTGGCAAGGCCAGCATTTATTGCCCATCCCGAATTACCCTTTGAAAGGTGGTGGCAAGACACCTTCTTGAACTGCCGCAGTCCATGTGGTGAAGGAGTGCTCATAATTGTAGTGATTATTTTTGAACTGAGATGTCTTGAAACCTGCTACACCGACCATTAAAGTCGACCATATATTGTGCCAGCATTCACACCATTACAGAGCTCACATAGTATTTAAAACTCAGTCTCTTAGTGTTGCTGCAATAAAATTAAGCTGAAGGAGATTTTTTATTAAAAGGTTCTCTAAAAGGGAAGGTGTACTTTATTGAATTGTCACATAATGCTAGGCGCTGTTGATGGTGATAGCTATACACATTAGTGTCACTCATTCCCCCTTGTTACTGTGTTTTATGTTTTAAAACTGCTGGATAGAGGGAGCCTGGGGATCCGACTCCCCCAGTATAATCTCACAAAGTTCCACTCCACTGACATCATCGCTACAAGGAGATCAGCACACGACTCCTGCCCCAGGCTGCCTCTAACCAGCACTTGGAAAGCTTCAAACAGAGTGACAGGAGACAGCTGAGAGACACAGTGCGAATAGGGTGAGTGATTTAGGGAGGTGCAACATCGCACCAACAGTCGGTCAGCTTCTACAAGTGTAATGAGTCTTGCTTCTTGAGGGACGGGGAAAATTGCAGCATCTGAGTGATAATGAACCACTCACCCAGATATCGGGGATGAGATTTTCCTTCCTAACTGCTAGATTTCCAGGCAGGAGTGGGAGGGAATGAAATGACTCCTACATCAGGGGTTGAGCAGCTACATCAGCTAAAAGAGACAGGCAATCTAAGAGAGAAAGAAAGAAGTTGCATTTATACAGTGCCTTTAAAGCCAAGAAAGTACTTTTGAAGTGTAGACACTGTTGTAATGTAGGAACTGTGGCAACCAACTTGTGCACAGCAAGCTCCCACAAACAGCAAAGTGATAATGAGCAGATCATCTGTTTTAGTGATGTTGGTTGAGGGATGAATGTTGCCTCCAGCACACCTGGGAGTTAAGGTGCTGACAAATACTTTGCAGCTTTGGAGAAACTTAATTTTATAATTTGTTCATGGGGGTCACTGTCCAGGCCGGCATTTATTGCCTGTCCATAGTTGCCTCTTGAGAAGGTAGTGACGAGTTGTCTTCTTGACCCACTACAGTCCATGTAGTGAAAGTGTTTCCATAATTTTAATGATTATCTCAGAACTGCGACCCCTTGCAAGACACTTCAGAGACCATTAAGATCAAGCAGTACTGTGGACTGGAGACCACTTGTATCTCAAGCCAGGCATGGGATAGCAGGTCCCTTCCCTAAAGGACCTTTATGAACCAGGTGGGCTTTTAATGTGAATCTGACAGCTTTCGGAATCATGTTGTTCTGGTGCCAGCGTTGAGTGGAACTATTAAGCAATGTAGGCACCCATGTAGCAAACTGTACAGAGCAGTTTGTGTTGGCTGTACAATGCAGTGTGTTTTTTGACTGCACAGTGCAATGTGTGTGTTGGCTGTACAGTGCAGTGTGTATTTTGACTGCACAGTGCAGTGTGTGTGTTGGCTGTAAAGTGCAGTGTGTGTTGGCTGTACAGTGCAGTGTGTATTTTGACTGCACAGTGCAGTGAGTATCTTGGTTGTAAAGTGCAGTGTGTGTTGGCTGTACAGTGCAGTATGTATGTTGGCTGCACAGTGCAGTGTGTGTTGGCTGTACAGAGCAGTGAGTGTTGACTGTAGAGTGCAGTGTGTGTTGACTATACAATACAGTGTGTGTTTGATGTACAATGGAGTGCATGTTGGCTGTACAGTGCAGTGTGTTGGCTGTACAGTGCAGTGTGTGTTGACTGTACAGTGCCTTGTGTGTGTTGGCTGTACAGAGCAGTGTGTGTTGACAGTGCAGTGCGTGTTGGCTGTACAAAAAAGTTTGTGTTGACTGTAAAGTGCAGTATGTGTGTTGGCTGTACAGTGCAGTGTGAGTTGGCTGTAAAGTGCAGTATGTGTTGGCTGTACAATGCAATGTGTGCTAACTGTACAGAGCAGCGTGTGTTGGCTGTACAGTGCAGTGTGTGTTGACTGTTCAGTGCCGTGTGTGTGTTGGCTGTACAGTGCAGTATGTGTTGGCTGTACACTGCAGTGTGTGCTAACTGTACAGTGCAGTGTGCATTGGCTGTACAGTGCAGTGTGTGTTGGCTGTACAGTGCAGTGTGTGTTGGCTGTACAGTGCAGTGTGTGTTGACTGTTCAGTGCCGTGTGTGTGTTGGCTGTACAGAGCAGTATGTGTTGACTGTGCAGTGCAGTGTGTGTTCACAGTGCAGTACAGTGTGTGTTGGCTGTACAGTGCAGTGCGTGTTGGCTGTACAAAAAAGTTTGTGTTGACTGTAAAGTGCAGTATGTGTGTTGGCTGTACAGTGCAGTGTGAGTTGACCGTATAGTGCAGTGTGTTTGAGTTGACTGTACAGTGCAGTTTGTGTTGGCTGTACAGTGCAGTGTATGTGTTGGCTCTACACTGCAGTGTGAGTTGGCTGTAAAGTGCAGTATGTGTTGGCTGTACACTGCAGTGTGTGCTAACTGTACAGTGCAGTGTGTGTTGGCTGTACAGTGCAGTGTGTGTTGGCTGTACAGTGCAGCGTGTGTTGACTGTTCAGTGCCGTGTGTGTGTTGGCTGTACAGAGCAGTATGTGTTGACTGTGCAGTGCAGTGTGTGTTCACAGTGCAGTACAGTGTGTGTTGGC
The DNA here is from genome assembly GCF_036365525.1 of Heterodontus francisci. Classification (NCBI taxonomy): domain Eukaryota; kingdom Metazoa; phylum Chordata; class Chondrichthyes; order Heterodontiformes; family Heterodontidae; genus Heterodontus; species Heterodontus francisci. Next base: position 77,133,829 of record NC_090395.1, on the reverse strand, counting down.
TGTACAGTGCAGTGCGTGTTGGCTGTACAAAAAAGTTTGTGTTGACTGTAAAGTGCAGTATGTGTGTTGGCTGTACAGTGCAGTGTGAGTTGACTGTATAGTGCAGTGTGTTTGAGTTGACTGTACAGTGCAATGTGTGCTAACTGTACAGAGCAGCGTGTGTTGGCTGTACAGTGCAGTGTGTGTTGGCTGTTCAGTGCCGTGTGTGTTGACTGTTCAGTGCCGTGTGTGTGTTGGGTGTACAGTGCAGTGTGTGTTGGCTGTTCAGTGCCGTGTGTGTGTTGGGTGTACAGTGCAGTGTGTGTTGGCTGTTCAGTGCCGTGTGTGTGTTGGCTGTACAGTGCAGTGAGTGTTGGCTGTACAGTGCAGTGTGTGTTGGCTGTACAGTGCAGTGAGTGTTGGCTGTACAGTGCAGTGTGTGTTGACTGTTCAGTGCCGTGTGTGTGTTGGCTGTACAGTGCAGTGTGTGTTGACTGTTCAGTGCCGTGTGTGTGTTGGCTGTACAGTGCAGTATGTGTTGGCTGTACACTGCAGTGTGTGCTAACTGTACAGTGCAGTGTGCGTTGGCTGTACAGTGCAGTGTGTGTTGGGTGTACAGTGCAGTGTGTGTTGGCTGTTCAGTGCCGTGTGTGTGTTGGCTGTACAGTGCAGTGAGTGTTGGCTGTACACTGCAGTGTGTGCTAACTGTACAGTGCAGTGTGCGTTGGCTGTACAGTACAGTGTGTGTTGGGTGTACAGTGCAGTGTGTGTTGGCTGTTCAGTGCCGTGTGTGTGTTGGCTGTACAGTGCAGTGAGTGTTGGCTGTACAGTGCAGTGTGTGTTGACTGTTCAGTGCCGTGTGTGTGTTGGCTGTACAGTGCAGTGTGTGTTGACTGTTCAGTGCCGTGTGTGTGTTGGCTGTACAGTGCAGTATGTGTTGGCTGTACACTGCAGTGTGTGCTAACTGTACAGTGCAGTGTGCGTTGGCTGTACAGTGCAGTGTATGTTGGCTGTACAGTGCAGTGTGTGTTGGCTGTACAGTGCAGTGTGTGTTGACTGTTCAGTGCCGTGTGTGTGTTGGCTGTACAGAGCAGTATGTGTTGACTGTGCAGAGCAGTGTGTGTTCACAGTGCAGTACAGTGTGTGTTGGCTGTACAGTGCAGTGCGTGTTGGCTGGACAGTGCAGTGTATGTGTTGGCTCTACAGTGCAGTGTGAGTTGCCTGTAAAGTGCAGTATGTGTTGGCTGGACAGTGCAGTGTATGTGTTGGCTCTACAGTGCAGTGTGAGTTGGCTGTAAAGTGCAGTATGTGTTGGCTGTACACTACAGTGTGTGCTAACTGTACAGTGCAGTGTGTGTTGGCTGTACAGTGCAGTGTGTGTTGGCTGTACAGTGCAGTGTGTGTTAACTGTTCAGTGCCGTGTGTGTGTTGGCTGGACAGAGCAGTGTGTGTTGACTGTTCAGTGCCGTGTGTGTGTTGGGTGTACAGTGCAGTGAGTGTTGGCTGTACAGTGCAGTGTGTGTTGACTGTTCAGTGCCGTGTGTGTGTTGGCTGTACAGTGCAGTGTGTGTTGACTGTTCAGTGCCGTGTGTGTGTTGGCTGTACAGTGCAGTATGTGTTGGCTGTACACTGCAGTGTGTGCTAACTGTACAGTGCAGTGTGTGTTGGCTGTACACTGCAGTGTGTGCTAACTGTACAGAGCAGCGTGTGTTGGCTGTACAATGCAGTGTGTGTTGGCTGTACAGTGCAGTGTGTGTTGACTGTTCAGTGCCGTGTGTGTGTTGGCTGTACAGAGCAGTGTATGTGTTGGATGTACAGAGCAGTGTATGTTAACTCTACAGTGCAGTGTGTGTTGACTGTACAGTGCATTGTGTGTGTTGGCTGCACAGAGCAGTATGTGTTGACTGTGCAGTGCAGTGTGTGTTCACAGTACAGTGCAGTGTGTGTTGGCTGAGCAGTGCAGTGCGTGTTGACTGTACAGTGAAGTGAGTGTGTTGGCTGTACAGTGCAGTGTGTGTTGGCTGTACATAGCAGCGTGTGTTGGCTGTACAGTACAGTGTGTGTTGACTGTACAGTGCAGTGTGTGTGTTGGCTGTACAGTGCAGTGTGTGTTGACTGTTCAGTGCCGTGTGTGTGTTGGCTGTACAGAGCAGTATGTGTTGACTGTGCAGTGCAGTGTGTGTTCACAGTGCAGTACAGTGTGTGTTGGCTGTACAGTGCAGTGCGTGTTGGCTGTACAAAAAAGTTTGTGTTGACTGTAAAGTGCAGTATGTGTGTTGGCTGTACAGTGCAGTGTGAGTTGACCGTATAGTGCAGTGTGTTTGAGTTGACTGTACAGTGCAGTTTGTGTTGGCTGTACAGTGCAGTGTATGTGTTGGCTCTACACTGCAGTGTGAGTTGGCTGTAAAGTGCAGTATGTGTTGGCTGTACACTGCAGTGTGTGCTAACTGTACAGTGCAGTGTGTGTTGGCTGTACAGTGCAGTGTGTGTTGGCTGTACAGTGCAGCGTGTGTTGACTGTTCAGTGCCGTGTGTGTGTTGGCTGTACAGAGCAGTATGTGTTGACTGTGCAGTGCAGTGTGTGTTCACAGTGCAGTACAGTGTGTGTTGGCTGTACAGTGCAGTGCGTGTTGGCTGTACAAAAAAGTTTGTGTTGACTGTAAAGTGCAGTATGTGTGTTGGCTGTACAGTGCAGTGTGAGTTGACTGTATAGTGCAGTGTGTTTGAGTTGACTGTACAGTGCAATGTGTGCTAACTGTACAGAGCAGCGTGTGTTGGCTGTACAGTGCAGTGTGTGTTGGCTGTTCAGTGCCGTGTGTGTTGACTGTTCAGTGCCGTGTGTGTGTTGGGTGTACAGTGCAGTGTGTGTTGGCTGTTCAGTGCCGTGTGTGTGTTGGGTGTACAGTGCAGTGTGTGTTGGCTGTTCAGTGCCGTGTGTGTGTTGGCTGTACAGTGCAGTGAGTGTTGGCTGTACAGTGCAGTGTGTGTTGGCTGTACAGTGCAGTGAGTGTTGGCTGTACAGTGCAGTGTGTGTTGACTGTTCAGTGCCGTGTGTGTGTTGGCTGTACAGTGCAGTGTGTGTTGACTGTTCAGTGCCGTGTGTGTGTTGGCTGTACAGTGCAGTATGTGTTGGCTGTACACTGCAGTGTGTGCTAACTGTACAGTGCAGTGTGCGTTGGCTGTACAGTGCAGTGTGTGTTGGGTGTACAGTGCAGTGTGTGTTGGCTGTTCAGTGCCGTGTGTGTGTTGGCTGTACAGTGCAGTGAGTGTTGGCTGTACACTGCAGTGTGTGCTAACTGTACAGTGCAGTGTGCGTTGGCTGTACAGTACAGTGTGTGTTGGGTGTACAGTGCAGTGTGTGTTGGCTGTTCAGTGCCGTGTGTGTGTTGGCTGTACAGTGCAGTGAGTGTTGGCTGTACAGTGCAGTGTGTGTTGACTGTTCAGTGCCGTGTGTGTGTTGGCTGTACAGTGCAGTGTGTGTTGACTGTTCAGTGCCGTGTGTGTGTTGGCTGTACAGTGCAGTATGTGTTGGCTGTACACTGCAGTGTGTGCTAACTGTACAGTGCAGTGTGCGTTGGCTGTACAGTGCAGTGTATGTTGGCTGTACAGTGCAGTGTGTGTTGGCTGTACAGTGCAGTGTGTGTTGACTGTTCAGTGCCGTGTGTGTGTTGGCTGTACAGAGCAGTATGTGTTGACTGTGCAGAGCAGTGTGTGTTCACAGTGCAGTACAGTGTGTGTTGGCTGTACAGTGCAGTGCGTGTTGGCTGGACAGTGCAGTGTATGTGTTGGCTCTACAGTGCAGTGTGAGTTGCCTGTAAAGTGCAGTATGTGTTGGCTGGACAGTGCAGTGTATGTGTTGGCTCTACAGTGCAGTGTGAGTTGGCTGTAAAGTGCAGTATGTGTTGGCTGTACACTACAGTGTGTGCTAACTGTACAGTGCAGTGTGTGTTGGCTGTACAGTGCAGTGTGTGTTGGCTGTACAGTGCAGTGTGTGTTAACTGTTCAGTGCCGTGTGTGTGTTGGCTGGACAGAGCAGTGTGTGTTGACTGTTCAGTGCCGTGTGTGTGTTGGGTGTACAGTGCAGTGAGTGTTGGCTGTACAGTGCAGTGTGTGTTGACTGTTCAGTGCCGTGTGTGTGTTGGCTGTACAGTGCAGTGTGTGTTGACTGTTCAGTGCCGTGTGTGTGTTGGCTGTACAGTGCAGTATGTGTTGGCTGTACACTGCAGTGTGTGCTAACTGTACAGTGCAGTGTGTGTTGGCTGTACACTGCAGTGTGTGCTAACTGTACAGAGCAGCGTGTGTTGGCTGTACAATGCAGTGTGTGTTGGCTGTACAGTGCAGTGTGTGTTGACTGTTCAGTGCCGTGTGTGTGTTGGCTGTACAGAGCAGTGTATGTGTTGGATGTACAGAGCAGTGTATGTTAACTCTACAGTGCAGTGTGTGTTGACTGTACAGTGCATTGTGTGTGTTGGCTGCACAGAGCAGTATGTGTTGACTGTGCAGTGCAGTGTGTGTTCACAGTACAGTGCAGTGTGTGTTGGCTGAGCAGTGCAGTGCGTGTTGACTGTACAGTGAAGTGAGTGTGTTGGCTGTACAGTGCAGTGTGTGTTGGCTGTACATAGCAGCGTGTGTTGGCTGTACAGTACAGTGTGTGTTGACTGTACAGTGCAGTGTGTGTGTTGGCTGTACAGTGCAGTGTGTGTTGACTGTTCAGTGCCGTGTGTGTGTTGGCTGTACAGAGCAGTATGTGTTGACTGTGCAGTGCAGTGTGTGTTCACAGTGCAGTACAGTGTGTGTTGGCTGTACAGTGCAGTGCGTGTTGGCTGTACAAAAAAGTTTGTGTTGACTGTAAAGTGCAGTATGTGTGTTGGCTGTACAGTGCAGTGTGAGTTGACCGTATAGTGCAGTGTGTTTGAGTTGACTGTACAGTGCAGTTTGTGTTGGCTGTACAGTGCAGTGTATGTGTTGGCTCTACACTGCAGTGTGAGTTGGCTGTAAAGTGCAGTATGTGTTGGCTGTACACTGCAGTGTGTGCTAACTGTACAGTGCAGTGTGTGTTGGCTGTACAGTGCAGTGTGTGTTGGCTGTACAGTGCAGCGTGTGTTGACTGTTCAGTGCCGTGTGTGTGTTGGCTGTACAGAGCAGTATGTGTTGACTGTGCAGTGCAGTGTGTGTTCACAGTGCAGTACAGTGTGTGTTGGCTGTACAGTGCAGTGCGTGTTGGCTGTACAAAAAAGTTTGTGTTGACTGTAAAGTGCAGTATGTGTGTTGGCTGTACAGTGCAGTGTGAGTTGACTGTATAGTGCAGTGTGTTTGAGTTGACTGTACAGTGCAATGTGTGCTAACTGTACAGAGCAGCGTGTGTTGGCTGTACAGTGCAGTGTGTGTTGGCTGTTCAGTGCCGTGTGTGTTGACTGTTCAGTGCCGTGTGTGTGTTGGGTGTACAGTGCAGTGTGTGTTGGCTGTTCAGTGCCGTGTGTGTGTTGGGTGTACAGTGCAGTGTGTGTTGGCTGTTCAGTGCCGTGTGTGTGTTGGCTGTACAGTGCAGTGAGTGTTGGCTGTACAGTGCAGTGTGTGTTGGCTGTACAGTGCAGTGAGTGTTGGCTGTACAGTGCAGTGTGTGTTGACTGTTCAGTGCCGTGTGTGTGTTGGCTGTACAGTGCAGTGTGTGTTGACTGTTCAGTGCCGTGTGTGTGTTGGCTGTACAGTGCAGTATGTGTTGGCTGTACACTGCAGTGTGTGCTAACTGTACAGTGCAGTGTGCGTTGGCTGTACAGTGCAGTGTGTGTTGGGTGTACAGTGCAGTGTGTGTTGGCTGTTCAGTGCTGTGTGTGTGTTGGCTGTACAGTGCAGTGAGTGTTGGCTGTACACTGCAGTGTGTGCTAACTGTACAGTGCAGTGTGCGTTGGCTGTACAGTACAGTGTGTGTTGGGTGTACAGTGCAGTGTGTGTTGGCTGTTCAGTGCCGTGTGTGTGTTGGCTGTACAGTGCAGTGAGTGTTGGCTGTACAGTGCAGTGTGTGTTGACTGTTCAGTGCCGTGTGTGTGTTGGCTGTACAGTGCAGTGTGTGTTGACTGTTCAGTGCCGTGTGTGTGTTGGCTGTACAGTGCAGTATGTGTTGGCTGTACACTGCAGTGTGTGCTAACTGTACAGTGCAGTGTGCGTTGGCTGTACAGTGCAGTGTATGTTGGCTGTACAGTGCAGTGTGTGTTGGCTGTACAGTGCAGTGTGTGTTGACTGTTCAGTGCCGTGTGTGTGTTGGCTGTACAGAGCAGTATGTGTTGACTGTGCAGAGCAGTGTGTGTTCACAGTGCAGTACAGTGTGTGTTGGCTGTACAGTGCAGTGCGTGTTGGCTGGACAGTGCAGTGTATGTGTTGGCTCTACAGTGCAGTGTGAGTTGCCTGTAAAGTGCAGTATGTGTTGGCTGGACAGTGCAGTGTATGTGTTGGCTCTACAGTGCAGTGTGAGTTGGCTGTAAAGTGCAGTATGTGTTGGCTGTACACTACAGTGTGTGCTAACTGTACAGTGCAGTGTGTGTTGGCTGTACAGTGCAGTGTGTGTTGGCTGTACAGTGCAGTGTGTGTTAACTGTTCAGTGCCGTGTGTGTGTTGGCTGGACAGAGCAGTGTGTGTTGACTGTTCAGTGCCGTGTGTGTGTTGGGTGTACAGTGCAGTGAGTGTTGGCTGTACAGTGCAGTGTGTGTTGACTGTTCAGTGCCGTGTGTGTGTTGGCTGTACAGTGCAGTGTGTGTTGACTGTTCAGTGCCGTGTGTGTGTTGGCTGTACAGTGCAGTATGTGTTGGCTGTACACTGCAGTGTGTGCTAACTGTACAGTGCAGTGTGTGTTGGCTGTACACTGCAGTGTGTGCTAACTGTACAGAGCAGCGTGTGTTGGCTGTACAATGCAGTGTGTGTTGGCTGTACAGTGCAGTGTGTGTTGACTGTTCAGTGCCGTGTGTGTGTTGGCTGTACAGAGCAGTGTATGTGTTGGATGTACAGAGCAGTGTATGTTAACTCTACAGTGCAGTGTGTGTTGACTGTACAGTGCATTGTGTGTGTTGGCTGCACAGAGCAGTATGTGTTGACTGTGCAGTGCAGTGTGTGTTCACAGTACAGTGCAGTGTGTGTTGGCTGAGCAGTGCAGTGCGTGTTGACTGTACAGTGAAGTGAGTGTGTTGGCTGTACAGTGCAGTGTGTGTTGGCTGTACATAGCAGCGTGTGTTGGCTGTACAGTACAGTGTGTGTTGACTGTACAGTGCAGTGTATGTTGGCTGTACAGAGCAGTGTACATGTTGGCTGTACAAAACAGTGTATGTTGGCTCTTCAAGCAGTAAGTGTTGACTGTACAGTGCAGTGTGTGTGTTGGCTGTACAGTGCAGTGTGTGTGTTGGCTGTACAGTGCAGTGTGCGTTGACTGTATAGTGCAGTATGTGTGTTGGCTGTACAGTGCCGTGTGTGTGTTGGCTGTACAGTGCAGTGAGTGTTGGCTGTACACTGCAGTGTGTGCTAACTGTACAGTGCAGTGTGCGTTGGCTGTACAGTACAGTGTGTGTTGGGTGTACAGTGCAGTGTGTGTTGGCTGTTCAGTGCCGTGTGTGTGTTGGCTGTACAGTGCAGTGAGTGTTGGCTGTACAGTGCAGTGTGTGTTGACTGTTCAGTGCCGTGTGTGTGTTGGCTGTACAGTGCAGTGTGTGTTGACTGTTCAGTGCCGTGTGTGTGTTGGCTGTACAGTGCAGTATGTGTTGGCTGTACACTGCAGTGTGTGCTAACTGTACAGTGCAGTGTGCGTTGGCTGTACAGTGCAGTGTATGTTGGCTGTACAGTGCAGTGTGTGTTGGCTGTACAGTGCAGTGTGTGTTGACTGTTCAGTGCCGTGTGTGTGTTGGCTGTACAGAGCAGTATGTGTTGACTGTGCAGAGCAGTGTGTGTTCACAGTGCAGTACAGTGTGTGTTGGCTGTACAGTGCAGTGCGTGTTGGCTGGACAGTGCAGTGTATGTGTTGGCTCTACAGTGCAGTGTGAGTTGCCTGTAAAGTGCAGTATGTGTTGGCTGGACAGTGCAGTGTATGTGTTGGCTCTACAGTGCAGTGTGAGTTGCCTGTAAAGTGCAGTATGTGTTGGCTGGACAGTGCAGTGTATGTGTTGGCTCTACAGTGCAGTGTGAGTTGGCTGTAAAGTGCAGTATGTGTTGGCTGTACACTACAGTGTGTGCTAACTGTACAGTGCAGTGTGTGTTGGCTGTACAGTGCAGTGTGTGTTGGCTGTACAGTGCAGTGTGTGTTAACTGTTCAGTGCCGTGTGTGTGTTGGCTGGACAGAGCAGTGTGTGTTGACTGTTCAGTGCCGTGTGTGTGTTGGGTGTACAGTGCAGTGAGTGTTGGCTGTACAGTGCAGTGTGTGTTGACTGTTCAGTGCCGTGTGTGTGTTGGCTGTACAGTGCAGTGTGTGTTGACTGTTCAGTGCCGTGTGTGTGTTGGCTGTACAGTGCAGTATGTGTTGGCTGTACACTGCAGTGTGTGCTAACTGTACAGTGCAGTGTGTGTTGGCTGTACACTGCAGTGTGTGCTAACTGTACAGAGCAGCGTGTGTTGGCTGTACAATGCAGTGTGTGTTGGCTGTACAGTGCAGTGTGTGTTGACTGTTCAGTGCCGTGTGTGTGTTGGCTGTACAGAGCAGTGTATGTGTTGGATGTACAGAGCAGTGTATGTTAACTCTACAGTGCAGTGTGTGTTGACTGTACAGTGCATTGTGTGTGTTGGCTGCACAGAGCAGTATGTGTTGACTGTGCAGTGCAGTGTGTGTTCACAGTACAGTGCAGTGTGTGTTGGCTGAGCAGTGCAGTGCGTGTTGACTGTACAGTGCAGTGTGTGTGTTGGCTGAGCAGTGCAGTGTGTGTGTTGGCTGTACAGTGAAGTGAGTGTGTTGGCTGTACAGTGCAGTGTGTGTTGGCTGTACATAGCAGCGTGTGTTGGCTGTACAGTACAGTGTGTGTTGACTGTACAGTGCAGTGTATGTTGGCTGTACAGAGCAGTGTACATGTTGGCTGTACAAAACAGTGTATGTTGGCTCTTCAAGCAGTAAGTGTTGACTGTACAGTGCAGTGTGTGTGTTGGCTGTACAGTGCAGTGTGTGTGTTGGCTGTACAGTGCAGTGTGCGTTGACTGTATAGTGCAGTATGTGTGTTGGCTGTACAGTGCAGTGTATGTTTTGACTGTACAGTGTGTGTATGTTGATTGTAGAGTGCAGTGTTTGTGTTCGCTGTACAGTGCAGTGTGTGTTAGCTGTACAGTGCAGTGTGTGTGTTGACTGTACAGTGCAGTGTGTTTTGACTGTACAGTGCAGTATTTGTGTTCGCTGTACAGTGCAGTTTGTGTTGGCTGTACAGAGCGGTATGTGTTGACTGTGCAGTGCAGTGCGTGTTCACAGTGCAGTACAGTGTGCGTTGGCTGCACCGTGCAGTGCGTGTTGACTGTACAGTGCAGTGTGGGTGTTGGCTGTACAGAGCAGTTTGTGTTGACTTTACAGTGCAGTGTGTGTGTTGGTTGTACAGAGCAGTTTGTGTTGACTGCACAGTGCAGTGTGTGTGTTGGCTGTACAGTGCAGTGTGTGTTGGCTGTGTAGTTCAGTTTGTGTTGGCTGTACAGTGCAGTGTATGTGTTGGCTGTACATAGCAGTGTGCATAGACTGTACAGTACAGTGTTTGTTGGCTGTACAGAGCAGTGTATGTTGGTTGTTCAGTGCAATGGGTGTGTGAAATGTACTTTGCAGCATGTTTGTTGGCTGTACAATGCATTGTGTGTGTTGACTGTACAGTACAGTGTGTGTCGAATGTATAGTGCAATGTGTGTGTTGGCTGTACAGTGCAGTGTGTGTATTGGCTGTACAGTGCAGTGTGTTGTGACTGGACAGTGCTGTTTGTGTGTTGGCTGTACAGTGCGGTGTGTATTGACTGTACAGTGCAGTGTGTGTTTTGACTGTACAGTGCAGTGTGTGTGCTGGCTGTACAGAGCTGTGTGTGTTGGCTGTACAGTGCAGTATTTGTGTTTGCTGTACAGTGCAGTGTGTGTTAGCTGTACAGTGCAGTTTGTGTTGGCTGTACAGAGCAGTTTGTGTTGGCTGTACAGAGCAGTATGTGTTGACTGTGCAGTGCAGTGTGTGTTCACAGTGCAGTACAGTTTGTGTTGGCTGTACAGTGCAGTGCGTGTTGACTGTTCAGTGCCGTGTGTGTGTTGGCTGTACAGCGCAGTATGTGTTGGCTGTACAGTGCAGTGTGTGTTGACTGTTCAGTGCCGTGTGTGTGTTGGCTGTACAGTGCAGTGTGTGTTGACTGTTCAGTGCCGTGTGTGTGTTGGCTGTACAGCGCAGTATGTGTTGGCTGTACACTGCAGTGTGTGCTAACTGTACAGTGCAGTGTGTGTTGGCTGTACACTGCAGTGTGTGCTAACTGTACAGAGCAGCGTGTGTTGGCTGTACATTGCAGTGTGTGTTGGCTGTACAGTACAGTGTGTGTTGACTGTTCAGTGCCGTGTGTGTGTTGGCTGTACAGAGCAGTGTGTGTGTTGGATGTACAGAGCAGTGTATGTTAACTCTACAGTGCAGTGTGTGTTGACGATACAGTGCATTGTGTGTGTTGGCTGTACAGTGCAGTGTGTGTTGGCTGTACATAGCAGCGTGTGTTGGCTGTACAGTACAGTGTGTGTTGACTGTACAGTGCAGTGTGTGTTGGCTGTACAGAGCAGTGTACATGTTGGCTGTACAAAACAGTGTATGTTGGCTCTTCAAGCAGTAAGTGTTGACTGTACAGTGCAGTGTGTGTGTTGGCTGTACAGTGCAGTATGTGTGTTGGCTGTATAGTGCAGTGTATGTTTTGACTGTACAGTGTGTGTATGTTGACTGTAGAGTGCAGTGTTTGTGTTCGCTGTACAGTGCAGTGTGTGTTAGCTGTACAGTGCAGTGTGTGTGTTGACTGTACAGTGCAGTGTGTTTTGACTGTACAGTGCAGTATTTGTGTTCACTGTACAGTGCAGTTTGTGTTGGCTGTACAGAGCAGTATGTGATGACTGTGCAGTGCAGTGTGTGTTCACAGTGCAGTACAGTGTGCGTTGGCTGTACAGTGCAGTGCATGTTGACTGTACAGTGCAGTGTGTGTGTTGGTTGTACAGAGCAGTTTGTGTTGACTGCACAGTGCAGTGTGTGTGTTGGCTGTACAGTGCAGTTTGTGTTGGCTGTACAGTGCAGTGTATGTGTTGGCTGTACATAGCAGTGTGCATAGACTGTACAGTACAGTGTTTGTTGGCTGTACAGAGCAGTGTATGTTGGCTGTGCAGTGCAGCGTGTGTTGACTGGATGGTGCAGTGAGTGTTGATTGTACTTTGCAGCATGTGTGTTGGCTGTACAATGCATTGTGTGTGTTGACTGTACAGTACAGTGTGTGTCGAATGTACAGTGCAATGTGTGCATTGGCTGTACAGTGCAGTGTGTGTATTGACTGTACAGGGCAGTGTGTGTGTTGGCTGTACAGTGCAGTGTATGTTTTGACTGTACAGTGCAGTGTGTGTGCTGGCTGTACAGAGCTGTGTGTGTTGGCTGTACAGTGCAGTATTTGTGTTTGCTGTACAGTGCAGTGTGTGTTAGCTGTACAGTGCAGTTTGTGTTGGCTGTACAGAGCAGTTTGTGTTGGCTGTACAGAGCAGTATGTGTTGACTGTGCAGTGCAGTGTGTGTTCACAGTACAGGTTGTGTTGGCTGTACAGTGCAGTGCGTGTTGACTGTACAATGCAGTGTGGGTGTTGGCTGTACAAAACAGTGTGTGTTGGCTGTACAGAGCAGTTTGTGTTGACTTTACAGTGCAGTGTGTGTGTTGGTTGTACCGTGCAGTGTGTGGGTTGACTGTCCAGTGCAGTGTGTGTGTTGGCTGTACAGTGCAGTGTGTGTTGACTGTATAGTGCAGTGTGTTTGAGTTGACTGTACAGTACAGTGTGTGTTGGCCGTTCAAGCAGTAAGTGTTGACTGTACAGTGCAGTGTTTGTGTTGACTGTGCAGTGCAGTTGTTGTGTTGACTGTACAGTGCAGTGTGAGTTGGCTGTACAGTGCAGTGTGTGTTGGCTGTACAGTGCAGTGTGAGTTGGCTGTGAAGTGCAGTGTGTGTTGGCTGTACAGTGCAGTGTGTGTTGACTGTACAGTGCAATGTGTATCTTGGCTGTGCAGTGCAGTGTGAGTTGGCTGTAAAGTGCAGTATGTGTTGGCTGTACAGAGCAGTGTGTGTTGGCTTTAGATTCCAGTGTGTATGTTGACTGTACAGTACGGTGTGTGTTAGATGTACCGTGGAGTGTGTGTTGGCTGTACAGAACAATTTGTGTTGCCTGTACAGTGCAGGGTGTGTGTTGGCTGTGCAGTGCAGTGTGTGTTGACTGTATAGTGCAGTGTGTTTGAGTTGACTGTACAGTGCAGTTTCTGTTGGCTGTACAGTGCAGTCTGTCTGTTGACTGTATAGTGCAGTGTGTGTTGACTGTACAGTGCAGTGTGTGTTGACTGTGCAGTGCAATGTGAGTTGGCTGTACAGTGCAGTGTGTGTTGGCTGTACAGTGCAGTGTGAGTTGGCTGTGAAGTGCAGTCTGTCTGTTGACTGTATAGTGCAGTGTGTGTTGGCTGTACAGTGCAGTGTGTGTTGACTGTACAGTGCAATGTGTATCTTGGCTGTGCAGTGCAGTGTGAGTTGGCTGTAAAGTGCAGTATGTGTTGGCTGTACAGAGCAGTGTGTGTTGGCTTTAGATTCCAGTGTGTATGTTGACTGTACAGTACGGTGTGTGTTAGATGTACCGTGGAGTGTGTGTTGGCTGTACAGAACAATTTGTGTTGCCTGTACAGTGCAGTGTGTGTTGACTGTATAGTGCAGTGTGTTTGAGTTGACTGTACAGTGCAGTTTCTGTTGGCTGTACAGTGCAGTCTGTCTGTTGACTGTATAGTGCAGTGTGTGTTGACTGTACAGTGCAGTTTGTGTTGGCTGTACAGTGCAGTGTGTGTGTTGACTGTATCGCGCAGTGTGTTTGAGTTGACTGTACAGTGCAGTGTGTGTTGGCTCTACGGAGCATTGTATGTGTTGACCGGACATTGCAGTGTGTATGTTGGCGGTACAGAACAGTGTGTGTTGACTGTACAGTACAGTGTGTGTGTTGGCTGTATAGTGCAGTGCATAATAAAAGCAAAATACTGCGGATGCTGGAAATCTGACATAAAAACAAGAAATGCTGGAACCACTCAGCAGGTCAGACAGCATCTGTGGAAAGAGAAGCAGAGTTAATGTTTCGGGTCAGTGTCCCTTCTTCGGAACTGACAAATATTAAAAATGTCACAGGTTATAAGCAAGTGAGGTGGGGGTGGGGCAAGAGATAACAAAGGAGAAGGTGTAGATTGGACAAGGCCACATCGCTGACCAAAAGGTCATGGAGCAAAGGCAAACAATATGTTAATGGTGTGTTGAAAGACAAAGCATGAGTACAGATTAGGTGTTAACGGACTGAATATTGAACAGCAGCAAGTGCAAACATGAAAAATAAAACAGTGGGTAAGCAAACTGAACTAACTAAGATGAAATGAAATAAACGCAAAAAAAGGTTGTAAAAAATGTAAAAAAAGAAAAAAAGAAAAAAGAAACAACAACTAAAAATGAAAGTAAAATGGGGGGCTGTCATGCTCTGAAATTATTGAACTCAATGTTCAGTCCGGCAGGCTGTATTGTGCCGAATCGGTAGATGAGATGCTGTTCCTCGAGCTTGCGTTGATGTTCACTGGAACACTGCAGCAATCCCAGGACAGAGATGTGAGCATGAGAGCAGGGGGGAGTGTTGAAATGGCAAGCAACCGGAAGCTCAGGATCCTGCTTGCGGACTGAGCGGAGGTGTTCCGCAAAGCAGTCACCCAGTCTGCGCTTGGTCTCCCCAATGTAGAGGAGACCACATTGTGAGCAGTGAATACAGTATACTACATTGAAAGAAGTACAAGTAAATCGCTGCTTCACCTGAAAGGAGTGTTTGGGGCCTGAGATAGTGAGGAGAGAGGAGGTAAATGGGTAGGTATTACACCTCCTGCGATTGCAGGGGAAGGTGCCATGGCACGGGGACGAGGTGGTGGGGGTAATGGAGGAGTGGATCAGGGTATCGCGGAGGGAACGATCCCTTCGGAATGCTGACAGGGGAAGGGAGGGGAAGATGCATTTGGTAGTGGCATCATGCTGGAGGTGGTGGAAATGGCGGAGGATGATCCTTTGGATGTGGAGGCTGATGGGGTGAAAAGTGAGGACAAAGGGAACCCTGTCACGGTTCTGGGAGGGAGGGGAAGGGGTGAGGGCAGAGGTGCGAGAAATAGGCCGGACACGGTTGAGGGTCCTGTCAACAACAGTGGGGGGGAATCCTCAGTTGAAGAAAAAGGAGGTCATACCAGAAGCACCGTCATGGAAGGTAGCATCATCAGAGCAGATACGTCAGAGATGGAGAAACTGGGAGAATGGAATGGAGTCCTTACAGGAGGTAGGGTGTGAAGAAGTGTAGTCGAGGTAGCTGTGGGAGTCGGTGGGCTTATAATGGATATCAGTAGACAACCTATCCCCAGAGATGGAGACAGAGAAGTCGAGGAAGGGAAGGGAAGTGTCAGAGATAGACCATGTAAAGGTGAGAGAAGGGTAGAAATTGGAAGCAAAGTTGATAAAGTTTTCCAGTTCGGGGCTGGAGCAGGAAACGGCACCGATACAGTCATCAATGTACAGGAAAAAGAGTCGGGGGAGGGGGCCTGAGTAGGACTGGAACAAAGAATGCTCAACATAGCCCACAAAAAGACAGGCATAACTAGGACCCATGCGGGTACCCATAGCAACACCTTTTACTTGAAGGAAGTGTGTGGAGTTGAAGGAGAAGTTGTTCAATGTGAGAACAAGTTCAGCCAGGCGGAGGAGGGTGGTGGTGGATGGGGACTGGTTGGGCCTCTGTTCCAGGAAGAAGCGGAGAGCCCTCAAACCATCCTGGTGGGGGATGGAGGTGTAGAGCGATTGGGCGTTCATAGTGAAGAGGAGGCGGTTGGGACCAGGAAACTGGAAATTGTCAAAATGATGTAGGGCGTCAGAAGAGTCACGGATGTAGGTGGGAAGAGACTGGACCAGTGGAGAAAAGATAGAGTCTAGATAGGAAGAAATAAGTTCAGTGGGGCAGGAGCAGGCTGACACAATGGGTCTGCCGGGACAGTCCCGTTTGTGGATTTTGGGAAGGAGGTAGAAGTGGGCTGTCCGGGGTTGCGGGACTATGAGGTTGGAAGCTGTAGGGGGAAGATCTCCAGAGGAGATGAGGTCAGTGACAGTCCTTTGGACGGTGGCTTGCTGTTCGGTGGTGGGGTCATGGTCCAGAGGGAGGTAGGAAGAGGTGTCTGTGAGTTGGCGTTGAGATTCTGCAAGGTAGAGGTTGGTACGCCATACAACAACAGCACCACCCTTGTCTGCAGGTTTAATGACCATGTCGGGGTTAGACCTGAGAGAACGGAGTGCCTCAAGTTCAGAGGGGGACAGGTTAGAGTGAGTGAGGGGGGCAGAGAAATTGAGATGACCAATGTCTCGCCGACAGTTTTCAATGAAGAGAGATCAAGAGCGGGTAAGTGGCCAGGGGGAGGGGTCCAGGTAGAGGGAGAATGCTGGAGGCGGGTGAATGGGTCTGCTGGTCGGGGTGAGGACTCCTGGTCAAAGAAGTGAGCCCGGAAGCGGAGGCGACGGAAGAAGAGCTCAACGTCATGCCGAGCGCGAAATTCATTGAGGTGGAGGCGTAACGGGATAAAACTGAGACCTTTGCTGAGTACAGAACATTCAGCATCAGAGAGGGGGAGGTCAGAGGGTATAGTGAATACACGGCAAGGGGTCAGATCAGAAGGGGTGGGGTCAGAGGGAAGTGAAGCGGAAGGCGGATCTGGAGGGGCATTAGTCCCCATCAGCTGCTGGAGCTTGCGTTCCTTAACACCTGAAAGGAAGAAAAAAAGTTTTTTGTTAATGCATCGGATGAGACGTAAGATGAGATGAAACTGCAGAGTAGAACAGATTTGAGATAAGGTGAGGCGGTGCTGCTGGAGAGAGAGGTCCAGTGTGTGCATGCAGTGCCCATAGCACTGAGTGTGGATCTCAGGATGCGGCGAGAGTAGCAGTCCGAGGAACGTAGTATTTCTCGGAGATATCTATAATCCTGGGTGGATTCAAAGCATGATGGGTGAAACTGCAGTTGGAATCCACGTGGAATCAGTCGGAGCCGGAGACAGTCACTGAGGAAGGAGATGTTAGCTGTGAAAACAAGTTTTGGTAGATACCTTATCAAACACCAGGAGGGAAATAGAAAACAATGAAGGTGAACAAGGTAAAAGAGACAAACGAAAATCCTGTCGGAGAGAAGAGCAGAACTTCTTCAAGGTAGGCATTTCTGGAAGAGAAGTGGCAGTAAATTAAACACTAAAATAAAAGCAAAATACTGCGGATGCTGGAAATCTGAAATAAAAACAAGAAATGCTGGAACCACTCAGCAGGTCTGGCAGCATCTGTGGAAAGAGAAGCAGAGTTAACGTTTCGGGTCAGTGACCCTTCTTCGGAACTGACAAATATTAAAAATGCCACAGGTTATAAGCAAGTGAGGCGGGGGTGGGGCAAGAGATAACAAAGGAGAAGGTGTAGATTGGACAAGGCCACATAGCTGACCAAAAGGTCACAGAGCAAAGGCAAACAATATGTTAATGGTGTGTTGAAAGACAAAGCATTAGTACAGAAAAGGTGTTAACGGACTGAATATTGAACAGCAGCAAGTGCAAACATGAAAAAAAAACAGTGGGTAAGCAAACTGATCAAACTAAGATGAAATGAAATAAATGCAAAAAAAAGGTATGTTGTGTATGTTGGCTCTACGGAGCATTGTGTGTGTTGACTGTACAGTGCAGTGTGTGTTTTGACCATACATTGCAGTGTGTGTGTTGGCTGTTCAATGCAGTGTATGTTGGCTGGACAGAATAGTGTGTGTTGACTGTACCGTACATCTCCCCCTTTGGTTCTTTTGTCAATTATCATAAATCTGTGTCCTCTGGTTACTGACCCTCCTGCCAATGGAACAGTTTTTCCTTATTTACTCTAACAAAACTTTTCTACATTTTGAACACCTCTATCAAATCTCCCCTTTATCCTTCCCTACTTTAAGAAGAGCAATCCCAGCTTCTCCAATCTTTCCAAGTAACTGATGTTTCTCATCCCTGGTACCATTCTGGTAAATCTCTACTTAGTCTCCAGATTAGTAACCCAATCCTCTTGGAACTGCTGGATGGTTCCCCCACCAAGTGATAAAGGTATAACCTGGTCTTCACAAAGCTGCCAAACTCAAGGTCCCATTTCAGATCCCAAATAATGCTGTATTACTGTTGTTTCGATAACTCTTCTTAACTGGCCCACAGTGACAAAACTACAGCCATGTGGTGTGGAATGGTTGGGGTTTTTATTCATTCCTGGGATGTGGGCATCGCTGGCTAGATCAGCATTTATTGCCCATCCCTAATTGTCCTTGAGAAGGTGATGGTGAGCTGCCTTCTTGAACAGCTGCAGTCTATGTGGTGTGGGTACACCCACAGTGCTGTTAGGAAGGGAGTTCCAGGAGTTTGACCCAGTGACAGTGAAGGAACGGCGATGTAGTTCCAAGTCAGGATGGTGTGTGACTTGGAAGGAAATTTGCAGGTGGTGGTGTTCCCATGTATCATGGGCTGAATGGCCTCTTTTTTTGCTGTAACCATTCTATGATTCTATAAATGTTCCATGAGACCCCAGTTCACACCCCCTTATTTTGCTGACAGTATGTCCTCATTCACCGCCTACCACAAAGGCAAGCAATGTGAACCTCACATGAGCTGTCGTTGCTCCTTTCCTAGTCATATTCTTGTCTACATTAAGGAATGCTTAGTGACATCCTGGTTATATTCCATATATGGCAATTGCCTCCAAGTGGGATTCGTAGACATAACAACAATACTTCATCCGCTGCCATTTTTAAAGAGGCCTTCTTTGTGTAATAGACCTCATGATTATGCAAATCTGGATCCTGTGACGTAATTAGAACCCCAATTGCAATTTCTGGGACACATGGGTGGAGTGTGCGCAATGGAAAGAAAATTTCATTGGAATAAATCCTGGAGCTTTGTCGCACATGGGAGCTGCGTATGTCAGTGACGTCCTGAGTCCAGTAATATGGCAGTTACAAGCCTCTAGCGCTACTGGATAATGTGTTAGATGAGATAAAGAGGCAACAATAATATCCCATAATCCTGTCTCTTAACGTTCATTCTCTCTTTCAAGTCCAATATCAGGCTGGGAGCGTGTGATCCAGACAAATTGAACTTTGAAATTCATAAAATCCTGGGATTATCTGGCTGGGGTTCAATAACTCTAACAACCTATCAAATGGAATTCATTTAATTCCAGTTTTAGCTCAAAGCTGGATTAACACTGACCCTTGGCTACTTCCAGATAAGACCATCAATAATCGGATTGCAAGTTTCATACAAACATACAACCAAACGTATTGGGAGCAGGAGTCGGACAGTCGGCCCCTCGAGCCTACTCTGCCATTCAACAAGATCATGGGTGATCTGATTGTAACCTCAACTTCACATTCCCGCCCAACCCTGATAACCTTTCACCCCTTGCTTATCAAGAATCTATCTACCTCTGCCTTAAAAATGTTCAAAGACTCTGCTTCCACTGCCTTTTGAGGAAGAGAATTCCAAAGACTCACGACCCTCTGAGAGAAAAAAATTCTTGTCATCTCTGTCTTAAATGGGCGACCACTTATTTTTAAACAGTGACCCCTAGTTCTAGATTCTCCCACAAGAGGAAACATCCTTTCCACATCCACCCTGTCAAGACCCCTCAGGTTTATATGTTTCAATCAAGTTGCTTCTTACTCTTCTAAACTACCTCATCCTCTCCTGACAGTGCTCACTTCTAAAGAGAGATTGCTCCATGGGTGTCTGAGTTTCTCTGCAGTCTCTCCTTCATGACTGTACACTCTGTGTGCACCTGACAATCTATATGCAGGATAATCAAACACAACCCAAGCTATTCGCATGTCTCTCCACATACTAATTTCATCAATCATCAGGAGACTGGGACCCAGTCTGACTTTCAATTCCTATCCTCCAAGGTGCTGAAGTCAATTATCGTGACCCAACAGTTGCTCCTCTTGGCTTCAGGCAATCAGCCTGGATGAAGTTTCAATCTCGGACCCTCTGGTCTGCCAAGTTCAGGCCCACGTGACACAGCCCATTACCAAGAAGACATTGGTAAGTCTGTAATTTTATTTACTTATTTTTTCCAGGAAACTATTGATATCAAACTAATGTGTTGTCATCAATGATCAGGAAGTTCCAAGCACCTCATCTAGTAGGCTGTCAAATCTGTTTGTTTTATTCCTCTCTGATTTAGAGCTTAACAATCCAGATCTCATCTCGTAGCACAGAAAAATAATGGGTGCCATTCAGAAGACAGGAAACTGTCAGGAACAAATAGACCCCTCACATGCCTCATACATATCACTTTCGAATGCCATTCTACATAGACGCAACATCCATCAGCTTGCTGTGATTATATTCACAAAGCTGCAACAAACACACTCCTCAAATTTGTTCCAATTAATTTGCCTGTCTGCTGGGCCATTGCCCAAAAGTGTTTAATGATTCAGTTGCACAGGATCTGAGGTGGCAATTTGTACTGCATCCAGTCACCAATCAGAGGGACAAAACAAACTATGTCACTTTCTTTGTCCTGGCTATGGCTATAGGGGAGCCAGACAAGTGGGAACAGGAATTCATGAACACAAATATTGAGAGACTGGTGAAGCTGTGGTTGCTTTCCCTAGAGCAGAAGATACGAAGAGGAAATTTGAAAGAGGTGATTAAAGTTATGAAGGGTTAAGATAGAGTAGATATGGAAAAACCATTTCCAGTGGCTAAACAGTTGATAACCAGAGGGCACAGATTTAAGGTGACTGGCAAAAGAACCAGGGGGTGACAAGAGGAAAAATCTTTTTATGTAGCATTTGGAATGGACTGCCTGATAGGGCGGTGGATACAGATACAATAGTCACTTTCAAAAGAGGATTGGATAACTATTCGAAAGATAATAAATTGCAGGATATAGGGAAAGAGCCAGGCAGTGGGACCAACCGGATTTCTCTTCGAAAAAGCTGGCACAGACTCAATGGGCCAAATGGTCTCCTCCTGCGCTGTAATATTCTATGTTTATTTTTATTCATTCATAGGATGTGGGCGTCGCTGGCCAGGCCAGCATTTATTGCCCATCCCTAATTGCCCTTGAGAAGGTGGTGGTGAGCTGCCTTCTTGAACCACTGCAGTCCATTTGGGGTAGGTACACATGCAGTGCAGTTAGGAAGGGAGTTCCAGGATTTTGACCCAGCGACAGTGAAGGAACGGCAATATAGTTCCAAGTCAGGATGGTGAGTGACTTGGAGGGGAACTTGCAGGTGGTGGTGTTCCCATGTATTTGCTGCCCTTGTCCTTCTAGATGGTAGAGGTCGCTGGTTTTTGAAGGTGCTGTCTAAGGAGCCTTGGTGCGTTGCTGCAGTACATCTTGTAGATGGTACACACTGCTGCCACTGTGCATCGGTGGTGGAGGGAGTGAATGTTTGTGGATGGAGTGCCAATCAAGCGGGCTGCTTTGTTCTGGGTGGTGTCGAGCTTCTTGACTGTTGTCGGAGCTGCACCCATCCAGGCAAGTGGAGAGTATTCCAACACACTCCTGACTTGTGCCTTGTAGATGGTGGACAGGCTTTGGGGAGTCAGGAGATGAGTTACTCGCTGCAGGATTCCTAGCCTCTGACCTGCTCTTGTAGCCACGGTTTTCTTTGATTTTATGATCACCTCAGCCTCCCCTGATACCCAGACCCCTTGATCCAGTTCCAGTGCCATAGCATACAAGGCTATGGGCCAAGTCCTGGAAAATGGGATTGGAATAGATAAGTACTTGATGGCCAGCTCAGACTGAATGGGCCAAAGGGCTTGTTTCTGTGCTGTATAACTCTATGACTCTATCATGAGCAGCTCTGTCTACATGAAAAGCAGGCACATGGTTAAAAAATAAAATATTAATAAAGGCCAGTCATGCTCTGAAGTGATTGAACTCAATGTTCAGTCCACAAGGCTGTAGAGTGCCTAAGAGAAAGATCAGGTGCTGCTCCTTGAGCTTGCATTGATATTCACTGGAACACTGGAGCAGGACAAAGACATGCCAAAGATGTTCTCTTGCCAACATTTCCGCCTTTCTCCTGCTCCAATGACTGGTCTTTATTTAATATTTTATTTTTTAACCATGTGCCTGCTTTTTATGTAGTCAGAGCTGCTCATTATTCTGCCATTAACACTCTCTCTGGACTAATGCTTTGTCTTTCACCACAAGCATTAACACACTCTTTGCCTTTGTCCCAGGACAGCTTTGTTATCTGAAATAAAAACAAGAAATGCTGGAATCACTCAGCAGGTCTGGCAGCATCTGTGGAAAGAGAAGCAGAGTTAACGTTTCGGGTCAGTGACCCTTCTTCGGAACTCAGCTTTGTTATCTAATCTCTCCTGCCCTCTGCCCTATCAAACACCTTCCCTTTAGTTCTCTTCCCCACCATCCCTCCACCCACCCCCTTCATTTGCTTAAAACCTAATTCTTTTCTAGCCTTGGCCAGTTCTGATGAAAGGTGACAGAGCTGAAACGTTAACTCTGCTTCTCTCTCCACAGATGCTGCCACACCTGCTGAGTATTTCCAGCACTTTCTGTCTTTATTTCAAATTCTCATATTTGTCTATGTGGCGTCAGCTATCATGAACCTTCTGGAACCCTGTGTCACAGCTCACACCCTTCACTCTTCCTCTGTTGCAGTTACCCACCACCTCCCACCACCCCCTGCTCCACTGTTGTGCCTTTAAGCCCCTAGATCCTGATTCCCTTCACAAACCTTCCCACTTTGGCCTGTTTCCACATTCAAAAGGTCGGTTAAACCCGTCACCTCAACCAGACCTTCAGTCATCTTGCCTAAATCTTCTCCTTAATCCTCTTCAGTCCAACTCATATTTTTCACAACGTTTACCTACATTAAAGGCACTGTATAAATGGAATTATCTCCTCTGTACCAGGTCATGCTCAGCACTTTGGGCTAAAAAAAAAAAAGCATATACAACAACAAAAACAACAACTTGCATTTATATAACACCTTTAATTTAAGAAAATGTCTGAAGGCATTTCACAGGAGCATAATCAGACAAAAATTATCACTGAGCCCAAAAAGGTGATATTAGGACAGGTACAAAGAGCAAAGAACAGTACAGCACAGGAACAGGCCATTCGGCCCTCCAAGCCTGCGCCGATCTTGATGCCTGCCGAAACTACCTTCTGCATTTCCGGGGCCTATATCCCTCTATTCCCTTCCTATTCATATATTTGTCAAGATGTCTCTTAAACGTCGCTATCGTATCTGCTTCCACCACCTCCCCTGGCAGCAAGTTCCAGGCACTCACCACCCTCTGTGTAAAAAACCTGCCTCGCACATCCCCTCTAAACTTTGCCCCTCACACCTTAAACCTATATCCCCTAGTAACTGACTCCTCCACCCTGGGAAAAAGCTTCTGACTATCCACTCTGTCCATGCCGCTCATAACATTGTAAACCTCTATCATGTCGCCCCTCCACCTCCATCGTTCCAGTGAAAACAATCCGAGTTTTTCCAACCTCTCCTCATAGCTAATGCCCTCCAGACCAGGCAACATCCTGGTAAACCTCCTCTGTGCCCTCTCCAAAGCCTCCATACCCTTCTGGTAGTGTGGCGACCAGAATTGCACGAAATATTCTAAGTGTGGCCTAACTAAGCTTCTGTACAGCTGCAACATGACTTGCCAATTTTTATACTCTATGCCCCGACCGATGAAGACAAGCATGCTGTATGCCTTCTTGATTACCTTATCCACCTGCGTTGCCACTTTCAGTGACCAGTGGACCGGTATGCCCAGATCTCTCTGCCTGTCAATACTCCTAAGGGTTCTGCCATTTACTGTATACCTCCCACCTGCATTGGACATTCCAAAATGCATTACCTCACATTTGTCCGGATTAAACTCCATCTGCCATTTCTCTGCCCAAGACTCCAACCGATCTATATCCTGCTGTATCCTCTGACAATCCTCATCATTATCCGCAACTCTACCAACCTTTGTGTCGTCCGCAAACTTACTAATGAGACCAGCTACATTTTCCTCCAGATCATTTATATATACTAAAAACAGCAAAGGTCCCAGCACTGATCCCTGCGGAACACCACTAGTCACATCCCTCCATTCAGAAAAGTACCCATCCACTGTTCCCCTCTGTCTTCTATGACAGAGCTAGTTCTATATCCATCTTGCCAGCTCACCTCTGATCCCGTGTGACTTCACCTTTTGCACCAGTCTGCCATGCGGGACCTTGTCAAAGGCTTTACTAAAGTCCATATAGACAACATCCACCGCCCTTCCCTCATCAATCATCTTCGTCACTTCCTCAAAAAACTCAATCAAATTAGTAAGACACGACCTCCCCTTCACAAAACCATGCTGTCTCTCGCTAATAAGTTTGTTTGTTTCCAAATGGGAGTAAATCCTGTCCCGAAGAATCCTCTCTAATAGTTTCTCTACCACTGACGTAAGGCTCACCGGCCTATAATTTCCTGGATTATCCTCGCTACCATTCTTAAACAAAGGAACAACATTGGCTATTCTCCAGTCCTCTGGGACCTCACCTGTAGCCAATGAGGATGCAAAGATTTCTGTCAAGACCCCAGCAATTTCTGCCCTTGCCTCCCTCAGTATTCTAGGGTAGATCCCATCAGGCCCTGGGGACTTATCTACCTTAATGCTTTGCAATACACCCAACACCTCCTCCTTTTTGATGATGAGATGACTGAGACTATCTGCACTCACTTCCCTAGGCTCATCATCCACCAAGTCCTTCTCTTTGGTGAATACTGATGCAAAGTATTCATTTAGTACCTCACCCATTTCCTCTGGCTCCACGCATAGATTCCCATCTCTGTCCTTGAGTGGGCCAACCCTTTCCCTGGTTACCCTCTTGCTCTTTATATATGTGTAAAAAGCCTTGGGATTTTCCTTAATCCTGTTTGCCAATGATTTTTCATGACCCCTTTTAGCTCTCCTAACTCCTTGCTTAAGTTCCTTCCTACAGTCTTTATATTCCTCAAGTGCTTCATCTGTTCCTAGCCTTCCAGCCCTTACAAATGCTTCCTTTTTCTTTTTGACGAGGCTCACAATATCCCGTGTTATCCAAGCTTCCCGAAACTTGCCAAGCTTGTCTTTCTTCCTCACAGGAACATGCTGGTCCTGGATTCTAATCAACTGACGTTTGAAAGACTCCCACATGTCAGATGTTGATTTACCCTCAAACAGCCGCCCCCAATCTAAATTCTTCAGTTCCTGCCTAATATTGTTATAATTAGCCTTCCCCCAATTTAGCACCTTCACCCGAGGACTACTCTTATCCTTACCCACAAGTACCTTAAAACTTATGGAATTATGGTCACTGCTCCCGAAATGCTCCCCCACTGAAACTTCGACCACCTGGCCGGGCTCATTCCCCAATACCAGGTCCAGAATGGCCCCATCCCTAGTTGGACTATCTACATTCTGTTTCAAGAAGCCCTCCTGGATGCTCCTCACAAATTCTGCCCCATCCAAGCCCCTAGCACTAAGTGAGTCCCAGTCAATATTGGGGAAGTTAAAATCACCCACCACTACAACCCTGTTACCTTTACATCTTTCCAAAATCTGTCTACATATCTGCTCCTCTACCTCCCGCTGGCTGTTGGGAGGCCTGTAGCAAATCCCCAACATCGTGACTGCACCCTTCCTATTCCTGAGCTCCACCCATATTGCCTCGCTGCATGACCTCTCTGAGGTGTCCTCCCACAGTACAGCTGTGATATTCTCCTTAACCAGTAATGCAATTCCCCCACCCCTTTTACATCCCCCTCTATCCCGTCTGAAGCTTCTAAAGCCTGGAACATTTAGCTGCCAATCCTGCCCTTCCCTCAACCAAGTCTCTGTAATAGCAACAACATCATATTTCCAAGTACTAATCCAAGCTCTAAGTTTATCTGCCTTACCTGTTATACTTCTCGCATGGAAACAAATGCACTTCAGACCACCAGTCCCGCTGTGCTCAGCAACATCTCCCTGCCTGCTCTTCCTCTCAGTCCTACTGGCCTTATTTGCTATGTCCTCCTCATTTACTTCACTAGCTGTCCTCCTGCTCTGGTTCCCACCCCCCTGCCAAACCCTCCCGAGTGACGCTAGCAAACCTTGCAGCCAGGATATTAGTGCCCTTCCAGTTTAGATGCAACCCGTCCTTCTTGTACAGGTCCCATCTGTCCCTGAAGAGAGCCCAATGGTCCAGATATCTGAAACCCTCCCTTCTACACCAGCTGCTCAGCCACGTGTTTAGCAGCACTATCTTCCTATTTCTAGCCTCACTGGCACGTGGCACAGGGAATAATCCAGAGATTACAACCCTGGAGGTCCGGTCTTTTAACTTTCTCCGTAACTCCCTAAACTCCCCCCTGCAGGACCTCGTCACTCTTCCTGCCTATCTCGTTGGTACCGATGTGTACCACAACGTCTGGCTATTCACCCTCCCCCTTCAGAATGCCCTCTGTCCGTTCAGAGACATTCTTGACCCTGGCACCAGGGAGGCAACATACCTTCCTGGAGTCTCTTTCACGACCACAGAAGCGCCTATCTGTGCCCCTGACTATAGAGTCCCCTGTAACTATTGCTCTTCTGCGCTTTGTCCCTCCCTGCTGAACAACAGTGCCAGCCATGGTGCCACTGCTCTGGCTGCTGCTGTTTTCCCCTGATAGGCCATTCCCCCCCAACAGTATCCAAAACGGTATACTTGTTGGAGAGGGGGATAGCCACAGGGGATTCCTGCACTGACTGCCTGCCCGTTCTAGCGGTCACTCATCTATCTGCCTGCACCTTGGGTGTAACCACTTCTCTAAAACTCCTGTCTATGACGCTTTCCACCACCTGCATGCTCCTAAGTGCATCCAGTTGCCGCTCCAACCGATCCATGCAGTCTGTGAGGAGCTGCAACTGGGTACACTTCCTGCAGACGTAGTCGTCCGGAACGCTGGAAGCGTCACGGACCTCCCACATCTCACAGGTGAAGCACTTCACCCCTCTAACTGTCATTTCTATCACTAATTAGTTAATTAGTTTTATTTTCAAATTCGGTACAGATTCCCTACCAGCCAATCAGGTCACAGCTTTCCTGTGACGTCACTTTTTCAGTTGTTTTTTCCCACCCGAGGTAACTTACCGGTCCGGTAATTAAAAGGTTTGGTCAAAGAGGTAGGTTTTAACAAGCATCTCACAGAAGGAGAGAGACCAGTCTGGGTCTATACCATGACATGGGCTGAAAACATGCTTGGCTGTGATGCCCCCATGGTTCAATAACCTGTTGATGTTCATGGTTATGCTTCATACATAACGAATGAGTATTTGGGTAAGAGGCAAGAATGTTGTCTACAGTTGTTATCCCAATGTGAATTATAATATTTGGGAGCGCAAAGGAGAAAATTGGAAAATTTAAACAGGAATCACTTTGAAAATTCCTCCATTTATTGAATGTATAAGAGTCCAGTGAGGCTGTTTGATAACAGAGCTGGTATTATGCTGCTTGTACAGACACACTCAGCTCCTTCAATAGGTCCTCTGTAGAAAAGAGATGAATTTACTAACAGGAATATGATGTCCACAGGTAATAATTCCCATCTCCCACTGTTAGGATGGCAGCCCGGTGAGACATCCAGTTAAACAGGCATCAGATGACAATTTTTACATTTCTAAGGAAGAAAGGGTTTAAGTGATAGTATGAACTATCAGCAGGAAGCAAGCAATTAAGTGAAGAGTGCAGCTGGCAGAGATTTTGACAGTTATGATTTAAGATTAATCTGGCAGCCTTAGTATAAAGTGTTACAAGAGCTTTCAGGAAAGTTAACCTCATAAGTCTCACCAATGAAGTAGCTCATTGCAGTTTGCCCTTTAATGTCAGTATTTGAAATTTCTTCTGCTGCTGCAGGTATTTGACAAAGAGGATTTTGCCTATTTAACTATACAGCCTCGACATGACACAGCACAGCATCCAGCCCCACCCATTTCTACAGAAGCACAGAGCAGTTACAGGCACATCCATTCCTGAACAGACACTGGTAACACTGCAGGAGAGGGATAACTTGCAAACATGCCAAGTGGCAGAATTTTGAAATTCTGGCTAACAGTTAGTGACGAAATCCAACATGGATCATCTCTTCACCTCATGCTTCTCCAGTCCCACCTGCTGTTCAGAATTCTTGTGAGAATAGAATTGGCACCAGCCATGTGTCGTGCCCAGATTCTCTTCCAATAGCAGCAGTAGGGGCCTCAGTAAGGGAAGAGGGCAAGGGCAAATGGATTGGAATAAAGGGGGAATGGATGTGAGAAGAGGGAAATGGAGGGAAGTTAAGGGAATGAGAAAAGGAATATGCTTGAGAATGAAGCAGAAAGGGCAGAAGCTGGGAGAGCCTGGTGGTTAGGGTCTGGGGAAGGGGGAAAAGAAGATTGGAGACTGGTGTGTGCCAGGAGGTCAGGGGTCAGAGGGTCAGGTCAGGAGGGTTGTTTACAGGTAAGTTACTTTCCTTTTTTATTGGAGGCAATGCCTGTGCTGAGTCTCTCTGAGTGCAATGGCGCTGACTGCCTCAGGGCAAACCAGTGATGGAGCAGAAACCTGAAGCAGTTAAGCCTTGAATCTGCTTCTGAGTGGGTGAAAGATACCTCTCACTTTTCTTTATCCAATATGGTGGGCGGCGCACATCCAGCACACCATTTTGGGGCCTTAGGAAGCTATGCAGTGCCTGAAAAACTGGCGTTGGTCAATCAAATTTCTAGGTCCTAATCTGATCATTAACTCATTGCTGTTCATGGGAGCTTGCTGTGCGCAAATTGGCTGCTGCATTTCTTTACACTAAAATAGTAATAACACTTCAGAATATTTTCTTGGTTGATGTGGTGAAAGGCGATTATATAAATACAGCCTTTCTACTCTTTTATCAGAATCTCAACAATAATTCACCCTCTGGTGTTTAGATTACCATCTTCTTTACCAACAGTTCTGCCTCAAGTCACAACTATTAAGCTTATAACGCCCAATATTATCGACTTCTGTCAACCAGACTAACATCTGCCTCACAGCACGCGGTTGTGTTTGTGTTATGATTTCAGACTTCCGATTGCTGCCAGGAATTGCTTTGAAATTTCCTGCTGGTTGGAAACTCTGATGTAAATGAATCACGGAGCAGACTGTAAACAAACAAGCATCCATGTTAGTTTTAAATTAATTCTTTGGAAATTGGCTGCTTTGAACAAGACAAATGAGGTTACAATGGACTATTTGAAGTAAAATAAGCATCAAGAACAAACTAATCTTCAGAATGAAAAGCAGATTCAAATACCAGACTGGAACAGTGAGAAGATTCAGATGGCAAAGCAGAGAATTCATTCAATTGAACTAAAGCATGTGAGTGCATAAAACAAGGAAATACCAGAATCAAATTTTCTCCACTGTCTGACGAAAGGTCATTGACCTGTAATGTTAACTGTTTCTTTCTCCATAGATGCTGCCTGACCTGCTGAGTTATTCCTGCATTTTCGCTATTTATTTCACTTTCCACTATCAGTTACTATGATGTATTATTTTAATGTAACTGTTAAATTTCAGATCTACTTTTGCCACATTACTCAAGATCTTTGAATGTTTTGCAGTGCAGAATGCCAAAATGAAATGGATGGACAGCAATGGGAAGGTCCTGTAAAGTGGGGGTGCAGCTTTAGGCCAGACTAGAGGTTAGAGGGAATCTCCACAGAGCAACGAGGGCGACTTTCAGTGAAAACAGTTGGAGCTAAGATAATTAACCCATTAAAACTAATCCAGATAAACAGCTGGTCCAGAATAGGACTGAGCTCATTAAGTAATCCACCAGACACAATGGTTGATAGTGTTAATCCAGGAGGGTAGGTGTCTAGAGGACATCAGATAAGGACTCAATATTCAGTATCTGGTACAGAAGCTTGCTGACTTTGGGTATGAGGGATATTTATCAGGAACTTTCCCTCAGAGAGAGAGTCTATGATGTGATACTTGGCCTGTGGAAGAAATGGATTATTTATTGAGATACATCACTTTACTGCTTCTTTATATATTTACTAGGCATATCCAATCATCTCCTCTTATGTCCTAATTATTGATCTGCAGTGTATCCATGTGACTATCCAGTGAGAGGCTGTAATTATCATTCCATCTCTCCATGCACAGAGGTCTAGATCGATCTGGTATCTATGTGTCCACCTCCCTATTGATCCATCTATTAATATATCTATCTCACTATCGAACCGCCCATCAATAGTGATCTAATGGTCCATTTATCCCTATCTCGATAGCCATCTCCATAACTATCCACATATTTATTTCTATCAAACTCTCTCCATTGATCAATGTCTGAATCTATCTGTTTGCCTATTGATCATATCAGCACCAATGACATAGGTAGAAAGAGGAAGGAGGTCCAGAAGGCAGAGTTTAGGGAGCTAGGGAGAGATTGAAAAGCAGGACCTCAGAGGTAGTAATCTCTGGATTACTCCCAGTTTCTATTTGCTGGTGAGAAATAGGAAAATAGATGAGATTGAGAATTGGTTCATGGATTGAGAATTGGTTGACAGACAGGAAGCAGAGAGTAGGAATAAAAGGGTCTTTTTCCAGGAGGCAGGCAATGACTAGTGGGGTACCACAGGGATCAGTGCTTGGGCCCCAGCTATTCTCAATATATATTAATGACCTGGGTGAGGGAACTAAATGCAACATTTCCAAGTTTGCAGATGACACAAAGCTGGGGGGCAATGTGAGGAGGATGCAAAGACGCTCCAATGTGATTTGGACAAGTTGGGTGAGTGGGCAAATGCATGACTGATGCAGTATAACATGGATAAATGTGAGGTTATCCACTTTGGTTGTAAAAACAGAAAGGCAGATTATTATCTGAATGGTGATAGATTGGGAAAGGGGGAGGTGCAACGAGACCTGGGTGTCCTTGTACACTGCTGCCACTGCTGCTGTTGTTGCTGCTGCTGCTGGTGAGTCTCTGAAATTCCCTGAGTTAAGTACTCTGTCGAAGCAGTACTCCATCGAGATGGACACCATGTTACTTACTTCATTTTTTTTTTCCAAAATATACTTTATTCATAAAAATCTGTAAAAATTACATTCCCAAACAGTTTAAAACAGCATCAAGTCAAAGAATACAGACAGTGCAAAGGTGATCAGTTACCTTCTATACAATCATGAGTTGCCTCACAACCCTTCCATTTCATGCCATATACATTTTTACATTTACAGTACACAAAATTTTTCCGATACAGTTCGAGGGGTTTCCCATGGATCCAGCCCCTCAGTCCAGCTTGGTGGGGGAACCTTACACTGTGGTCTTTCCCCATTGAGCCTTTGCTGCGGCTGCCCCAAGCTTTAGTGCGTCCCTCAGCACGTAGTCCTGGACCTTGGAATGTGCCAGTCTGCAACATTCGGTGGTGGACAACTCTTTGCGCTGGAAGACCAGCAAGTTTCGGGCAGACCAAAGGGCGTCTTTCACCGAATTGATAGTCCTCCAGCAGCAGTTGATGTTTGTCTCGGTGTGCGTCCCTGGGAACAGCCCGTAGAGCACAGACTTCTGTGTTACAGAGCTGCTTGGGATGAACCTCGACAAAAACCACTGCATCTCTTTCCACACCTGCTTTGCAAAGACACATTCCAAGAGGAGGTGGGCAACCGTCTCTTCCCCACCACAGTCACCGCGGAGGCATTGTGTAGAGGGGGCGAGACTTCGGGCGTGCATGATCTGACGGGGAGGGCTCTTCTCACCACCAGCCAAGCTACGTCTTGGTGCTTGTTTGAAAGTTCTGGTGATGAGGCATTCCGCCAAATGACTTTGGCAGTCTGCTCGGGGAACCATCCGACAGGATCCCCCGTCTTCTTTTCCCGTAGGGCCTTGAGGACATTCCGTGCAGACCACTGCCTGATGGATCGGTGCTACTTACTTCATGTGTTAGCAAAAGCCTCCTTAGGCAATGGAATGTGGTGAAGGAGACAGTAACAGTTCGTGTGTAACTGGATTGTCCGTCATACACATTCTTGTCAATTGTCTATCCTGTATTCTAATATAGGTAGCTACATAATCACTAACATTATTGAATAAAACTAAAACTGGAGGCTAACAGTGTAATAAAACTTTCAACACTGATGAGCTTTCAAAAGAGATTCAAAGCAATCATGATAAGTCATTAACTTAAGCTGATTATCATACTTTATTTTTGGATGAGTGTTGAACAAAGTTCATGCCTGGATACGTTAAAGTTGCCGCTCACGTTCACAACAATATACAAATATTGTGAGAACATGGTGATGTGAAGATGTGTTAATGCAGGTACAGTCTTAGTAGGCAGTGAAAGAGCTGATTGATAGCAAATTACATCAGGCAGGTGTGAATTACCTGAATTATCGCTCTCTATCATCAATTGTGAAGTGATCCAGGATTATGAAATATTGCAGGATGTAACAAAATGCCACCACAATGATTTTTTTTCAAATTTGGCAGTACTAAATATGCAGTAATGCGTTGTTCAATTGGCAGTAAACACAATGCCTGTCAAACATGGCTTAGAAGATAAACAGGGAGGGGGAATGCACAAAGAGATAGCCTCAGGCACTGGGATAATGTCATGTCGAAACTAAGGCATATTTTATTTCCTGACACAATGTTTTATTACGGTTTTAACTTGACTACTGGAGCCTCCATTAGTGTTAATGTTCAATATTATATTTGAAAGCCACATCTCACATCTGAAAAGTAAAAGAAAGGCTTGCATTTAAAGAGCAACTTTCACGACCACCGGACATCTCAGAGCGTT
Organism: Heterodontus francisci; assembly: GCF_036365525.1. Classification (NCBI taxonomy): domain Eukaryota; kingdom Metazoa; phylum Chordata; class Chondrichthyes; order Heterodontiformes; family Heterodontidae; genus Heterodontus; species Heterodontus francisci. The sequence goes on along the minus strand of NC_090395.1, from coordinate 77,101,766 downwards.
TTACAGCCAATGAACAAAAACAACAATTTATATTTGTATAGCTCTTTTAATGCAATACAACGTTCTACGGTTCTTCACAAGAGCGTTATAAAACAATATATGACACCGAGCCAGAAAAGGAGATATTAGGTCAGATGACCAAAATCTTGGTCAAAGAGGTAGGTTTTAAGGATGATCTTAAAAGAAGAGAGAGAGGTAGAGAGTTGGAGAGGTTTAGGGAAGGTATTCCAGACCTGGGGCCCAGGCAACTGAAGGCACGGCCACCAATGGTGGAGTGATTAAAATCGGGAATGCGCAAGAGGCCAGTATTAGAAGAGTGTAGATCTCTCAGAGGGTTGTGGGGCTGAAGGAGATTACAGAGATAGGGAGGGATGAAGCCATGGAGGGATTCGAAAACAAGGATGGAATTTTAAAATCAAGACATTGCTTGACTGAGAGCCAATGTAGTTCAGTGAGCACATGGGTGATAGGGGAATGGGAATGGAATGTAAGATATAGGCAGCAGAGTTTCAGATGACCTCAAGTTTACAGAGAGTAGAATGTGGGAGACCAGCGAGGAGTGCGTTGGAATAATCAAGTCTAGAGGTAATGAAGCCATGAATGAGGATTTCAGCAGCAGATCTGCTGAGGCAGAGTGAAGTTGGGCGATGTTACGAAGGTGGAAATAGGCGGTCTCTCTGATGGTGTGAATATGTGGTTGGAAGCTCACATCAGGATCAAATGTAACAACAAGATTGCAAACAGACTGGTTTAGTCTCAGATTGTTGCCAGGGAGAGGGATGGAGTCAGGAGCTAGGAAATGGATTTTGGAGCAGGGACTGAAAACAATGGCTTCAGTCTTCCCAATATTTAATTGGAGGAAATTTCTGCTCATCCAGTACTGGATGTCGGAAAAGCAGTCTGATAATTTAGAGAAGTGGAGGGGTGAAGAGAGGTGACGGTGAGGTAGAGCTGGGTGCCATCAGTGTACATGTGGAAACTGACGCTGTGCTATCAGATGATGTCGCCGAGGGGCAGCATGTCAATGAGAAATAGGAGGGGGCCAAGGATAGATCCTTGGGGGACACCAGAGGTAATGGTGCGGGAGCAGGAAGAGAAGCCATTGCAAGTGATTCTCTGGCTATGATTAGATAAATAAGAATGGAACCAGGTGAAAGGAGTCCCACTCAGCTGAATGACGATGGAGAGGTGCTGGAGGAGGATGGTGTGGCCAACTGTATCAAAGACTGCAAATAGGTCGAGAAGAATGAAGAGGGAAAGTTTACCTTTGTAACAGTCACATAAGATAAGAGCTGTTTCAGTATTTTGACGGGGCGGAAACCTGATGTTCCAGGAAAGATGGGAATGGATTTGGGAGGCAACAACACATTCAAGCACTTTGGAGAGGAAAGGGAGGTTAGAGATGGGGCAATAGTTTGTAAGGACAGTGGGGTCAAGGGTTGGTTTTTCTAAGGAGAGGGGTGAGGACAGCAGGTTTAAAGGAGAGAGACAACAGCTGAAGAAAGAGAGAACTGTTAACAATATCGGCTAACATGGGGACCAGGAGGGGTAGTTGGGTGATCAACAGTTTAGTAGAAAGAGAATCATGGGAACAGGAAGTTATTCTTTTAGACAAGATGAGTTCATACGAACATACGAATTAGGAGCAGGCGTAGGTCAGTCGGTCCTTTGAGCCTGCTCCGCCATTTAATATGATCATGGATAATCTGATTGTAACCTCAACTCCACAATCCCGCCTACCCCCGATAACCTTCTACCCCCTTGCTTATCAAGAATCTATCTACCGCTGTCTTAAAAATAGTTAAAGACTCTGCTTCCACTGCCTTTTGAGGAAGAGAATTCCAAAGACTCACAATCCTCTGAGAGAAAAAAATTCTCCTCATCTCTGCCTTAAATGGGCGATCCCTTATTTTTAAACAGTGACCCCTAGTTTGAGATGCTTCCACAAGAGGAAACATCCTTTCCACATCCACCCTGTCAAGACCCCTCAGAATCTTATATGTTTCAATCAAGTTGCCTCTTACTCTTCTAAATTCCAGTGGATACAGGCCTAGCCTGTCCAACCTTTCCTCATAAGACAGCCCACCCATTCCAGATATTAGTCTCGTAAACATTCTCTGAACTGCTCCCAACACATTTACATCCTTCTTTAAATAAGGAGACCAGTACTGTATACGATACTATAGATATGGTCTCACCAATACCCTGTATAACTGAAGCATAACGTCCCTACTTTTGTAGTCAATTCCCCTCGTTATGAATGATAACATTCTGTTAGGTTTTCTAATTACTTGCTGAACCTGCATACTAACCTTTTGCGATTCATGCACTAGGACACCCAGATCTCTCTGCAACTCAGAGCTCTGCAATCTCTCACCATTTAGATAATATGCATTTGTATTCTTCCTGCCAAAATGGACAATTTCATATTTTCCCACATTATACTCCATTTGCCAGGTCTTTGCCCACTCACTTAACCTATCTATATCCCTTTGTATCCTCCTTATGTCCTCTTCACAACTTACTTTCCTACCTAGGAGACTGAGTGAGACCGGCACAGTTTAAAAGAACAGCAGTGGTGGGAAGGAGTGAAAAGTGACATCAGAGTTACAATCAACAGTGACAGCAGGGAAACAGAGAGTGCTGGGGTGAGTATACAGGTAGGCTTTTAATTTAATTTAATTTAATTTAAATCAAGCATAGCATCAAACATCAAGGGCAAGCAGGTAGATGAGTTGTTTGGGAAGAAGTTATCTGTTTGGTGAGTATCTGGTAAATGACTAAAGTAAGTAAAGTAAGTAAAGTGGGTTAGTTTAGTTTAATTTAGAGATACAGCATTGAAACAGGCCCTTCGGCCCACCGAGTCTGTGCCGACCATCAACCACCCATTTATACTAATCCTACACTAATTCCATATTCCTACCACATCCCCACCTGTCTCTATATTTCCCTACAAAAGAGAAAGGTAAGGTCTACAGTTTTTCGATATAGTAAGTAGTGTTTTTTAGGGAATCAAGTTCCCTAGTGTAAATAATCTCTAGTTTTTGAGTAATTTAAGGGAGTAAATCAAGGGTAAGTCATGGCAGGGCAGCTCGGCAGTGTAGAGTGCTCCTCCTGTGCAATGTGGGAATTCAGGGACACTTCCAGTGTTCAGGGTGAACACGTGTGCAGGAAGTGTCTCCAGCTGCAGCTACTCGAAATCCACGTTTCGGATCTGGAGTGGTGGCTGGAGACATTGTGGAGCATCCGTGAGGCTGAGATCATCGTGGATAGCATGTACAGGGAGGTGGTCACACCGCAGGTAAAGACTGCTCAGGCAGAAAGGGAATGGGTGACCGTTAAGCAGAGTAGAAGAACTAGGCAGGTAGTACAGGAGTCCCCTGGGTCCATCTCCCACTCCAACAGATTTTCCACTTTGGATACTGTTGGGGGAGATAGCTTCTCAGGGGAATGCAGCAAGAGCCAAGTCTGTGGTACCACGGGTGGATCAGCTGCACAGGAAGGGAGGAAAAAGAGTGGGAGAGCTATAGTGATGGGGGATTCTATCGTAAGGGGTACAGATAGGCGTTTCTGTAGCCGCAAACATGACTCCAGGAGGGTATGTTGCCTCCCTGGTGCTAGGGTCAAGGATGTCACGGAGCGGCTGCAGGACATTCTGAAGGAGGAGGGTGAACAGTGAGAGGTCGTTGTTCACATTGGTACCAACAACATAGGTAGAAAGAGGGATGAAGTCCTGCAACAAGAATTTAGGGAACTAGGTAGCAGATTAAAAAACAGGACCTCAAAGGTTGTAATCTCTGGATTACTCCTGGTGCCATGTGCTAGTGAGTATAGGAATAGGAGGATAGAGCAGATGAATGCGTGGCTGAAGAGATGGTGCAGGAGGAGGGCTTTAGTTTCCTGGATCACTGGGTCTGTTTCTGTCGAAGGTGGGACCTGTACAAGTTGGATGGGTTGCACCTGAACCGGAATGGGACCAAAATCCTTGCAGGGAGGTTTGCTAGTGCTGTTGGGGGGGTGGGGGGTTAAACTAATTTGGCAGGGGGATGGGATACAGAGTGGAGGTACAGTAGGGGGTGATGCACAGTCAAATATAGAAGAGAAACTGAGTCAGTCTGGAAGGCAGAGCAAATATAGACCTGTTAAGGGACAAGCGAATAATGCAAGGCTGGATTGCATCTATTTTAACACAAGGAGTCTTACGAGTAAGGCAGATGAATTGAGAGCATTGATTAACACATGGGAATATGACATTATTGCTATCACAGAGACATGGTTGAGGGAAGGGCAGGACTGGCAGCTCAATATTCCAGGTTACAGCATTTTTAGGCGTGACTGGGGGGGGGGGGGGTGGGCGTCAAAGAGGAGGTGGCATTGTGCTATTGATCAAGGAGTCAATTACTGCAGTAAGGAGGGATGATATCTTAGAAGGTTCCTCAAATAGGGCCATATGGGTAGAACTTAAAAACAAAAAGGGGGCAATCACTTGGCTTGGAGTGTACTACAGACCTCCAAACTGTCAGGGAGAGATAGAGGAGCAGATATGTAGGCAACTGGGATAGTCTTAGTGCAAAAGGCTTAAAGGGGGCGGAATTCTTAAAGTGCATCCAGGAGAGCTTTTTGAGCCAGCACGTAGAAAGCCCTATAAGAGAAGGGGCAGTACTGGACCTAATCCTAGGGAGTGAAGCCGGACAAGTGGTAGAAATGTCAGTGGGGGAACATTTTGGCGATAGTGACCATAACTCTAAGATTTAAGGTAGTTATGGAAAAGGACAAAGATGGACTGAAAATAAAGGTACTGAATTGGGGAAGGCAGATTTCAATAAGATAAAACATGATCTGGCCAAAGTGGACTGGGAGCAGCTACTTGTAGGAAAGTCTACATCAGACCAGTGGGAGTCATTCAAAACGTAAATAGTGAGAGTTCAGAGCCAACATGTACCCGTGAAGGTGAAGGGTAGGACCAAAAGGTCCAGGGGACCCTGGATGTCAAGGGATATAGAAGATTGGATAAGGGAAATAAAGGAGGCTTATGGCAGATACAGAGTGCTGAAAACAGTGGAGGCACTAGAGGAGTATAGGAAGTGTAGTGGGGGGGGTGGGTACTTAAAAAAGTAATTTGGAGAGCGAAGAAAGGGCATGAAAAAACACTGGCGGGCAAAATAAAGGAAAATCCCAAGGTGTTTTATAAGTACATGAAGGGCAAGAGGATAACCAGGGAAAGAGTAGGGCCCATTAGGGACCAAAGTGGCAATCTGTGTGTGGAGCTGGAGGACGTAGGTGAGGTTTTAAATGATTACTTTTCATCTGTGTTCACTATGGAGAAGGACGGTGTAGGTGTAGAGATCAGGTACTTAAGGGAGTGGAAATGAGGGTCGTACTGGGGGAATGGCCAGGGTGAGGGAAAGTAATGACTTTATTGCAGACTAGGGCATCAACACTAACAGAATTTCTTACCCACAGCTGTCACAAAAGTTTCTAAATTCACTTGAAAAAGCATTTCAAAACACTCCTACAGGGGATGCAGAGACCAAGTAGGCCCACATCAGAGACACCATCTATGACTCAGCAATGACCACCTTTGGCAAATGTGAGAAGCAGAATGCAGACTGGTTTCAATCTCACTTTGAAGAGCTGTAACCTGTCATAGCCACTAAGCGCATTGCACTGTTGAACAACAAGAAAATCCCCAGCGAGTTAACATCCTCGGCACTTAAAGCCGCCAGTATCACCGCGCAAAGAACAGCCAGGCGCCGTGCAAATGACTACTGGCAACACCTCTGCAGTTGTATTCAGCGGCCCTCCCAAACCGGTAACATCAGAGGAATGTACGATGGCATTAAGAGAGCTTTTGGGCCAACCATCAAGAAGATCGCCCCCCCCCTCAAGTCTAAATCAGGGGAAACGATCACTGACTAACGCAAGCAAATGGACCACTGTGTGGAGCACTACCTAGAACTGTACTCCAGGGAAAATTTTGTCACTGAGACTGCCCTCAATGCAGCCCAGTCTCTGCCAGTCATGGATGAGCTGGACGAACAGCCAACAAAATCGGAACTCAGCAATGCCATCGATTCTCTAGCCAGTGGAAAAGCCCCTGGAAAGGACGGCATTACCCCTGAAATAATCAAGAGTGACAAGCCTGCTATACTCTCAGCACTCTATGGACTGCTTTGCCTGTGCTGGGACGAGGGAGCAGTACCACAGGACATGCGCAATGCCAAAATCATTACCCTCTATAAGAACAAGGGTGACCGCGGTGACTGCAACAACTACCGTGGAATCTCCCTGCTCAGCATAGTGGGGAAAATCTTCACTCGAGTCGTTTGAAACAGACTCCAGAGGCTGGCTGAGTGTGTCTACCCTGAGGCACAGTGCAGCTTTCGAGCAGAGAGATCGACCATTTACATGCTATTCTCCCTTCACCAGCTACAGGAGAAATGCTGCGAACAACAGATGCCCCTCTACGTTGCTTTCATTGATCTCACCAAAGCCTTTGACCTCATCAGCAGACGTGGTTTTTTCAGACTACTAGAAAAGATCGGATGTCCACCAAAGCTACTAAGTATCATCACCTCATTCCATGACAATATGAAAGGCACAATTCTGCATAGCGGTGCCTCATCAGACCCCTTTCCTATCCTGAGTGGTGTGAAACAGGGCTGTGTTCTCGCACCTACACTGTTTGGGATCTTCTTCTCCCTGCTGCTCTCACATGCGTTCAAGTCTTCAGAAGAAGGAATTTTCCTCCACACAAGATCAGGGGGCAGGTTGTTCAACCTTGCCCATGTTAGAGTGAAGACCAAAGTACAGAAAGTCCTCATCAGGGAACTCCTCTTTGCTGACGATGCTGCTTTAACATCTCACACTGAAGAGTGCCTGCAGAGTCTCATTGACAGGATTGCGTCTGCCTGCAATGAATTTGGCCTAACCATCAGCCTCAAGAAAACGAACATCATTGGATAGGACATCAGAAATGCTCCATCCATCAATATCAGAGACCACACTCTGGAAGTGGTTCAAGAGTTCACCTACCTAGGCTCAACTATCACCAGTAACCTGTCTCTCGATGCAGAAATCAACAAGCGCATGGGAAAGGCTTCCACTGCTATGTCCAGACTGGCCAAGAGGGTGTGGGAAAATGGCGCACTGGCGTGGAACACAAAAGTCCGAGTGTTTCAAGCCTGTGTCCTCAGTACCTTGCTCTACGGCAGCGGGGCCTGGACAACGTATGTCAGCCAAGAGCGATGTCTCAATTCATTCCATCTTCGCTGCCTCCGGAGAATCCTTGGCATCAGATGGCAGGACCGTATCTCCAACACAGAAGTCCTCGAGGTGGCCAACATCCCCAGCTTATACACACTACTGAGTCAGCGGCGCTTGAGATGGCTTGGCCATGTGAGCCACATGGAAGATGGCAGGATCCCTAAAGACACATTGTACAGCGAGCTCGCCACTGGTATCAGACCCACCGGCCGTCCATGTCTCCGTTATAAAGATGTCTGCAAACGCGACATGTAGTCCTGTGACATTGATCACAAGTCGTGGGAGTCAGTTGCCAGCATTCGCCAGAGCTGGCGGGCAGCCATAAAGACAGGGCTAAAGTGTGGCGAGTCGAAGAGACTTAGCAGTTGGCAGGAAAAAAGACAGAAGCGCAAGAGGAGAGCCAACTGTGCAACAGCCCCAACAAACAAATTTTTCTGCAGCACCTGTGGAAGAGCCTGTCACTCTAGAATTGGCCTTTATAGCCACTCCAGGCGCTGCTCCACACATCACTGACCACCCATTGTCTCTCGAGACAAGGAGGCCAAAGAAAGAAAGAAGGGCATCAAAGGTGGAGGCGAGGGTGCAGTTGAGAACATCAGTAACTGCCGAAATGTTGTGGTGAACGGATGGCCAAAGGCTGGACAGTTGGGATTTTGAAAGTGCTTTTGAAGTGTTCTCACTGTTGTTCTGTAGGAAACGTGACAGCAAAATTGAGCACAGCAAGCTCTCACAAACAGCACTCTGCTAAAGTCCTGATAAAATATTTTGTGATGTTGATTGAGGGATAACCATTGGCCAGAACACTGGGGATCACTCCCCTGCTCTTCTTCGAAACAATGGGACCATCCTGACTCGGAACTATATCACCGTTCCTTCACTGTCACTGGGTCAAAATCCTGGAACTCCCTTCCTAACAGCACTGTGGGTCTACCTACACCACACGGACTGCAGCGGTTCAAGAAGGCAGCTCACCACCACCTTCTCAAGGGCAATTAGGGATGGATAATAAATACTGTCCTGGCCAGCGATGCCCACATCCCATGAATGAATAAAAAAAAATGGGATCTTGTATGTCCAACTGAGAGAGCAGATGAGACCTCAGCTTAACGTTTCATCTGAAAGACGGCACCTCCAGCAATGCAGCATGCCTCAGTCAGCCTGGAATTTTGTGCTCAAGTCCGTGTCTATCCCAAGTTTGTTGCTCTCATCAAGTTTCCTCCCACACCCAGTTTTAGCCCATCCCAGTCTGTACCTCGCCTGTGTGAACACTCCAAGAGAGCTGTGCTGTGTCACGTAGCATGATTATGTTAGGATAGCTTTTAGCTGCTCATTGCTCATCTATCCCACACCCTGTGAGGTACTGAGATACACAGATCATACTGACCCCAGTTTTGACTACTGCTCTGAGATTAGTTAGACAGGGTAGCTGTTGAAACATAATAATTGGCCTAATCTTACCCAGGATAAGAGGACAAATAACTGGGGATTCCTCCTCCTGATTGATATCCAGTCAGTAGTTTCAGGCTTGACTAAAACTCTCTGCCTCTCAAATCTTAATCACCTGCCGTCAGTTCCTTTCATTTTGGTTCAAAATTTCATCCAATTTGATACATGTCACTGTTAACAATAACCCAGCTCCACATCCTTAAAGGACTGTTTGGTCTGTCACACAATCAATCAGAAATCTCACGCAGTCTTACAGGAACAGGAATAGGTTATTCAGCCCCTTTGAGCCTGTTCAGGTACAGTGTGGGATCGATATAAACCCGGTCAGGTACAGTGTGGGTTAGATATAAACACGGGTCAGGTACAGCACAGGATCGATATAAACCCGGTCAGGTACAGTGTGGGTTAGATATAAACACGGGTCAGGTACAGCACAGGATCGATATAAACCCGGTCAGGTACAGTGTGGGATCGATATAAACCCAGTCAGGTACAGTGTGGGATCGATATAAACCCGGGTCAGGTACAGCACAGGATAGATATAAACCCGGTCAGGTACAGTGTGGGTTAGATATAAACCCGGTCAGGTACAGTGTGGGTTAGATATAAACCCGGTCAGGTACAGTGTGGGTTAGATATAAACCCGGGTCAGGTACAGCACAGGATAGATATAAACCCAGTCAGGTACAGTGTGGGTTAGATATAAACCCAGTCAGGTACAGCACAGGATAGATATAAACCCAGTCAGGTACAGTGTGGGTTAGATATAAACCCGGTCAGGTACAGTGTGGGTTAGATATAAACCCGGTCAGGTACAGTGTGGGATAGATATAAACCCGGTCAGGTACAGTGTGGGATCGATATAAACCCGGGTCAGGTACAGCACAGGATAGATATAAACCCAGTCAGGTACAGTGTGGGTTAGATATAAACCCAGTCAGGTACAGCACAGGATAGATATAAACCCAGTCAGGTACAGTGTGGGATAGATATAAACCCGGTCAGGTACAGTGTGGGTTAGATATAAACCCGGTCAGGTACAGTGTGGGTTAGATATAAACACGGGTCAGGTACAGCACAGGATCGATATAAACCCGGTCAGGTACAGTGTGGGATCGATATAAACCCGGTCAGGTACAGTGTGGGATCGATATAAACCCGGGTCAGGTACAGCACAGGATAGATATAAACCCGGTCAGGTACAGTGTGGGTTAGATATAAACCCGGTCAGGTACAGTGTGGGTTAGATATAAACCCGGTCAGGTACAGTGTGGGATCGATATAAACCCGGGTCAGGTACAGCACAGGATAGATATAAACCCGGTCAGGTACAGTGTGGGTTAGATATAAACCCGGTCAGGTACAGTGTGGGTTAGATATAAACCCGGTCAGGTACAGTGTGGGATAGATATAAACCCGGTCAGGTACAGTGTGGGATCGATATAAACCCGGGTCAGGTACAGCACAGGATAGATATAAACCCAGTCAGGTACAGTGTGGGTTAGATATAAACCCGGGTCAGGTACAGCACAGGATAGATATAAACCCAGTCAGGTACAGTGTGGGTTAGATATAAACCCAGTCAGGTACAGCACAGGATAGATATAAACCCAGTCAGGTACAGTGTGGGTTAGATATAAACCCGGTCAGGTACAGTGTGGGTTAGATATAAACCCGGTCAGGTACAGTGTGGGATAGATATAAACCCGGTCAGGTACAGTGTGGGATCGATATAAACCCGGGTCAGGTACAGCACAGGATAGATATAAACCCAGTCAGGTACAGTGTGGGTTAGATATAAACACGGGTCAGGTACAGTGTGGGATAGATATAAACACGGGTCAGGTACAGCACAGGATAGATATAAACCTGGATCAGGTACAGCATAGGTGAATTACAGAGCCAGTTTACATGTGGAATTAAAACTCTGCACTGTCCAATTAAGCACTTTGTTTGTTAAAACATGGATTGATGCAATACAACACTCTGCCACAAGACAGCTTCTGTCAATCCCCTCTCCTCGCCACCCTCCCTGCCCTCACCTCCCTCCACTTCTCCCCACTCCCACTCCTCCCCCTTGTCCCGTTGAATCATTCTATCCCAGTAGCTCCAATCTAGGCATCTTCCTGAACCCACAGACTTTGAAACTCAGGCTTGATGTCTTCATTCCTGCTTTACTTCATTTCTCCAGCCTATCTTGTCCTGCCCTCTGGCCAGGGTTCTTTGTCTGGGTTTCTCAATGAAAGGGAAACTCTGTCAAGCACATCTGATGCCTGGACTCTCAGCCAAGAATTCTGTGAGTTCCCAGAGCACACTCACCAAAGGTTCAATTGAGAAATGTAGTGGCCAGTGTGGTATGAAGTTATTCTTTTGGGCCTCCTTATCTCGAGAGACAATGGATACGCGCCTGGAGGTGGTCAGTGGTTTGTGAAGCAGCGCCTGGAGTGGCTATAAAGGCCAATTCTAGAGTGACAGGCTCTTCCACAGGTGCTGCAGAGAAATTTGTTTGTTGGGGCTGTTGCACAGTTGGCTCTCCCCTTGCGCCTCTGTCTTTTTTCCTGCCAACTACTAAGTCTCTTCGACTCGCCACAATTTAGCCCTGTCTTTATGGCTGCCCGCCAGCTCTGGCGAATGCTGGCAACTGACTCCCACGACTTGTGATCAATGTCACACGATTTCATGTCGCGTTTGCAGACGTCTTTATAACGGAGACATGGACGGCCGGTGGGTCTGATACCAGTGGCGAGCTCGCTGTACAATGTGTCTTTGGGGATCCTGCCATCTTCCATGCGGCTCACATGGCCAAGCCATCTCAAGCGCCGCTGACTCAGTAGTGTGTATAAGCTGGGGGTGTTGGCCGCTTCAAGGACTTCTGTGTTGGAGATATAGTCCTGCCACCTGATGCCAAGTATTCTCCGAAGGCAGCGAAGATGGAATGAATTGAGACGTCGCTCTTGGCTGGCATACGTTGTCCAGGCCTCGCTGCCGTAGAGCAAGGTACTGAGGACACAGGCCTGATACACTCGGACTTTTGTGTTCCGTGTCAGTGCGCCATTTTCCCACACTCTCTTGGCCAGTCTGGACATAGCAGTGGAAGCCTTTCCCATGCGCTTGTTGATTTCTGCATCTAGAGACAGGTTACTGGTGATAGTTGAGCCTAGGTAGGTGAACTCTTGAACCACTTCCAGAGCGTGGTCGCCAATATTGATGGATGGAGCATTTCTGACATCCTGCCCCATGATGTTCGTTTTCTTGAGGCTGATGGTTAGGCCAAATTCATTGCAGGCAGACGCAAACCTGTCGATGAGACTCTGCAGGCATTCTTCAGTGTGAGATGTTAAAGCAGCATCGTCAGCAAAGAGGAGTTCTCTGATGAGGACTTTCCGTACTTTGGACTTCGCTCTTAGACGGGCAAGGTTGAACAACCTGCCCCCTGATCTTGTGTGGAGGAAAATTCCTTCTTCAGAGGATTTGAACGCATGTGAAAGCAGCAGGGAGAAGAAAATCCCAAAAAGTGTGGGTGCGAGAACACAGCCCTGTTTCACACCACTCAGGATAGGAAAGGGCTCTGATGAGGAGCCACCATGTTGAATTGTGCCTTTCATATTGTCATGGAATGAGGTGATGATACTTAGTAGCTTTGGTGGACATCCGATCTTTTCTAGTAGTCTGAAGAGACCACGTCTGCTGACGAGGTCAAAGGCTTTGGTGAGATCAATGAAAGCAATGTAGAGGGGCATCTGTTGTTCACGGCATTTCTCCTGTATCTGACGAAGGGAGAACAGCATGTCAATAGTCGATCTCTCTGCACGAAAGCCACACTGTGCCTCAGGGTAGACGCGCTCGGCCAGCTTTTGGAGCCTGTTCAGAGCGACTCGAGCAAAGACTTTCCCCACTATGCTGAGCAGGGAGATTCCATGGTAGTTGTTGCAGTCACCGCGGTCACCTTTGTTTTTATAGAGGGTGATGATGTTGGCATCGCGCATGTCCTGGGGTACTGCTCCCTCGTCCCAGCACAGGCATAGCAGTTCATGTAGTGCTGAGAGTATAGCAGGCTTGGCACTCTTGATTATTTCAGGGGTAATGCTGTCCTTCCCAGGGGCTTTTCCGCTGGCTAGGGAATCAATGGCATCACTGAGTTCCGATTTGGTTGGCTGTATGTCCAGCTCATCCATGACTGGTAGAGGCTGGGCTGCATTGAGGGCAGTCTCAGTGACAGCATTCTCCCTGGAGTGCAGTTCTAGGTAGTGCTCAACCCAGCGGTCCATCTGTTTGCGTTGGTCAGTGATTATGTCCCCCGATTTAGATTTGAGGGGGGTGATCTTCTTGATGGTTGGCCCAAGAGCTCTCTTCATGCCATCATACATTCCTCTGATGTTTCCGGTGTCTGAGGCCAGCTGAATATGACTGCATAGGTGTTGCCAGTAGTCGTTTGCGCAACGCCTAGCTGTTCTTTGTGCAGTACTTCTGGCTGCTTTAAGTGCTGCGGATGTTAAATCGCTGGGGGCTTTCTTGTAGTTCAAAAGTGCAATGCGCTTAGCGGCTATGACAGGTTCCAGCTCTTCATTATGAGATTGAAACCAGTCTGCATTTCTCTTCGCACTTTTGCCGTAGGTGGTCAAAGCTGACTCATAGATGGCGTCTCTGATGTGGGCCCACTTGGTCTCAGCATCCCCTGTGGGAGTGTTTTGAAGGGTTGTTACAAGTGAATTTAGAAATTTTTGTAACAGCTGTGGGTGAGAAATTCTGCTCGGGTTGATGCGCGGGTGGCCCTTCTGCTTGGAATGATGCAACTTCTTTGGTCTGAGTCTAACCTTGCTGCACACCAGGGAGTGGTCGGAGTCGCAGTCCGCACTGTGGAAGCTGCGTGTGATTTGAACACTGTTTAAGGCGGCTCGCCTTGTGACAATGAGGTCTAGCTGGTGCCAACGACGTGATCTTGGGTGCCTCCATGAAACCTGGTGACAGGGTTTAGTGTGAAAGAACGAGTTGGTGATGCAGAGGTTATGATAGGTACACAACTCAAGCAGTCTCTGCCCGTTCTCATTCATCCTTCCAACGCCATAGCGCCCAAGGCAGGAGGGCCATGAGTCATGGTCGGCCCCAACCCTGGCATTAAAGTCCCCCAGCAGGAATAGGTGTTCGGTGTTGGGGATGCTGCTAATGATGTTATGGAGTTGTTCATAGAACTGGTCTTTAGCTTCAGGTGCGGAGCAGAGTGTTGGAGCATAGATGCTGAGTAGGTGTACTGGACCAGAGGTGGTGAGCAGTCGGATGGACAGTATGCGTTCCGAGCCATTTGAGGGAGGCTCTATCATGCTGAGCAAGGAGTTTCTGATGGCGAAGCCCACTCCATGCTGTCTTGGTTCTTCAGGATCCCTGCCCTGCCAGAAGAAGGTGTAGTCTTGCTCTGCTAGAGAGCCACTCGCGGGGAGGCGAGTCTCCTGAAGTGCTGCAATGTCCACATTGAATCTACTGAGCTCGTTGTTAATGATGGCGGTCTTCCGAGAATCGTTGATTTGTGTAAGGTCTTCCGACAGGCCAGGACACATAGTTCTGACGTTCCAGCTTGCAAAGTGAAGGGCTGGTACCTTCTTTCCTTTTTTCATGTTGTTTGGTGCGGTGTATCAGTCCACCTTTCGGGCAATGACCCTGAGCTCCAAGCACCCATTGAAGCAGGCAGACTGTGGCGGGACAGAACCTTATTGACCGGGGGCTGCCCGGTTTGAGGCGGGCGGTAGCTGTCCAGTGAGGTGCAATGACCTCTCCCACCGACAAAGGCAACCCGTGGCGCCCAGTTTCTACGCCAATTTATCTGGACTTATAACCCGTAACTGCTGCCTTCCGTGTTGTTTTAGTCGCTGTGAGGCAACTATGGAGTGACCTCTCCATGGCGCATGCCTGGGCAAATTTATGGAGATTGAGAGTTGCCCAGTCGTCAAAACCCCCCTCTCGGCCTTTCTGGTGGGGTCCAAAGGAGTGCAGGACACGACGTTTGGCACCAGTATGGCTGCAGGAACTGCCGGAAACATGCCAAAGGTGACACATGACCGCCTACGGGGTTCCGCTCCGGATTTTCTGTTAGGGTTTACTCCCTTAGCCTTGGTCTCTCCCGAGACGCCCACAAGGCAGTGGGGTTGTTGGGGCCCCTACACAGGTGTAGGATGGTGCCGGTGGGAGGAGGGGATGCAAGGGGGAGGGGTAGAGGGAGGGGGTGGGGGGGGGTGCAGGGGAAGGGGGTGCGGGGTGAAGATGGTGCGAGGGGGGGGCGGGCTGGGACGGGGTTGTGAGGGGGTGAGCTGAGAGGGTGGAGCAGGGAAGTGGAAGGGGGGTAAAGGGGGGGGGAGGGGGGGTGGAATCTGGTGCAGGTATTAAGCCATTTCCTCAGTGCCCACCATCGACGTCCGGAAAGCTCATCCACGTCCTTCGGGAGGTGAAGCATCATTTGGCAGACTTAGAGGTGATTACATTTGCTAAGGGTTTTTTTTTTTTGCAGTGGTTTAAATAAAGGCATGCAGCATTGCCGACAGTGCGCTGCAGATGCTCTCCGAGCCATCTCCCGCGGGCGCTTTGAAGTTGCGGCCGGGGGGGCCGTTCGTGGATGTTTTGGGTGTTCGGGGCACCTTTTCACAGGACTTCTCTCGGGTCCCGCAGCTCCTTCTTCACCTCAATGGACTTACCGCATGCCGTGGCTGCAGACACTCTGGACTGTGAAGACAGCAGGATCGGAGATCGGAGATGAAGTTATAGAAATGCAAAATCCTGGAAATCTGTAATAAAAACAAAAAGTGCTGGAAATATTCAGCAGGTTTGGCAGCATCTGTGGAGAAAGAAGCAGGGTTAACGTTTCAGGTCAGTGACCTTTCATCAGAACTGTATAAAGTGACAGCAGCTACAAACTACCCAGGTGAAATTCCTCAACTATGCAGTGCTCAATGAAAATGTACAAAAATAGGAATTAAAAAAAAACTATTTAAACAATTAATTTTAATTATATTTAAGTCTAATTTTTAATATTAATTGGATTCATTCGTCACTGTTGTATATATGTAAAAAATTTAAATAGTGATTATTAAACAGGTGAGATGAGCTTTGTCTGACTGAGTGTGTACTTTGTGTGGGTGGGACTGTTACAAATATCCCTGGGTTTTTACAGCAATGAGGATTCTGCTAATTGACTTTGATGTGCTGTTAATGAGGGGTAATTATTAGGTGTTAAGTAGCACGAGGGGAACAGAGAAAAAGGAGGCACTGGCTGAGATTGTCTGCTCTGATAAAATAAACAGGTGTCAGGCTGAATTAACCCCACTATCTTTTTCCCTGGGAAGTGTAAAAGAAAATACATTTCAGCAGCAAAATACAACAGCTTTGAACTGAAGTTGCAATGTGTTCATTAGCATTCCTGCACATGGAATATTTTAATTGTGGGCTGTGATTTAACCTTATACTGGCTGGAGTGAACATGGGTGTCAAACCTGCAGTGTGCAGTTTTTCTTGCTGTCCTATCACCAGCTCAATCCTGATTTGTTCATAGCACAGGCCCAGTGGCCACACTGCACTATGATGTGACCGCCTGTATTCTGCTTTTGCTGTGTTGATACTGCGGGGTAGGTTCAGAGCCTGCGGCTACAGTGCAGCAACCGCATGCCAAAGCTGCAGTGAAGCATGTTTAGCACATTACGATACTGTCCACAGACCTTACCCAATGGTGAAGGAAGATCCTGCACACCAGAAATATGATGAGGGTGAGGCTGAATTAGGTGAGGCCGCAAGGTGGCTGATTAAAATGCCTCATGGGCTGGGAATGAGGTTGGTTCAGGGTGACTTCTGGAAAGAAATTGAGTTCCCTGTAAAGAAAATTCTAACCTGATCCCATCAAAATTGTGCAATAAATTCTATGGGGATTAGCTGCCCTGGGGCAGAGCTTGTCCAGAATTCAGGTGCAGAAGTTAGTGCCGCCCCCCCGCCCCCTCAGAAGCATCTGATTGGGTCAGAGGTTAGTGCTCCCCTCACAAGCTGAAGGGATCAGAGGTTAAATCATGTCCACAGTACAGAAACAACTTTCGGGGTTTATGCTTCAAGTGAGACTCCTCCCACCCTCCCTCATCTCACCCTATCAACATATCCTTCTAATTCCTCTCCCTCTCAACAACAACTTATATTTATAGAGCAATTTTAATGTAATACAACCTCCCAACGCACTTCACAGGAACATTAATAAACAAAATTTGACACTGAGCGATAAAAGGAGATATTAGGGCAGATGACCAACATCAGTCTTCAACACACTCCTCACAACATCAGTCTTCAACATGCTCTTCACGCAGGCAAGATAAAGGAAAATCCTTAGGCGTTTTATAAGTATATTAAGGGCAAGAAGATAACCAGGGAAAAAGTAGGGCCCATTAGGGAGCAAAGTGGCAATCTGTGTGTGGAGCCAGAGGACACAGGTTAGGTTTTAAATGATTACTTTTCAACGGTGTTCACTATAGAGAAGGACGGTGTAGGTGTAGAGATCAGGAAGGGGGATTGTGATATATTTGAACATATTAACACTGAAAGGGAGGAAGTATTAGATGTTTTAGTGGGCATAAAAGTGAATAAATCCCCAGGCCCAGATGAGATGTATCCCAGGCTGTTGTGTGAGGCAAGGGAGGAGATAGCAGGGGCCCTGACACAAATTTTCAAATCTTCTCTGGCCACAGGAGAGGTACCAGAGGACGGGAGGACAGCGAATGTGGTACCATCATTCAAGAAGGGTAGCAGGGATAGACCAGGTAATTACAGGCCGGTCGTAAATAGTGAGGAGGAAAGCCTTAGATTACAGGAAGATATAGGTGGGCTGGTAAGATGGGCAGAGATGTGGCAAATGTAATTTAATCCTGAGAAGTGTGAGGTGATGCATTTTGGGAGGACTAACAAGGCAAGGGAATATATAATAGATAGTAGGACCCCAGGAAGTACAGAAGGTCAGAGGGACCTTGGTGTATTTGTCCATAGATCACTGAATGCAGCAGCACAGGTAGATAAGGTGGTTAGGAAGGCATATAGGATACTTGCCTTTATTAGCCGAGGCATAGAATATAAGAGCAGGGAGGTTATGATGGAGCTGTACAAAACCTAGTCAGGCCACAGCTGGCATACTGCGTACAGTTTGGGTCACCACACTATAGGAAGGATGTGATTGCACTGGAGAGGGTGCAGAGGAGATTCACCAGGATTTTGCCTGGACTGGAGCATTCCAGCTATGAAGAGAGACTGAAAAGGCTAGGCATTCTTAGAAAAGTCACAGATTATAAACAAGTGAGGTGGGGGTGGGGCGAGAGATAACAAAGGAGAAGGTGCAGATTGGACCAGGCCACATAGCTGACCAAAAGGTTACGGAGCAAAGGCAAACAATATGTTAATGGTGTGTTGAAAGACAAAGCATTAGTACAGATTAGGTGTGAATACACTGAATATTGAACAGCAGCAAGTGCAAACCTGAAGAAAAACAACCTGAAAAAAACAGTGGGTAAGCAAACTGAACAAACTAAGATGAAATGAAAAGGCTAGGGTTGTTTTCCTTAGAACAGAGAAGGATGAGGGGGGAGATGATTGAGGTATACAAAATTATGAGGGGCATTGACAGGTTAGATAGGAAGAGACTTTTTCCCTTAGTGGAGGTGTCAATAACCAGGGGGCATAGATTTAAGGTAAGGGGAAGCAGGTTTAGAGGGGGTTTGAGGAAAAAAACTTTCACCCAGAGGGTGGTTGGAATCTGGAATACACTGCCTGAAGTCGTGGTAGAGGCAGGTACCCTCAGAATATTTAAGAAGCATGTAGAGGAGCACTTGAAACGCCATAGCATACAAGGCTATGGGCCAAGTGCTGGAAAATGGGACCAGAATAGTTAGCTGCTTGATGACCAACAGAGACATGATGGGCCGAAGCGCCTCTTTCTGTGCTGGATAACTCTATGACTCTATTACATCATCACTCTTCAACACACTCTTCACAATATCACTCTTCAACACACACTTCACATCATCACTCTTCAAGAAACTCCTCACAACATCACTCTTCAACACATCCTTCACAACATCACTCTTCAACACATCCTTCACAACATCACTCTTCAACACATCCTTCACAACATCACTCTTCAACACATCCTTCACAACATCACTCTTCAACACATCCTTCACAACATCACTCTTCAACACACACTTCACAAAATCAATCTTCAACACACCGTTCCTGACATCTATCTTCAACAAACTTCTTCATAACATGACTCTTCAACACATCCTGCACAACATCACTCTTCAACACATCCTTCACAACATCACTCTTCAACACATCCTTCACAACATCACTCTTCAACACATCCTTCACAACATCACTCTTCAACACATCCTTCACAACATCACTCTTCAACACATCCTTCACAACATCACTCTTCAACACATCCTTCACAACATCACTCTTCAACACATCCTTCACAACATCACTCTTCAACACACCGTTCCTGACATCTATCTTCAACAAACTTCTTCATAACATGACTCTTCAACACATCCTGCACAACATCACTCTTCAACACATCCTTCACAACATCACTCTTCAACACACACTTCACAAAATCAATCTTCAACACACCGTTCCTGACATCTATCTTCAACAAACTTCTTCATAACATGACTCTTCAACACATCCTGCACAACATCACTCTTCAACACATCCTTCACAACATCACTCTTCAACACATCCTTCACAACATCACTCTTCAACACATCCTTCACAACATCACTCTTCAACACATCCTTCACAACATCACTCTTCAACACACACTTCACAAAATCAATCTTCAACACACCGTTCCTGACATCTATCTTCAACAAACTTCATCATAACATGACTCTTCAACACATCCTGCACAACATCACACTTCAACACACATTTCACAACATCACTCTTCAAGAAACTCCTCACAACATCACTCTTCAACACATCCTTCACAACATCACTCTTCAACACACACTTCACAACATCACTCTTCAACACACACTTCACAACATCACACTTCAACACACACTTCACAACATCACACTTCAACACACACTTCACATCATCACTCTTCAACACACACTTCACATCATCACTCTTCAACACACACTTCACAACATCACACTTCAACACACACTTCACAACATCACACTTCAACACACACTTCACATCATCACTCTTCAACACACACTTCACATCATCACTCTTCAACACACACTTCACATCATCACTCTTCAACACACACTTCACATCATCACTCTTCAACACACACTTCACATCATCACTCTTCAACATACACTTCACAACATCACTCTTCAACATACACTTCACAACATCACTCTTCAACACATCCTTCACAACATCACTCTTCAACACATCCTTCACAACATCACTCTTCAACACACACTTCACATCATCACTCTTCAACACACACTTCACATCATCACTCTTCAACACACACTTCACATCATCACTCTTCAACACACACTTCACATCATCACTCTTCAACACACACTTCACATCATCACTCTTCAACACACACTTCACATCATCACTCTTCAACATACACTTCACAACATCACTCTTCAACATACACTTCACAACATCACTCTTCAACACATCCTTCACAACATCACTCTTCAACACATCCTTCACAACATCACTCTTCAACACATCCTTCACAACATCACTCTTCAACACATCCTTCACAACATCACTCTTCAACACATCCTTCACAACATCACTCTTCAACACATCCTTCACAACATCACTCTTCAACACATCCTTCACAACATCACTCTTCAACACATCCTTCACAACATCACTCTTCAACACATCCTTCACAACATCACTCTTCAACACATCCTTCACAACATCACTCTTCAACACACCCTTCACAACATCAGTCTTCAACATACACTTCAACAAACTCCTCAAAACATCACTGTTCAATGCACAATTCATAAAATCACTCTTCAGCACACACTTCACATCACTCTTCAACACACTCCTCACAACATCAATCTCCAACACATCATTCACAACATCACTCTTCAACACACACTTCACAACATCACTCTTCAACAAACTCCTCACAACATCACTCTTCAACAAACTCCTCATATCACTCTTCAACAAACTCCTCATATCACTCTTCAATAAACTCCTCATATCACTCTTCAACAAACTCCTCATATCACTCTTCAACAAACTCCTCATATCACTCTTCAACAAACTCCTCATATCACTCTTCAACACATCCTTCAAAACATCACTCTTCAATGAACACTTCACAACATCACTCTTCAACACACACTTCACAACATCCCTCTTCAACACACTCCTCACATCACTTTTCAACATTCACAACATCACTCTTCAACACACTCCTCACAACATCACTCTTCAACACACTCCTCACAACATCACTCTTCAACACACTCCTCACAACTTCACTCTTCAACACACTCCTCACAACATCACTCTTCAACACATCCTTCACAACATCACTCTTCAACACACACTTCACAACATCACTCTTCAACATACACTTCACAACATCACTCTTCAACACATCCTTCACAACATCACTCTTCAACACATCCTTCACAACATCACTCTTCAACACATCCTTCACAACATCACTCTTCAACACATCCTTCACAACATCACTCTTCAACACATCCTTCACAACATCACTCTTCAACACATCCTTCACAACATCACTCTTCAACACACCCTTCACAACATCAGTCTTCAACATACACTTCAACAAACTCCTCAAAACATCACTGTTCAATGCACAATTCATAAAATCACTCTTCAGCACACACTTCACATCACTCTTCAACACACTCCTCACAACATCAATCTTCAACACATCATTCACAACATCACTCTTCAACACACACTTCACAACATCACTCTTCAACAAACTCCTCACAACATCACTCTTCAACAAACTCCTCACAACATCACTCTTCAACAAACTCCTCATATCACTCTTCAACAAACTCCTCATATCACTCTTCAACAAACTCCTCATATCACTCTTCAACAAACTCCTCATATCACTCTTCAACACATCCTTCAAAACATCACTCTTCAATGAACACTTCACAACATCACTCTTCAACACACACTTCACAACATCCCTCTTCAACACACTCCTCACATCACTTTTCAACATTCACAACATCACTCTTCAACACACTCCTCACAACATCACTCTTCAACACACTCCTCACAACATCACTCTTCAACACACTCCTCACAACTTCACTCTTCAACACACTCCTCACAACATCACTCTTCAACACATCCTTCACAACATCACTCTTCAACACACACTTCACAACATCACTCTTCAACACACACTTCACAACATCACTCTTCAACACACACTTCACAACATCAGTCTTCAACATACACTTTTCAACATCACTCTTCAACAAATTCCTCACAACATCACTCTTCAACACATCCATCACAACATCAGTCTTCAACACATCCATCACAACATCAGTCTTCAACCCTGTCCTCACAACATCACTGTTCAACATTCACAACATCACTCTTCCACACACTCTTCACAACATCACTCTTCAACACATCCTTCACAACATTACTCTTCAACACAAACTTCACAACTACACTCTTCAACATACAGTTCACAACATCACTCTTCCACACACACCTCACAACATCACAGTTCAACACATCCTTCACAACATCACTCTTCAACAAACTCCTCACAACATGACTCTTGAACACACTTCACAACATCACTCTTCAACACATCCATCACAACATCAGTCTTCAACACATCCTTCACAACATCACTCCTCAACATTCTCAACATCACTCTTCAACACATCCTTCACAACATCCCTCTTCAACACACACTTCACAACATCACTTTTCAACACACACTTCACAACATCCCTCATCAACAAACTCCTCACATCATCACAGTTCAACACATCCTTCACAACATCACTCTTCAACATACACTTCAGAACATCACTCTTCAACAAACTCCTCACAACATGACTCTTGAACACACTTCACAACATCACTCTTCAACAAACTCCTCACAACATCACTCTTCAACACATCCATCACAACATCAGTCTTCAACACATCCTTCACAACATCCCTCTTCAACATTCTCAACATCACTCTTCAACACACCCTTCACAACATCCCTCTTCAACACACTCTGCACAACATCACTCTTCAACACATCCTTCAGAACATCACTCTTCAACACACTCCTCACAACATCACTCTTCAACACACTCCTCACAACATCACTCTTCAACACACTCCTCACAACATCACTCCTCAACAAACTCCTCAAAACATCACTCTTCAACACACTCCTCACAACATCACTCTTCAACACATCCTTCACAACATAGAGCATTGCAGCGCAGTACAGGCCCTTCAGCCCTCGATGTTGCGCCGACCTGTGAAACCATCTGACCTACACTATTCCATTTTCATCCATATGTCTATCCAATGTCCTCTTAAATGCCCTAAAAGTTGGCGAGTCTACTACTGTTGCAGGCAGGGCGTTCCACGCCCCTACTACTCTCTGTGTAAAGAAACTACCTCTGACATCTGTCCTATATCTATCACCCCTCAACTTAAAGCTATGTCCCCTCGTGTTTGCCATCACCATCCGAGGAAAAAGGCTCTCACTATCCACCCTATCAAGCCCTCTGATTATCTTATATGTCTCTATTAAGTCACCTCTTCTCCTCCTTCTCTCGAACGAAAACAACCTCAAGTCCCTCAGCCTTTCCTCGTAAGACCTTCCCTCCATACCAGGCAACATCCTAGTAAATCTCCTCTGCACCTTTCCCAAAGCTTCCACATCCTTCCTATAATGCGGTGACCAGAACTGCACGCAATACTCCAGGTGCGGCCGCACCAGAGTTCTGTACAGTTCCAGCATGACCTCGTGGCTCCGAAACTCGATCCCCCTACTAATAAAAGCTAACACACCATATGCCTTCTTAACAGCTCTATTAACCTGGGTGACAACTTTCAGGGATTTATTTACCTGGACACCAAGATCTCTCTGCTCATCTACACTACCAAGAATCTTCCCATAAGCCCAGTATTCTGCAATCCTGTTACTCCTTCCAAAGTGAATCACCTCACACTTTTCCGCATTAAACTCCATTTGCCATCTCTCAGCCCAGCTCTGCAGCCTATCTATGTCCCTCTGTAACCTACAACATCCTTCGGCACTATCCACAACTCCACCGACCTTCGTGTCATCCGCAAATTTACTAACCCACCCTTCTACACCCTCATCCAGGTCATTTATAAAAATGACAAACAGCAGTGGCCCCAAAACAGATCCTTGCGGTACACCACTAGAAGCTATACTCTAGGATGAACATTTACCATCAACCACCACCCTCTGTCTTCTTTCAGCGAGCCAATTTCTGATCCAAAGCACTAATTCACCTTCAATCCCATACTTCCGTATTTTCTGCAATAGCCTACCGTAGGGAACTTTATCAAACGCCTTACTGAAATCCATATAGACCACATCCACGGCTTTACCCTCATCCACCTGTTTGGTCACCTTGTCAAAAAACTCAATAAGGTTTGTGAGGCACAACCTACCCTTCACAAAACTGTGCTGACTATCTCTAATGAACTTATTCTTTTCAAGATGATTATAAATCCTGTCTCTTATAACCTTTTCCAACATTTTACCCACAACCGAAGTAAGGCTCACAGGTCTATAATTACCAGGGCTGTCTCTACTCCCCTTCTTGAATAAGGGGACAACATTTGCTATCCTCCAGTCTTCCGGCACGAAACCTGTCGACAATGACGACATAAAAATCAAGGACAAAGGCTCTGTAATCTCCTCCCTGGCTTCCCAGAGAATCCTAGGATAAATCCCATCTGGCCCAGGGGACTTATCTATTTTCACACTTTCGAAAATTGCTAACACCTCCTCCTTGTGAACCTCAATCCCATCTAGCCTCGTAGTCTGTATCTCAGTATTCTCCTCGACAATATTTTCTTTTTCTACTGTAAATACTGATGAAAAATATTCATTTAACACTTCCCCTATCTCCTCCGATTCCACACACAACTTCCCACTACTATCCTTGATTGGCCCTAACCTATCTCTAGTCATTCTTTTATTCCTGATATACCTATAGAAAGCCTTAGGGTTTTCTTTGATCCTATCCGCCAATGACTTCTCGTGTCCTCTCCTTGCTCTTCTTATCTCTCCCTTTAGATCCTTCCTGGCTAGCTTGTAACTCTCAAGCGCCCTAACTGAGCCTTCATGTCTCATCCTAACATAAGCCTTCTTCTTCCTCTTGACAAGCTCTTCAACTTCTTTAGTAAACCACGGCTCCCTCGCTCGACAACTTCCTCCCTGCCTGACAGGTACATACTTATCAAGGACACGCAGTAGCTGCTGCTTGAATAAGCTCCACATTTCGATTGTGACCATCCCCTGCAGTTTCCTTCCCCATCCTACGCATCCTAAATCTTGCCTAATCGCATCATAATTTCCTTTCCCCCAACTATAATTCTTGCCCTGCGGTATATACCTGTCCCTGCCCATCGCTAAGGTAAACCTAACCGAATTGTGATCACTATCACCAAAGTGCTCACCAACTTCTAAATCTAACACCTGGCCGGGTTCATTACCCAGTACCAAATCCAATGTGGCATCGCCCCTGGTTGGCCTGTCTACATACTGTGTCAGAAAACCCTCCTGCACACACTGGACAAAAACAGACCCATCTAAAGTACTCGAACTATAGTATTTCCAGTCAATATTTGGAAAGTTAAAGTCCCCCATAACCACTACCCTGTTACTCTCGCTCCTGTCAAGAATCATCTTTGCTATCCTTTCCTCTACATCTCTGGAACTATTTTGAGGTCTATAGAAAACTCCCAACAGGGTGACCTCTCCTCTCCTGTTTCTAACCTCGGCCCAGACTAACTCAGTAGACGAGTCCTCAAACGTCCTTTCTGCCGCTGGAAAACTTTCCTTGATTAACAATGCCACACCCCCCCCCCCCTCTCTTTTACCCTCTTCTCTGTTCTTAGTGAAACATCTAAATCCCGGAACACGCAACATCCATTCCTGTCCCTGCTCTACCCATGTCTCTGAAATGGCCACAACATCGAGATCCCAGGTACCAACCCATGCTGCAAGCTCACCCACCTTATTCCGGATGCTCCTGGCGTTGAAGTAGACACTTTTTAAACCAAGCTCTTGCTTGCCAGTTCCCTCTTGTGTCGTTATAAGCTTATCTCTGCCCTCACTACTCTCAACATCCTGTACACTGGCACTACATTTTAGGTTCCCATTCCCCTGCTGAATTAGTTTAAACCCCACCGAAGAGCACTAGCAAATCTCCCCCCCAGGATATTGGTACCCCTCTGGTTCAGGTGAAGACCATCCTGTTTGTAGAGGTCCCACCTACCCCAGAAAGAGCCCCAATTATCCAGGAAACCAAAACCCTCCCTCCTACACCATCCCTGCAGCCACGTGTTCAACTCCTCTCTCTCCCTATTCCGCACTTGGCTAGCACGTGGCACGGGCAACAACCCAGAGATAACAACTCTGTTTGTTCTCGCTCTAAGCTTCCACCCTAGCTCCCTGAATGTCTGCCTAAAATCCCCATCTGTCTTCCTACCTATGTCGTTGGTGCCTATGTGTACCACGACTTGGGGCTGCTCCCCCTCCCCCTTGAGGATCCCAAAAACACGATCCGAGACATCACGTACCCTGGCACCTGGGAGGCAACACACCAACCGTGAGTCTCTCTCGTTCCCACAAAACCTCCTATCTGTTCCCCTAACTATGGAGTCCCCAATGACTAATGCTCTGCTACTCTTACCCCTTCCCTTCTGAGCAACAGGGATAGACTCTGCGCCAGAGACCTGTATCCCATTGCCTACCCCTGGTAAGTCGTCTCCCCCAACAGTATCCAAAACGGTATACCTGTTGTTGAGGGAAACGGCCACAGGGGATCCCTGCACTGCCTGCTGGTTCCCTCTCCTTCCCCTGACGGTAACCCATCTACCTTCTTCTTTTACCTGAGGTGTGACTGCCTCCCGATAACTCCTCTCAATAATCCCCTCAGCCTCCCGAATGATCCAAAGTTCCTCCAGCTCCAGCTCCAGTTCCCTAACGCGGTCCTCGAGGAGCTGGAGCTGAGTGCACTTCCCGCAGATGCAGTCAGCAGGGACACCCCTGGCGACCCTTACCTCCCACATTCTGCAGGAGGAACATTCAACTGCCTTAACCTCCATTCCCACTATTCTAAATTCCCAAGTTTTTAACCAATCACACAATAAAACAAGAAGAGAAATAGAAAAAGCCTTACCTTACCTACACACAACCGAGTCCTTTTTTTGGTAAGAGGAGGAGGGCGGGTGGGAGACAATACAAGAGTCATTACAACATCCCTCTTCAACACACTCCTCACAAAATCATTCTTCAACACCTCCTTCAGAACATCACTCTTCAACTCACTCCTCACAACATCACTCCTCAACAAACTCCTCAAAACATCACTCTTCAACACATCCTTCACAACATCCCACTTCAACACATCATTCACAACATCACTCTTCAACACACACTTCACAACATCACACTTCAAGAAACTCCTCACAACATCACTCTTCAACACATCCTTCACAACATCACTCTTCAACACACACTTCACAACATCCCTCTTCAGCACATCCTTCACAACATCCCTCTTCAGCACATCCTTCACAACATCCCTCTTCAGCACATCCTTCACAACATCCCTCTTCAGCACATCCTTCACAACATCTCTCTTCAGCACATCCTTCACAACATCCCTCTTCAACACACACTTCACAACATCACTCTTCAACACATCCTTCACAACATCACTCTTCAACACATCCTTCACAACATCACTCTTCAACACATCCTTCACAACATCACTCTTCAACACATCCTTCACAACATCACTCTTCAACCCTGTCCTCACAACATCACTTTTCAAGATTCACAACATCACTCTTCAACACACTCCTCACAAAATCACTCTTCAACACATCCTTCACAACATTACTCTTCAACACATCCTTCACAACATTACTCTTCAACACATCCTTCACAACATTACTCTTCAACACAAACTTCACAACTACACTCTTCCACATACACTTCACAACATCACTCTTCTACACACACCTCACAACATCACTCTTCAACAAACTCCTCACAACATCACTCTTCAACAAACTCCTCACAACATCACTCTTCAACAAACTCCGCACAACATCACTCTTCAACAAACTCCGCACAACATCCCTCTTCAACACACTCCGCACAACATCACTCTTCAACAAACTCCTCACAACATCACTCTTCAACAAACTCCTCACAACATCACTCTTCAACAAACTCCGCACAACATCACTCTTCAACAAACTCCGCACAACATCCCTCTTCAACACACTCCGCACAACATCCCTCTTCAACACACTCCGCACAACATCCCTCTTCAACACACTCCGCACAACATCCCTCTTCAACACACTCCGCACAACATCCCTCTTCAACACACTCCGCACAACATCCCTCTTCAACACACTCCGCACAACATCCCTCTTCAACACACTCCGCACAAAATCCCTCTTCAACACACTCCGCACAACATCCCTCTTCAACACACTCCGCACAACATCCCTCTTCAACACACTCCGCACAACATCCCTCTTCAACAAACTCCTCACAACATCACTCTTCAACAAACTCCTCACAACATCACTCTTCAACAAACTCCTCACAACATCACTCTTCAACAAACTCCTCACAACATCACTCTTCAACAAACTCCGCACAACATCCCTCTTCAACACACTCTGCACAACATCACTCTTCAACAAACTCCTCACAACATCACTCTTCAACAAACTCCGCACATCACTCTTCAACAAACTCCGCACAACATCCCTCTTCAACAAACTCCGCACAACATCCCTCTTCAACACACTCCGCACAACATCCCTCTTCAACACACTCCGCACAACATCCCTCTTCAACACACTCCGCACAACATCCCTCTTCAACACACTCCGCACAACATCCCTCTTCAACACACTCCGCACAAAATCCCTCTTCAACACACTCCGCACAACATCCCTCTTCAACACACTCCACACAACATCCCTCTTCAACACACTCCGCACAACATCCCTCTTCAACACACTCCGCACAACATCCCTCTTCAACACACTCCGCACAACATCCCTCTTCAACACACTCCTCACAACATCACTCTTCAACAAACTCCTCACAACATCACTCTTCAACAAACTCCTCACAACATCACTCTTCAACAAACTCCTCACAACATCACTCTTCAACAAACTCCGCACAACATCCCTCTTCAACACAGTCCGCACAACATCCCTCTTCAACACACTCCGCACAACATCCCTCTTCAACACACTCCGCACAACATCCCTCTTCAACACACTCCGCACAACATCCCTCTTCAACACATCCTTCACAACATCACTCTTCAACAAACACTTCACAACATCA
Source organism: Heterodontus francisci (assembly GCF_036365525.1). Taxonomy (NCBI): domain Eukaryota; kingdom Metazoa; phylum Chordata; class Chondrichthyes; order Heterodontiformes; family Heterodontidae; genus Heterodontus; species Heterodontus francisci. The sequence continues at coordinate 77,072,413 of NC_090395.1, read as the reverse complement.
CGCTTCAACACACACTTCACAACATCATTCTTCAACACATCCTTCACAACATCACTCTTCAACACATCCTTCACAACATCCCACTTCAACACACACTTCACAACATCATTCTTCAACACATCCTTCACAACATCACTCTTCAACACATCCTTTAGAACATCACTCTTCAACACATCCTTCACAACATCACTCTTCAACACATCCTTCACAACATCACTCTTCAACACATCCTTCACAACATCACTCTTCAACACATCCTTCACAACATCACTCTTCAACATACACTTCACAACATCACGCTTCAACACATCATTCTCAACATCACTCTTCAACACATCCTTCACAACATCACTCTTCAACACATCCTTCACAACATCACTTTTCAACACAGACTTCACAACATCCCTCTTCAACACACTTCACAACATCACTCTACAACACATCCTTCACATCACTCTTCAACACTTCCTTCACAACATCCCTCTTCAACAAACACTTCACAACATCACTCTTCCACACATCCTTCACAACATCCCTCTTCAACACACACTTCACAACATCACTCTTCAACACATCCTTCACAACATCACTCTTCAACACATCCTTCACAACATCCCTCGGCACAGTGGCGCAGTGGTTAGCACCGCAGCCTCACAGCTCCAGGGACCCGGGTTCGATTCCGGGTACTGCCTGTGTGGAGTTTGCAAGTTCTCCCTGTGTCTGTGTGGGTTTCCTCCGGGTGCTCCGGTTTCCTCCCACAAGCCAAAAGACTTGCAGGTTGGTAGGTAAATTGACCATTATAAATTGTCACCAGTATAGGTAGGTGGTAGGGAAATATAGGGACAGGTGGGGATGTTTGGTAGGAATATGGGATTAGTGTAAGATTAGTATAAATGGGTGGTTGATGGTCGGCACAGACTCGGTGGGCCGAAGGGCCTGTTTCAGTGCTGTATCTCTAATCTAAAACATCCTTCACAACATGATTCTTCAACATACACTTCACAACATCAGTCTTCAACACATTCTTTCAACATCCATCTTCAACACAAACTTCACAACATCACTCTTCAACACATCCATCACAACATCACTCTTCAACACATCCATCACAACATCACTCTTCAACACATCCATCACAACATCACTCTTCAACAAATCCTTCACATCACTCTTCAACACATCCTTCACAACATCACTCTTCAACACACACTTCACAACATCACTCTTCAACACATCCTTTCAACAGCCCTCTTCAACACACACTTCACAACATCATTCTTCAACACATCCTTCACAACATCACTCTTCAACACATCCTTCACAACATCCCTCTTCAACAAACACTTCACAACATCAGTCTTCAACACATCCTTCACAACATCACTCTTCAACACACACTTCACAACATCACTTTTCAACACACACTTCACAACATCCATCTTCAACACACTCCGCACAACATCACTCTTCAACGCATCCTTCACAACATCACTCTTCAACGCATCCTTCACAACATCCCTCTTCAACAAACACTTCACAACATCACTCTTCAACACATCATTCACAACATCACTCTTCAACACATCCTTTCAACAGCCCTCTTCAACACACACTTCACAACATCACTCTTCAACACATCCATCACAACATCAGTATCCAACACATCCTTCACAACATCACTTTTCAACATTCTCAACATCACTCTTCAACACATTCTTCACAACATCACTCTTCAACACATCCTTTACAACATCCCTCTTCAACACACACTTCGCAACAGTCTTCAACATACACTTTTCAACATCACTCTTCAACATACACTTCACAACATCACTCTTCAACACATCCATCACATCAGTCTTCAACACATCCTTCACAACATCACTCTTCAACAGACACATTTCAACTTCACTCTTCAACATACACTTCACAACATCACTCTTCAACACATCCATCACATCAGTCTTCAACACATCCTTCACAACATCACTCTTCAACACATCCTTCACAACATCAGTCTTCAACACATCCTTCACAACATCACTCTTCAACACACACTTCACAACATCACTTTTCAACACACACTTCACAACATTCATCTTCAACACACTCTGCACAACATCACTCTTCAGCACTACCTTCACAACATCACTCTTGAACAAACTCCTCACGACATCACTCTTCAACACATCCTTCACAACATCACTCTTCAACAAACACGTCACAACATCCCTCTTCAACACATCCATCACAACTTCAGTCTTCAACACACTCCGGACAACATCACTCTTCAACACATCCTTCACAACATCAGTCTTCAACATACACTTCACAACATCACTCTTCAACACATCCTTCACAACATCCCTCTTCAACACATCTTTCACAACATCCCTCTTCAACACACTCTTCACAACATGACTCTTCAACACATCCTTCACAACATCCCTCTTCAACACATCCTTCACAACTTCACTCTTCAACACATCCTTCACAACATCAGTCTTCAACACATCCTTCACAACATCACTCTTCAACACACACGTCACAACATCACTCTTCAACACACACGTCACAACATCACTCTTCAACACACACGTCACAACATCACTCTTCAACGCATCCTTCACAACATCACTCTTCAACAAACACTTCACAACATCACTCTTCAACACATCCTTCACAACATGATTCTTCAACATACACTTCACAACATCAGTCTTCAACACATTGTTTCAACATCCCTCTTCAACACAAACTTCACAACATCACTCTTCAACACATCCTTCACAACATCACTCTTCAACACATCCTTCACAACATCACTCTTCAACACATCCTTCACAACATCACTCTTGAACAAACTCCTCACGACATCACTCTTCAACACATCCATCACAACATCATTATCCAACACATCCTTCACAACATCACTCTTCAGCATTCTCAACATCACTCTTCAATACATCCTTCACATCACTCTTCAACATACAATTCACAACATCACTCTTCAACAAACTCCTCACATCACTCTTCAACACATCCATCACAACATCAGTCTTCAACACATGCTTCACAACATCACTCTTCAACACACTCCGGACAACATCACTCTACAACACATCCTTTTCAACATCACTCTACAACATACACTTTTCAACATCACTATTCAACATACACTTCACAACATCACTCTTCAACACATCCTTTACAACTTCAGTCTTCAACATACAATTTTCAACATCACTCTTCAACATACACTTCACAACATCACTCTTCAACAAACCCCTCATATCACTCTTCAACACATCAATCACAACATCAGTCTTCAACACATCTTTCACAACATCACTCTTCAACATTCTCAACATCACTCTTCAACACATCCTTCACAACATCCCTCTTCAACACATCCTTCACAACATCACTCTTCAAGACATCCTTCACAACATCACTCTTCAACCCTGTCCTCACAACATCACTCTTCAATATTCACAACATCAGTCTTCAAGACATCCTTCACAACATCACTCTTTAACACACTCCTCACAAAATCACTCTTCACAACATCACTCTTCAACACACTCCTCACAACATCACTCTTCAACACTCTCCTCACAACATCACTCTTCAACACACTCCTCACAACATCACTCTTCAAAACTTCCATCACAACATCAGTCTTCAACACATACTTCACAACATCACTCTTCTACATTCTCAACATCACTGTTCAACACATGCTTCACCACATCCCTCCTCAACATTCTGAACATCACTCTTCAACGCATCCTTCACAACATCACTCTTCAACACATCCTTCACAACAATACTCTTCAACATACACTTCACAACATCACTCGTCAACACATCCTTCACAACATCCCTCTTCAACACACTCTTCACAACATGACTCTTCAACACATCCTTCACAACATCCCTCTTCAACACATCCTTCACAACTTCACTCTTCAACACATCCTTCACAACATCAGTCTTCAACACATCCTTCACAACATCACTCTTCAACACACACGTCACAACATCACTCTTCAACACACACGTCACAACATCCATCTTCAACACACACGTCACAACATCACTCTTCAACGCATCCTTCACAACATCACTCTTCAACAAACACTTCACAACATCACTCTTCAACACATCCTTCACAACATGATTCTTCAACATACACTTCACAACATCAGTCTTCAACACATTGTTTCAACATCCCTCTTCAACACAAACTTCACAACATCACTCTTCAACACATCCTTCACAACATCACTCTTCAACACATCCTTCACAACATCACTCTTCAACACATCCTTCACAACATCACTCTTGAACAAACTCCTCACGACATCACTCTTCAACACATCCATCACAACATCATTATCCAACACATCCTTCACAACATCACTCTTCAGCATTCTCAACATCACTCTTCAATACATCCTTCACATCACTCTTCAACATACAATTCACAACATCACTCTTCAACAAACTCCTCACATCACTCTTCAACACATCCATCACAACATCAGTCTTCAACACATGCTTCACAACATCACTCTTCAACACACTCCGGACAACATCACTCTACAACACATCCTTTTCAACATCACTCTACAACATACACTTTTCAACATCACTATTCAACATACACTTCACAACATCACTCTTCAACACATCCTTTACAACTTCAGTCTTCAACATACAATTTTCAACATCACTCTTCAACATACACTTCACAACATCACTCTTCAACAAACCCCTCATATCACTCTTCAACACATCAATCACAACATCAGTCTTCAACACATCTTTCACAACATCACTCTTCAACATTCTCAACATCACTCTTCAACACATCCTTCACAACATCCCTCTTCAACACATCCTTCACAACATCACTCTTCAAGACATCCTTCACAACATCACTCTTCAACCCTGTCCTCACAACATCACTCTTCAATATTCACAACATCAGTCTTCAAGACATCCTTCACAACATCACTCTTTAACACACTCCTCACAAAATCACTCTTCACAACATCACTCTTCAACACACTCCTCACAACATCACTCTTCAACACTCTCCTCACAACATCACTCTTCAACACACTCCTCACAACATCACTCTTCAAAACTTCCATCACAACATCAGTCTTCAACACATACTTCACAACATCACTCTTCTACATTCTCAACATCACTGTTCAACACATGCTTCACCACATCCCTCCTCAACATTCTGAACATCACTCTTCAACGCATCCTTCACAACATCACTCTTCAACACATCCTTCACAACAATACTCTTCAACATACACTTCACAACATCACTCGTCAACACATCCTTCACAACATCACTCTTCAACACATCCTTCACAACATCACTCTTCAACACATCCTTCACAACATCACTCTTCAACACACACTTCATAACATCTCTCTTCAACACATCCTTCACATCACTCTTCAACATACATTCCACAACATCACTCTTCAACACATCCTTTCAACATCCCTCTTCAACACATCATTCACAACATCACTCTTCAACACATCCTTTCAACATCCCTCACAACATCCCTCTTCAACACACACTTCACAACATCACTCTTCAACACATCCTTCACAACATCCCTCTTCAACACATCCTTCACAACATCCCTCTTCAACACATCCTTCACAACATCCCTCTTCTACACATCCTTCACAACATCCCTCTTCAACACATCCTTCACAACATCACTCTTGAACAAACTCCTCACAACATCCCTCTTCAACACATCCTTCACAACATCCCTCTTCAACACACACTTCACAACATCACTTTTCAACTCACACTTCACAACATCCATCTTCAACACACTCCGCACAACATCACTCTTCAAGACCTCCTTCACAACATCACTCTTCAACACAAACTTCACAACATCACTCTTCAACACAAACTTCACAACATCACTCTTCAACACACACTTCACAACATCACTCTTCAACACACACTTCACAACATCCCTCTTGAACAAACTCCTCACGACATCACTCTTCAACACATCCTTCACAACATGATTCTTCAACATACACTTCACAACATCAGTCTTCAACACATTGTTTCAACATCCCTCTTCAACACAAACTTCACAACATCACTCTTCAACACATCCTTCACAACATCACTCTTCAACACATCCTTCACAACATCACTCTTCAACACATCCTTCACAACATCACTCTTGAACAAACTCCTCACGACATCACTCTTCAACACATCCATCACAACATCAGTATCCAACACATCCTTCACAACATCACTCTTCAGCATTCTCAACATCACTCTTCAATACATCCTTCACATCACTCTTCAACATACAATTCACAACATCACTCTTCAACAAACTCCTCACATCACTCTTCAACACATCCATCACAACATCAGTCTTCAACACATGCTTCACAACATCACTCTTCAACACACTCCGGACAACATCACTCTACAACACATCCTTTTCAACATCACTCTACAACATACACTTTTCAACATCACTATTCAACATACACTTCACAACATCACTCTTCAACACATCCTTTACAACTTCAGTCTTCAACATACAATTTTCAACATCACTCTTCAACATACACTTCACAACATCACTCTTCAACAAACCCCTCATATCACTCTTCAACACATCAATCACAACATCAGTCTTCAACATTCTCACCATCACTCTTCAACACATCCTTCACAACATCCCTCTTCAACACACTCTTCACAACATCACTCTTCAACACATCCTTCACAACATCACTCTTCAACACATCCTTCACAACATCACTCTTCAACACATCCTTCACAACATCACTCTTCAACCCTGTCCTCACAACATCACTCTTCAATATTCACAACATCAGTCTTCAAGACATCCTTCACAACATCACTCTTTAACACACTCCTCACCAAATCACTCTTCAACACACTCCTCACAACATCACTCTTCAACACACTCCTCACAACATCACTCTTCAACACTCTCCTCACAACATCACTCTTCAAAACTTCCATCACAACATCACTCTTCTACATTCTCAACATCACTGTTCAACACATGCTTCACCACATCCCTCCTCAACATTCTGAACATCACTCTTCAACGCATCCTTCACAACATCACTCTTCAACACATCCTTCACAACAATACTCTTCAACATACACTTCACAACATCACTCGTCAACACATCCTTCACAACATCACTCTTCAACACATCCTTCACAACATCACTCTTCAACACATCCTTCACAACATCACTCTTCAACACATCCTTCACAACATCACTCTTCAACACACACTTCATAACATCTCTCTTCAACACATCCTTCACAACATCACTCTTCAACATACATTCCACAACATCACTCTTCAACACATCCTTTCAACATCCCTCTTCAACACATCATTCACAACATCACTCTTCAACACATCCTTTCAACATCCCTCTTCAACACATCCTTCACAACATCCCTCTTCAACACATCATTCACAACATCACTCTTCAACACATCCTTTCAACATCCCTCACAACATCCCTCTTCAACACACACTTCACAACATCACTCTTCAACACATCCTTCACAACATCCCTCTTCAACACATCCTTCACAACATCCCTCTTCAACACATCCTTCACAACATCCCTCTTCAACACATCCTTCACAACATCACTCTTGAACAAACTCCTCACAACATCCCTCTTCAACACATCCTTCACAACATCCCTCTTCAACACACACTTCACAACATCACTTTTCAACTCACACTTCACAACATCCATCTTCAACACACTCCGCACAACATCACTCTTCAAGACCTCCTTCACAACATCACTCTTCAACAAAAACTTCACAACATCACTCTTCAACACAAACTTCACAACATCACTCTTCAACACATCCATCACAACATCACTCTTCAACACACACTTCACAACATCACTCTTCAACACACACTTCACAACATCCCTCTTGAACAAACTCCTCACGACATCACTCTTCAACACATCCATCACAACATGAGTCTTCAACAGACACTTTTCAACTTCACTCTTCAACATGCACTTCACAACATCACTCTTCAACAAACACTTCACAACATCACTCTTCAACACATCCATCACAACATCAGTCTTCAACACATGCTTCACAACATCACTCTTCAACACATCCTTCAGAAAATCCCTCCTCAACACTCACTTCACAACATCACATTTCAACACACATTTCACAACATCGCTCTTCAACACACTCTGGACAACATCACTCTTCAACACATCCTTCACAACATGAGTTTTCAACATACACTTCACAACATCACTCTTCAACATACACTTCAGAACATCACTCTTCAACACATCCTTCACAACATCACTCTTCAACACATCCTTCACAACATCACTCTTCAACACATCCTTCACAACATCCCTCTTCAACACATCTTTCACAACATCCCTCTTCAACACACTCTTCACAACATGACTCTTCAACACATCCTTCACAACATCCCTCTTCAACACATCCTTCACAACATCAGTCTTCAACACATCCTTCACAACATCAGTCTTCAACACATCCTTCACAACATCACCCTGCAACACACACTTCACAACATCACTTTTCAACACACACTTCACAACATCCATCTTCAACACACTCCGCACAACATCACTCTTCAACGCATCCTTCACAACATCACTCTTCAACACATCCTTCACATCATCCCTCTTCAACAAACACTTCACAACATCACTCTTCAACACATCATTCACAACATGATTCTTCAACATACACTTCACAACATCACTCTTCAACACACACTTCACAACATCCCTCTTGAACAAACTCCTCACGACATCACTCTTCAACACATCCTTCACAACATGATTCTTCAACATACACTTCACAACATCAGTCTTCAACACATTGTTTCAACATCCCTCTTCAACACAAACTTCACAACATCACTCTTCAACACATCCTTCACAACATCACTCTTCAACACATCCTTCACAACATCACTCTTCAACACATCCTTCACAACATCACTCTTGAACAAACTCCTCACGACATCACTCTTCAACACATCCATCACAACATCAGTATCCAACACATCCTTCACAACATCACTCTTCAGCATTCTCAACATCACTCTTCAATACATCCTTCACATCACTCTTCAACATACAATTCACAACATCACTCTTCAACAAACTCCTCACATCACTCTTCAACACATCCATCACAACATCAGTCTTCAACACATGCTTCACAACATCACTCTTCAACACACTCCGGACAAGATCACTCTACAACACATCCTTTTCAACATCACTCTACAACATACACTTTTCAACATCACTATTCAACATACACTTCACAACATCACTCTTCAACACATCCTTTACAACTTCAGTCTTCAACATACAATTTTCAACATCACTCTTCAACATACACTTCACAACATCACTCTTCAACAAACCCCTCATATCACTCTTCAACACATCAATCACAACATCAGTCTTCAACATTCTCACCATCACTCTTCAACACATCCTTCACAACATCCCTCTTCAACACACTCTTCACAACATCACTCTTCAACACATCCTTCACAACATCACTCTTCAACACATCCTTCACAACATCACTCTTCAACCCTGTCCTCACAACATCACTCTTCAATATTCACAACATCAGTCTTCAAGACACACTTCACAACATCACTCTTTAACACACTCCTCACCAAATCACTCTTCAACACACTCCTCACAACATCACTCTTCAACACACTCCTCACAACATCACTCTTCAACACTCTCCTCACAACATCACTCTTCAAAACTTCCATCACAACATCACTCTTCTACATTCTCAACATCACTGTTCAACACATGCTTCACCACATCCCTCCTCAACATTCTGAACATCACTCTTCAACGCATCCTTCACAACATCACTCTTCAACACATCCTTCACAACAATACTCTTCAACATACACTTCACAACATCACTCGTCAACACATCCTTCACAACATCACTCTTCAACACATCCTTCACAACATCACTCTTCAACACATCCTTCACAACATCACTCTTCAACACATCCTTCACAACATCACTCTTCAACACACACTTCATAACATCTCTCTTCAACACATCCTTCACAACATCACTCTTCAACATACATTCCACAACATCACTCTTCAACACATCCTTTCAACATCCCTCTTCAACACATCATTCACAACATCACTCTTCAACACATCCTTTCAACATCCCTCTTCAACACATCCTTCACAACATCCCTCTTCAACACATCATTCACAACATCACTCTTCAACACATCCTTTCAACATCCCTCACAACATCCCTCTTCAACACACACTTCACAACATCACTCTTCAACACATCCTTCACAACATCCCTCTTCAACACATCCTTCACAACATCCCTCTTCAACACATCCTTCACAACATCCCTCTTCAACACATCCTTCACAACATCACTCTTGAACAAACTCCTCACAACATCCCTCTTCAACACATCCTTCACAACATCCCTCTTCAACACACACTTCACAACATCACTTTTCAACTCACACTTCACAACATCCATCTTCAACACACTCCGCACAACATCACTCTTCAAGACCTCCTTCACAACATCACTCTTCAACAAAAACTTCACAACATCACTCTTCAACACAAACTTCACAACATCACTCTTCAACACATCCATCACAACATCACTCTTCAACACACACTTCACAACATCACTCTTCAACACACACTTCACAACATCCCTCTTGAACAAACTCCTCACGACATCACTCTTCAACACATCCATCACAACATGAGTCTTCAACAGACACTTTTCAACTTCACTCTTCAACATGCACTTCACAACATCACTCTTCAACAAACACTTCACAACATCACTCTTCAACACATCCATCACAACATCAGTCTTCAACACATGCTTCACAACATCACTCTTCAACACATCCTTCAGAAAATCCCTCCTCAACACTCACTTCACAACATCACATTTCAACACACATTTCACAACATCGCTCTTCAACACACTCTGGACAACATCACTCTTCAACACATCCTTCACAACATGAGTTTTCAACATACACTTCACAACATCACTCTTCAACATACACTTCAGAACATCACTCTTCAACACATCCTTCACAACATCACTCTTCAACACATCCTTCACAACATCACTCTTCAACACATCCTTCACAACATCCCTCTTCAACACATCTTTCACAACATCCCTCTTCAACACACTCTTCACAACATGACTCTTCAACACATCCTTCACAACATCCCTCTTCAACACATCCTTCACAACATCAGTCTTCAACACATCCTTCACAACATCAGTCTTCAACACATCCTTCACAACATCACCCTGCAACACACACTTCACAACATCACTTTTCAACACACACTTCACAACATCCATCTTCAACACACTCCGCACAACATCACTCTTCAACGCATCCTTCACAACATCACTCTTCAACACATCCTTCACATCATCCCTCTTCAACAAACACTTCACAACATCACTCTTCAACACATCATTCACAACATGATTCTTCAACATACACTTCACAACATCAGTCTTCAACACATGCTTTCAACATCCCTCTTCAACACATCCTTCACAACATCACTCTTCAACACGTCCTTCACATCACTCTTGAACAAACTCCTCACGACATCACTCTTCAACACATCCATCACAACATCAGTATCCAACACATCCTTCACAACATCACTCTTCAACATACACTTCACAACATCACTCTTCAACACATCATTCACAACATCCCTCTTCAACACATCCTTCACAACATCACTCTTCAACACATCCTTCACAACATCACTCTTCAACACATCCTTCACAACATCACTATTCAACATACACTTTACAACATCACTCTTCAACAAATCCCTCATATCACTCTTCAACACATCAATCACAACATCAGTCTTCAACACATCTTTCACAACATCACTCTTCAACATTCTCAACATCACTCTTCAACACATCCTTCACAACATCCCTCTTCAACACACTCTTCACAACATCACTCTTCATCACATCCTTCACAACATCACTCTTCAACCCTGTCCTCACAACATCACTCTTCAATATTCACAACATCAGTCTTCAAGACATCCTTCACAACATCACTCTTCAACACACTCCTCACAACATCACTCTTCAAAACTTCCAACACAACATCAGTCTTCAACACATGCTTCACAACATCACTCTTCTACATTCTCAACATCACTGTTCAACACATCCTTCACCACATCCCTCCTCAACATTCTGAACATCACTCTTCAACGCATCCTTCACAACATCACTCTTCAACACATCCTTCACAACATCACTCTTCAACACATCCTTCACAACATCACTCTTGAACAAACTCCTCACAACATCCCTCTTCAACACATCCTTCACAACATCTCTCTTCAACACACACTTCACAACATCACTTTTCAACACACACTTCACAACATCCATCTTCAACACACTCCGCACAACATCACTCTTCAACGCATCCTTCACAACATCACTCTTCAACACATCCTTCACATCATCCCTCTTCAACAAACACTTCACAACATCACTCTTCAACACATCCTTCACATCATCCCTCTTCAACAAACACTTCACAACATCACTCTTCAACACATCATTCACAACATGATTCTTCAACATACACTTCACAACATCAGTCTTCAACACATGCTTTCAACATCCCTCTTCAACACATCCTTCACAACATCACTCTTCAACACGTCCTTCACATCACTCTTGAACAAACTCCTCACGACATCACTCTTCAACACATCCATCACAACATCAGTATCCAACACATCCTTCACAACATCACTCTTCAACATACACTTCACAACATCACTCTTCAACACATCATTCACAACATCCCTCTTCAACACATCCTTCACAACATCACTCTTCAACACATCCTTCACAACATCACTCTTCAACACATCCTTCACAACATCACTCTTCAACATACACTTTACAACATCACTCTTCAACAAATCCCTCATATCACTCTTCAACACATCAATCACAACATCAGTCTTCAACACATCTTTCACAACATCACTCTTCAACATTCTCAACATCACTCTTCAACACATCCTTCACAACATCCCTCTTCAACACACTCTTCACAACATCACTCTTCATCACATCCTTCACAACATCACTCTTCAACCCTGTCCTCACAACATCACTCTTCAATATTCACAACATCAGTCTTCAAGACATCCTTCACAACATCACTCTTTAACACACTCCTCACAACATCACTCCTCAACAAACTCCTCAAAACATCACTCTTCAACACACTCCTCACAACATCACTCTTCAAAACTTCCAACACAACATCAGTCTTCAACACATGCTTCACAACATCACTCTTCTACATTCTCAACATCACTGTTCAACACATCCTTCACCACATCCCTCCTCAACATTCTGAACATCACTCTTCAACGCATCCTTCACAACATCACTCTTCAACACATCCTTCACAACATCACTCTTCAACACATCCTTCACAACATCACTCTTGAACAAACTCCTCACAACATCCCTCTTCAACACATCCTTCACAACATCTCTCTTCAACACACACTTCACAACATCACTTTTCAACTCACACTTCACAACATCCATCTTCAACACACTCCGCACAACATCACTCTTCAATGCATCCTTCACAACATCACTCTTCAACACAAACTTCACAACATCACTCTTCAACACATCCATCACAACATCACTCTTCAACACACACTTCACAACATCACTCTTCAACACACACTTCACAACATCACTCTTCAACACATCCTTCACAACATCCCTCTTCAACACACATTTCACAACATCACTCTTCAGCACAACCTTCACAACATCACTCTTGAACAAACACCTCACGACATCACTCTTGAACACATCCATCACAACATCACTCTTCAACATTCTCAACATCACTCTTCAACACATCCTTCACAACATCAGTCTTCAACAGACACTTTTGAACTTCACTCTTCAACATACACTTCACAACATCACTCTTCAACATTCTCAACATCACTCTTCAACACATCCTTCACAACATCCCTCTTCAACACACTCTTCACAACATCACTCTTCATCACATCCTTCACAACATCACTCTTCAACCCTGTCCTCACAACATCACTCTTCAATATTCACAACATCAGTCTTCAAGACATCCTTCACAACATCACTCTTCAACACACTCCTCACAACATCACTCTTCAAAACTTCCAACACAACATCAGTCTTCAACACATGCTTCACAACATCACTCTTCTACATTCTCAACATCACTGTTCAACACATCCTTCACCACATCCCTCCTCAACATTCTGAACATCACTCTTCAACGCATCCTTCACAACATCACTCTTCAACACATCCTTCACAACATCACTCTTCAACACATCCTTCACAACATCACTCTTGAACAAACTCCTCACAACATCCCTCTTCAACACATCCTTCACAACATCTCTCTTCAACACACACTTCACAACATCACTTTTCAACACACACTTCACAACATCCATCTTCAACACACTCCGCACAACATCACTCTTCAACGCATCCTTCACAACATCACTCTTCAACACATCCTTCACATCATCCCTCTTCAACAAACACTTCACAACATCACTCTTCAACACATCATTCACAACATGATTCTTCAACATACACTTCACAACATCAGTCTTCAACACATGCTTTCAACATCCCTCTTCAACACATCCTTCACAACATCACTCTTCAACACGTCCTTCACATCACTCTTGAACAAACTCCTCACGACATCACTCTTCAACACATCCATCACAACATCAGTATCCAACACATCCTTCACAACATCACTCTTCAACATACACTTCACAACATCACTCTTCAACACATCATTCACAACATCCCTCTTCAACACATCCTTCACAACATCACTCTTCAACACATCCTTCACAACATCACTCTTCAACACATCCTTCACAACATCACTATTCAACATACACTTTACAACATCACTCTTCAACAAATCCCTCATATCACTCTTCAACACATCAATCACAACATCAGTCTTCAACACATCTTTCACAACATCACTCTTCAACATTCTCAACATCACTCTTCAACACATCCTTCACAACATCCCTCTTCAACACACTCTTCACAGCATCACTCTTCATCACATCCTTCACAACATCACTCTTCAACCCTGTCCTCACAACATCACTCTTCAATATTCACAACATCAGTCTTCAAGACATCCTTCACAACATCACTCTTTAACACACTCCTCACAACATCACTCCTCAACAAACTCCTCAAAACATCACTCTTCAACACACTCCTCACAACATCACTCTTCAAAACTTCCAACACAACATCAGTCTTCAACACATGCTTCACAACATCACTCTTCTACATTCTCAACATCACTGTTCAACACATCCTTCACCACATCCCTCCTCAACATTCTGAACATCACTCTTCAACGCATCCTTCACAACATCACTCTTCAACACATCCTTCACAACATCACTCTTCAACACATCCTTCACAACATCACTCTTGAACAAACTCCTCACAACATCCCTCTTCAACACATCCTTCACAACATCTCTCTTCAACACACACTTCACAACATCAGTTTTCAACTCACACTTCACAACATCCATCTTCAACACACTCCGCACAACATCACTCTTCAATGCATCCTTCACAACATCACTCTTCAACACAAACTTCACAACATCACTCTTCAACACATCCATCACAACATCACTCTTCAACACACACTTCACAACATCACTCTTCAACACACACTTCACAACATCACTCTTCAACACATCCTTCACAACATCCCTCTTCAACACACATTTCACAACATCACTCTTCAGCACAACCTTCACAACATCACTCTTGAACAAACTCCTCACGACATCACTCTTGAACACATCCATCACAACATCACTCTTCAACATTCTCAACATCACTCTTCAACACATCCTTCACAACATCAGTCTTCAACAGACACTTTTGAACTTCACTCTTCAACATACACTTCACAACATCACTCTTCAACAAACACGTCACAACATCACTCTTCAACACATCCATCACAACATCAGTCTTCAACACATGCTTCACAACATCACTCTTCAACACATCCTTCAGAAAATCCCTCCTCAACACTCACTTCACAACATCACATTTCAACACACACTTCACAACATCCCTCTTCAACACACTCCGGACAACATCACTCTTCAACGCATCCTTCACAACATCAGTCTACAACATACACTTCACAACATCAGTCTTCAACATACACTTCAGAACATCACTCTTCAACACATCCTTCACAACATCACTCTTCAACACATCCTTCACAACATCCCTCTTCAACACATCTTTCACAACATCCCTCTTCAACACATCTTTCACAACATCCCTCTTCAACACACTCTTCACAACATCCATCTTCAACACACTCCGCACATCATCCATCTTCAACACACTCCGCACAACATCACACTTCAACGCATCCTTCACAACATCACTCTTCAACACATCCTTCACAACATCCCTCTTCAACAAACACTTCACAACATCACTCTTCAACACATCCTTCACAACATGATTCTTCAACATACACTTCACAACATCAGTCTTCAACACATTCTTTCAACATCCCTCTTCAACACATCCTTCACAACATCACTCTTCAACACGTCCTTCACAACATCACTCTTGAACAAACTCCTCACGACATCACTCTTCAACACATCCATCACAACATCAGTATCCAACACATCCTTCACAACATCACTCTTCAACATTCACAACATCACTCTTCAACACACACTTCACAACATCACTCTTCAACACATCATTCACAACATCCCTCTTCAACACATCATTCACAACATCCCTCTTCAACACATCCTTCACAACATCACTCTTCAACATACACTTTTCAACATCACTATTCAACATACACTTCACAACATCCCTCTTCAACACATCATTCACAACATCCCTCTTCAACACATCCTTCACAACATCACTCTTCAACATACACTTTTCAACATCACTCTTCAACATACACTTCACAACATCACTCTTCAACAAACCCCTCATTTCACTCTTCAACACATCAATCACAACATCACTCTTCAACACATCCTTCACAACATCCCTCTTCAACACACTCCTCACAAAATCACTCTTCAACACACTCCTCACAACATCACTCCTCAACAAACTCCTCACAACATCACTCCTCAACACACTCCTCACAACATCACTCTTCAAAACTTCCATCACAACATCAGTCTTCAACACATACTTCACAACATCACTCTTCTACATTCTCAACATCACTGTTCAACACATCCTTCACAACATCACTCTTCAACACATCCTTCACAACATCACTCTTCAACACACACTTCATAACATCTCTCTTCAAGACATCCTTCACAACATCCCTCCTCAACATTCTGAACATCACTCTTTAACGCATCCTTCACAACATCACTCTTCAACACATCCTTCACAATAATACTCTTCAACATACACTTCACAACATCACTCTTCAACACATCCTTCACAACATCACTCTTCAACACATCCTTCACAACATCACTCTTCAACACACACTTCATAACATCTCTCTTCAAGACATCCTTCACAACATCACACTTCTACATACATTCCACAACATCACTCTTCAACACATCTTTTCAACATCCCTCTTCAACACATCATTCACAACATCAGTCTTCAACACATCCTTCACAACATCCCTCACAACATCCCTCTTCAACACACACTTCACAACATCACTCTTCAACACATCCTTCACAACATCCATCTTCAACACTCACTTCACAACATCCCTCTTCAACACTCACTTCACAACATCCCTCTTCAACACATCCTTCACAACATCCCTCTTCAACACATCCTTCACAACATTCCTCTTCAACACACACTTCACAACATCACTTTTCAACTCACACTTCACAACATCCATCTTCAACACACTCCGCACAACATCACTCTTCAATGCATCCTTCACAACATCACTCTTCAACACATCCTTCACAACATCCCTCTTCAACACACTCCTCACAAAATCACTCTTCAACACACTCCTCACAACATCACTCCTCAACAAACTCCTCACAACATCACTCCTCAACACACTCCTCACAACATCACTCTTCAAAACTTCCATCACAACATCAGTCTTCAACACATACTTCACAACATCACTCTTCTACATTCTCAACATCACTGTTCAACACATCCTTCACAACATCACTCTTCAACACATCCTTCACAACATCACTCTTCAACACACACTTCATAACATCTCTCTTCAAGACATCCTTCACAACATCCCTCCTCAACATTCTGAACATCACTCTTTAACGCATCCTTCACAACATCACTCTTCAACACATCCTTCACAATAATACTCTTCAACATACACTTCACAACATCACTCTTCAACACATCCTTCACAACATCACTCTTCAACACATCCTTCACAACATCACTCTTCAACACACACTTCATAACATCTCTCTTCAAGACATCCTTCACAACATCACACTTCTACATACATTCCACAACATCACTCTTCAACACATCTTTTCAACATCCCTCTTCAACACATCATTCACAACATCAGTCTTCAACACATCCATTCAACATCCCTCACAACATCCCTCTTCAACACACACTTCACAACATCACTCTTCAACACATCCTTCACAACATCCATCTTCAACACTCACTTCACAACATCCCTCTTCAACACTCACTTCACAACATCCCTCTTCAACACATCCTTCACAACATCCCTCTTCAACACATCCTTCACAACATTCCTCTTCAACACACACTTCACAACATCACTTTTCAACTCACACTTCACAACATCCATCTTCAACACACTCCGCACAACATCACTCTTCAATGCATCCTTCACAACATCACTCTTCAACACATCCTTCACAACATCCCTCTTCAACACATCCTTCACAACATCCCTCTTCAACACATCCTTCACAACATCCCTCTTCAACACACATTTCACAACATCACTCTTCAGCACAACCTTCACAACATCACTCTTGAACAAACACCTCACGACATCACTCTTCAACACATCCATCACAACATCACTCTTCAACATTCTCAACATCACTCTTCAACACATCCTTCACAACATCAGTCTTCAACACATCCTTCAGAAAATCCCTCCTCAACACACACTTCACAACATCACATTTCAACACACACTTCACAACATCCCTCTTCAACACACTCCGGACAACATCACTCTTCAACACATCCTTCACAACATCAGTCTTCAACATACACTTCACAACATCACTCTTCAACACATCCTTCACAACATCCCTCTTCAACACATCTTTCACAACATCCCTCTTCAACACATCTTTCACAACATCCCTCTTCAACACATCTTTCACAACATCCCTCTTCAACACATCTTTCACAACATCCCTCTTCAACACATCCTTCACAACATCACTCTTCAACACACACTTCACAACATCACTCTTCGACGCATCCTTCACAACATCACTCTTCAACACATCCTTCACAACATCCCTCTTCAACAAACACTTCACAACATCACTCTTCAACACATCCTTCAGAAAATCCCTCCTCAACACACACTTCACAACATCACATTTCAACACACACTTCACAACATCCCTCTTCAACACTCTCCGGACAACATCACTCTTCAACACACACTTCACAACATCACTCTTCAACGCATCCTTCACAACATCACTCTTCAACACATGCTTCACAACATCAGTCTTCAACATACACTTCACAACATCACTCTTCAACACATCCTTCACAACATCCCTTTTCAACACATCTTGCACAACATCCCTCTGCAACACACTCTTCACAACATGACTCTTCAACACATCCTTCACAACATCCCTCTTCAACACATCCTTCACAACATCCCTCTTCAACACATCCTTCACAACATCACTCTTCAACACACACTTCACAACATCCATCTTCAACACACTCCGCACAACATCACTCTTCAACGCATCCTTCACAACATCACTCTTCAACACATCCTTCACAACATCCCTCTTCAACAAACACTTCACAACATCAGTCTTCAACACATAATTCACAACATCAGTCTTCAACACATAATTCACAACATCAGTCTTCAACAAATTCTTTCAACATCCCTCTTCAACACAAACTTCACAACATCACTCTTCAACACATCCTTCACATCACTCTTCAACACATCCTTCACATCACTCTTCAACACATCCTTCACATCACTCTTCAACACATCCTTCACAACATCACTCTTGAACAAACTCCTCATGACATCACTCTTCAACACATCCATCACAACATCAGTATCCAACACATCCTTCACAACATCACTCTTCAACATTCACAACATCACTCTTCAACACACACTTCACAACATCACTCTTCAACACATCATTCACAACATCCCTCTTCAACACATCCTTCACAACAACCCTCCTCAACAAATACTTCACAACATCACTCTTCAACACATCCTTCACAACATCCCTCTTCAGCACACATTTCACAACATCACTCTTCAGCACATCCTTCACAACATCACTCTTGAACAAACTCCTCACGACATCACTCTTCAACACATCCATCACAACATCAGTATCCAACACATCCTTCACAACATCACTCTTCAACAGACACTTTTCAACTTCAGTCTTCAACATACACTTTTCAACATCACTCTGCAACACATCCATCACAACATCACTCTTCAACACATCCATCACAACATCACATTTCAACACACACTTCACAACATCACTCTTCAACACATCCTTCACAACATCACTCTTCAACATACACTTTTCAACATCACTATTCAACACATCCTTCACTACATCACTCTTCAACATACACTTTTCAACATCACTATTCAACATACACTTCACAACATCACTCTTCAACAAACCCCTCACATCACTCTTCAACACATCAATCACAACATCAGTCTTCAACACATCTATCACAACATCACTCTTCAACATTCTCAACATCACTCTTCAACACATCCTTCACAACATCCCTCTTCAACAAACTCTTCACAACATCACTCTTCAGCACAACCTTCACAACATCACTCTTGAACAAACACCTCACGACATCACTCTTCAACACATCCATCACAACATCACTCTTCAACATTCTCAACATCACTCTTCAACACATCCTTCACAACATCAGTCTTCAACACATCCTTCAGAAAATCCCTCCTCAACACACACATCACAACATCACATTTCAACACACACTTCACAACATCCCTCTTCAACACACTCCGGACAACATCACTCTTCAACACATCCTTCACAACATCAGTCTTCAACATACACTTCACAACATCACTCTTCAACACATCCTTCACAACATCCCTCTTCAACACATCTTTCACAACATCCCTCTTCAACACATCTTTCACAACATCCCTCTTCAACACATCTTTCACAACATCCCTCTTCAACACATCCTTCACAACATCACTCTTCAACACATCCTTCACAACATCACTCTTCAACAAACACTTCACAACATCACTCTTCAACACATCCTTCACAACATCACTCTTCAACACATCCTTCAGAAAATCCCTCCTCAACACACACTTCACAACATCACATTTCAACACACACTTCACAACATCCCTCTTCAACACTCTCCGGACAACATCACTCTTCAACACATCCTTCACAACATCAGTCTTCAACATACACTTCACAACATCACTCTTCAACACATCCTTCACAACATCCCTTTTCAACACATCTTGCACAACATCCCTCTGCAACACACTCTTCACAACATGACTCTTCAACACATCCTTCACAACATCACTCTTCAACACACACTTCACAACATCCATCTTCAACACACTCCGCACAACATCACTCTTCAACGCATCCTTCACAACATCCCTCTTCAACAAACACTTCACAACATCAGTCTTCAACACATAATTCACAACATCAGTCTTCAACACATAATTCACAACATCAGTCTTCAACACATAATTCACAACATCAGTCTTCAACAAATTCTTTCAACATCCCTCTTCAACACAAACTTCACAACATCACTCTTCAACACATCCTTCACATCACTCTTCAACACATCCTTCACAACATCACTCTTCAACACATCCTTCACAACATCACTCTTCAACACATCCTTCACAACATCACTCTTCAACACATCCTTCACAACATCACTCTTGAACAAACTCCTCACGACATCACTCTTCAACACATCCATCACAACATCAGTATCCAACACATCCTTCACAACATCACTCTTCAACATTCACAACATCACTCTTCAACACACACTTCACAACATCAGTCTTCAACACATCATTCACAACATCCCTCCTCAACAAATACTTCACAACATCACTCTTCAACACATCCTTCACAACATCCCTCTTCAGCACACATTTCACAACATCACTCTTCAGCACATCCTTCACAACATCACTCTTGAACAAACTCCTCACGACATCACTCTTCAACACATCCATCACAACATCAGTATCCAACACATCCTTCACAACATCACTCTTCAACAGACACTTTTCAACTTCACTCTTCAACA